>NC_064922.1:576689692-576998965 GCF_023897955.1 Schistocerca gregaria
CTTCGTCCTGTAACCTAGGCAGTTGGTTTCACGCCTGCAGGAACTTTATGCAACAAGTAGGGTCTTTCATGACTAAGATTTTGTACTCTGTTGCCTGTTCTAGTATTATTGTTAGGTCAGGCAGACTTTGCGGCAACCGGGGCAAAGCATTAGGTACTACGTTGTCACAACCTTTTATATACATTATTTGAAATTGATATTCCTGCATAACAACCATCCAGCTAGTCAACTTGTCGTGCATTAACTTGCATGTCAGCAAAAAACGTAAGGCCTGATGATCACAGAAAATTTTTACATTTTTTTAGTACACATAATATCTGAACTTTTTCATGGCCCACACTACTGCTTCTGTTTCGAGTTCTGTGACTGTATATGATCGTTCACAACTTGAAAACACTCGGCTTGCGAAACCGATTATTCTTACGTTCTTGTTTCCACCTTCATCATCGATTTGGAATAAATAAGCGCCTACTCCGACAGTGGAAGCGTCTGTAGCACGACAAAATTCCTTGGATATGTCAGGATGTGACAGTAGGTTAGCATTTAAAAGGGCTTGTCGTATTTGCTCAAATGATTGCTGGCACAGCTCATTCCGTATCCATGGTGTATTCCTTTTCAACAAGTTTAACAGGGTATTATCATTTAAAAGCTGGTCAGGTATGAATCGTCTGAAAAATGACACTAGACTCAGAAATGCCTTCAACTGTTTCTTAGTTCTAGGAGGGGGGAAGTTCTCAGTTGCTGCCATTTTCTTCGGATCGGGCACAATACCTGTAGGTGATGTTAAATGACCAAGAAATTTTACTTTCTCCCTACCAAAGTTTAATTTTGCGAGGTTTGCGGTTGCGCATACTTCAAAAAATCTTTTTAGTATGCATCTCAGCTTGTCCATGTGACTATTAATAAGTCATCAAAATACAACATTACTTGGTCCAACAAATCTGGTCCTAATACTGTATCGAGCGCTGCAATGAAGACACCTGCACGAACATTTAATCCAAATGGTTAAACTTTAAATTGGTAACTTCTGCCAGCAAACACAAAAGCAGTGTACTATCTCGATGATTCAGTTAGCGGGATTTGCCAATACGACGAATGCATATCGACAGAGGTCAGATATTTAACTCCAAAAAACTTCTGTATCTGTTCATCCAGGTATTCTGGTCACATTCTGACAGGTATAACTGTTTTGTTGTCCTCTTCTTGTGCTCGTGCGGTAGCGTTCTTTCTTCCCACACCCGGGTTCCCGGATTCGATTCCTGGCAGGATCAGGGATTTTCTCTGCCTCGTGATGGCTGGGTGTTGTGTGATGTCCTTAGGTTAGTCCATGTCCTGGGAAACACATTCCTGAACCTCTTAATGAGTACCACAGGGTGGACATTTCGTTTTTCGCTATTGAAGGATTGGAATGTCCTGTGTTTTATCACATTGTCCTCCTTTTCGCACATCTGATTGCTACCTTCTATGGCATTCATTAATTAGTGATGTGCGCTGCACGGTATCGCATATTGTTGGTGCCCGTAATTCACATTAGGTTGCGATTGCGCACTCGCAGCCTGCATACCGTCAGCGTTATTATAGTAATCAGTACGCGGAGTCGGATTCGTTATTTGTCCGTCACTGTTTACATTGCTTTCCAAAACAGACAGTCTCCGCGCGACCTCCCTTTGGCATTTCGGCAACTCCGCTGTCACACGGGATTTGATCTGCGTTAATTCGGCGTGTAGTGCGGCAGCGCTAGCGTCAATATTTACACTCGCGGCCGCAGTCGCTTGTTCTACAGCTGTTTTTACGTCACTTTCAATCTTTTCAGATATCTGAAGATCCTTTATTTCTAGCCATTCATTAAATTCTTTTTCGACCTTTTGAGCTTGCAATTCCAAATATGTATCAATACTTTTCCGTGCATCTATCTCCACATTATCCACGTGGTTGGTTAAAGTCTGGACATTGTCTTTAAGCCTAGCCTGCGATATCTGTAATTTTTGCATCTCGCCGGCTAAGCTTTGCACAAGATCGGGTATTTCTTTGGAAGCGTCCCGCATCTCGGCAAGTTCGCTTTGGATACTGTCTAGTTTCAGTTCACTGCGCAGCTCTTTCTCACTGAGCTTTAGCGTTAAATTTATCTCCTGCTTATGTGGCAACGGAGCCAGTTTTTCGTGTCTTTGTTGCCCTTGCTCATGGAGCATCTGAGCAAATTGGATGTCTCTTCCTATCTCTTTCTTCTAACCTGCGCAGAAATTCTGCAAATTGGTCTGCAATCGGTGAGCACACTGCTGCCCCGATTAATTTACCACTCGATTGGCCCCCCCTGCCTAGGCAGTGGAGTTGTTATTCTATTCCCATTCTGGTGTGGAGCGTCATTCACCGTCCACAGATCCGGCCCCCTGCTCCGAAAATTATGTTATCCGGGGTGGTGGCTTGGGATTCGTTTACGTATTGCAAATGATTCTCACTTTCCATATTAACAAAATTTTGTTCGTCTGGTACGGTTGCTTTAGCTTGTCCTATCTTACCCATAATAAATTCACTTTAAGCCACTGACCAATCTTTAACACTGATACATACACGAATAATTATCCCCTCCAAAAATAAACACATAAATAGACAAATACACAGAATTTAATTTGCACATTACTTACTATTTTTTCACCCAAGGTATCTCATGTGCATATGGGTTCGATATTCCGAACAGAGCTACTGAGGATGCTTGCACAATAGGCCTTACCTTTCTTATTCCCTTATTCTTTTCTACACTTTTTCTTCTCCAGATGTCCTCGGGGTGTGGTTCTGTTGATGTGCATGTAAAGGAATTCATATAGGCATTAATATTTTACAACAATTACGCACATACATAATTACATTCATTACAATAGTAAGTATCATATTAATAAATCTCGCATTTTCTTTGATCGGGCCCCAAAGTTGCGGCGCCAATCTCGCATCCGTCAGCCGTCCTAATTTAATTTATTATTTACTTCAGAAATTGATTGGTAATGGTAATTGTTGACGACTTACGTGGTGGGCTTAATCAAAATGATACACTCCTGGAAACGGAAAAAGGAACACATTGACACCGATGTGTCAGACCCACCATACTTGCTCCGGACACTGCGAGAGGGCTGTACAAGCAATGATCACACGCACGGCACAGCGGATACACCAGGAACCGCGGTGTTGGCCGTCGAATGGCGCTAGCTGCGCAGCATTTGTGCACCGCCGCCGTCAGTGTCAGCCAGTTTGCCGTGGCATACGGAGCTCCATCGCAGTCTTTAACACTGGTAGCATGCCGCGACAGCGTGGACGTGAACCGTATGTGCAGTTGACGGACTTTGATCGAGGGCGTATAGTGGTCATGCGGGAGGCCGGGTGGACGTACCGCCGATTTGCTCAACACGTGGGGCGTGAGGTCTCCACAGTACATCGATGTTGTCGCCAGTGGTCGGCGGAAGGTGCACGTGCCCGTCGACCTGGGACCGGACCGCAGCGACGCACGGATGCACGCCAAGACCGTAGGATCCTACGCTGTGCCGTAGGGGACCGCACCGCCACTTCCCAGCAAATTAGGGACACTGTTGCTCCTGGGGTATCGGTGAGGACCATTCGCAACCGTCTCCATGAAGCTGGGCTACGGTCCCGCACACCGTTAGGCCGTCTTCCGCTCACGCCTCAACATCGTGCAGCCCGCCTCCAGTGGTGTCGCGACAGGCGTGAATGGAGGGACGAATGGAGACGTGTAGTCTTCAGCGATGAGAGTCGCTTCTGCCTTGGTGCCAATGATGGTCGTATGCGTGTTTGGCGCCGTGCAGGTGAGCGCCACAATCAGGATTGCATACGACCGAGGCACACAGAGCCAACACCCAGCATCATGGTTTTGGGAGCGATATCCTACACTGGCCGTACACCTCTGGTGTTCGTCGAGGGGACACTGAATAGTGCACGGTACATCCAAACCGTCATCGAACCCATCGTTCTACCATTCCTAGACCGGCAAGGGAACTTGCTATTCCAACAGGACAATGCACGTCCGCATGTATCCCGTGCCACCCAACATGCTCTAGAAGGTGTAAGTCAACTACCCTGGCCAGCAAGATCTCCGGATCTGTCCCCCATTGAGCATGTTTGGGACTGGATGAAGCGTCGTCTCACGCGGTCTGCACGTCCAGCACGAACGCTGGTCCAACTGAGGCGCCAGGTGGAAATGGCATGGCAAGCCGTTCCACAGGACTACATCCAGCATCTTTACGATCGTCTCCATGGGAGAATAGCAGCCTACATCGCTGCGAAAGGTGGACCATCGTTCAGCTATTTTGCTCCCCAAATAGCAAAACTCCTTTACTACTTTAATTGTCTCATTTCCTAATCTAATTCCCTCAGCATCACCTGACTTTATTCGACTACATTCCATTATTCTCGTTTTGCTTTTGTTGATGTTCATCTTATATCCTCCTTTCAAGACACGATCCATTCCGTTCAACTGCTCTTCCAAGTCCTTTGCTATCTCTGACAGAATTACGATGTCATCGACGAACCCCAACATTTTCATTTCTTCTCCAAGGATTTTAATACCTACTCCGAATTTTTCTTTTGTTTCCTTCACTGCTTGCTCAATATACAGATTGAATAACACCGGGGAGATACTGGAACACTGTCTCACTCCATTCTCAACCACTGCTTCCCTTTCATGTCCCTCGACTCTTATAACTGCCATCTGATTTCTGTACAAATTGTAAATAGCCTCTCGCTCCCTGTATTTTACCCCTGCTACCTTTAGAATTTGAAAGAGAATATTCCAATCAACATTGTCAAAAGCTTTCTATAAGTCTACAAATGCTAGAAACGTACATTTGCCTTTCCTTAATCTTTCTTCTAAGATAGGTCGTAGGGTCAGTATTGCCTAACGTGTTCCAACATTTCTACGGAATCCAAACTGACCTTCCTCGGGGTCGGCTTCTACCAGTATTTCCATTCGTCTGTAATGAATTCGCGTTAGTATTTTGCAGCTGTGACTATTAGATTGACAGTTCTACATCTACATCTACATGTACATCTACATGATTACTCTGCAATTCACATTTAAGTGCTTGGCATAGGGCTCATCGAACCACAATCATACTATCTCTCTACCATTCCAATCCCGTACAGCGCGCGGGGAAAACGAACATCTAAACCTTTCTGTTCGACCTCTGATTTCTCTTATTTTAATTTATTGATCATCCCTACCTATGTAGGTTGGGCTCAACAAAATATTTTCGCATTCGCAAGAGAAAGTTTGTGACTGAAATTTTGTAAACAGATCTCGCAGCGACGAAAAACGTCTTTGCCTTAATGACTTTCATCCCAACTCGCGTATCATATCTGCCACACTCTCTCCCCTATTACGTGATAATACAAAACGAGCTGCCGTTTTTTTGCAGCCTTTCGATATCCTCCGTCAATCCCCCCCCCCCCCCCCCCCCCCCGATAACAATCCCACACCGCGCAGCAATATTCTAACAGAGGACGAACGAGTGTAGTGTAAGCTGTATATTTAGAAGACTTGTTGCATCTTCTAAGTGTCCTGCCAATGAAACGCAACCCCTGGCTCGCCTTCCCGACAATATTATCTATGTGGTCCTTCCAACTGAAGCTGTTCGTAATTTTAACACCCAGGTACTTAGTTGAATTGACAGCCTTGAGAACTGTACTATTTATCCAGTAATCGAATTCCAACGGATTTCTTTTGGAACTCATGTGGATCACCTCACCCTTTTCGTTATTTAGCGTCAACTGCCACCTGCCACACCATACAGAAATCTTTTCTAAATCGGTTTGCAAATGATTCTGGTCTTCGGATGACCTTACTAGACGGTAAATTAGAGCATCATCTGCGAACACCCTAAGAGAGCTGCTCAAATTGTCATCCAGGTCATTTATATAGATCAGGAACAGCAGAGGTCCCAGGACGCTTCCCTAGGGAACACCTGATGTTACTTCAATTTTAGTCGATGATTTGCCGTCCATTACTGCGAACTGCGATCTTCCTGACAGGAAATCACAAATCCACTCGCACAATTGAGACGATACCCCATAGGCCCGCAGCTTGATTAGTAGTCGCTTGTTAGGAACGGTGTGAAAAGCTTTCCGGATATCTAGAAATACGGAATCAACTTGAGATCCCCCGTCGATAGCGGCCATTACTTCGTGCGAATAAAGAGCTAACTGCGTTGCACAAAAACGATGTTTTCTGAAACCATGCTGAGTACGTATCAATAGATCGTTCCCTTCGAGGTGATTCAAAATGTTTGAATACAGTATATGCTTCAAACCCCTAATGCAAACCGACGTCAATGATACAGGTCTGTAGTTCGATGGATTACTCCTACTATCCTTCTTAAACTCTGGTGCGACCTGCGCAACTTTCCATTCTGTAAGTACAGATCTATCGGTGAGCAAGCGATTGTACGTGATTGCTAAGTAGGGAGCTATTGTATCAGCTTAATCTGAAAGGAACCTAATCGGTATACAATCTGGACCTGAAGACTTGCCCGTATCAAGCGATTTGAGTTGTTTCGCAATCCCTAAGGTTTCTAAGAAACTTATGCTAGCAGATATTCGTGTTTCAAATTATGGAATATTCCATTCGTCTTCCCTGGTGAAGGATTTTCGGAAAACTGCGTTCAATAACTCCGCTTTAACGGCACAGTCGTCGATAACAATACCATCGGCACTGCGTAGCGAAGGTATTCACTGCGTCTTGCCGCTTGTATACTTTACATACAACCAGAATTTCTTCGGATTTTCTACCAAATTTCGAGACAATGTTTCGTTGTGGAACCTATTAAAGGCATCTCGCATTGAAGTCCGTGTCGAATTTCGCGCGTCTGTAAATTTTAGCCAATCTTCGGGATTTCGCGTTCTTCTGAACATCGCATGCTTTTTCCGTTGCCTCTGCAACAACGTTTGGACCTGTTTTGTGTACCATGGGGGATCAGTTCTGTCTCTTACCAATTTATGAGGTATGAGTCTCTCAATTGCTGTTGCTACTATATCTTTGAATTTGAACCACATGTCGTCTACATTAGAATAGTCAGT
Source organism: Schistocerca gregaria (assembly GCF_023897955.1). Lineage (NCBI taxonomy): Eukaryota > Metazoa > Arthropoda > Insecta > Orthoptera > Acrididae > Schistocerca > Schistocerca gregaria. Next base: position 576,696,767 of record NC_064922.1, read on the forward strand.
TCGGAAGGAATGGAGATTGTCTCTTAGGAAGGCTTCTAGTGTCACTTTATCCGCTTTTTAAAGTAATATTATTTTGCGTTTGTTTCTGGTGGTTCTGGAAGAAACGGTACTGAGCCTAGCTACAACGACTTTGAGATCACTAATCCCTGTATCAGTCATGATGCTCTGTAGTAGATCTGGATTGTTTGTGGCTAAGAGGTCAAGTGTGTTTTCGCAACCATTCACAATTCGCTTGGGTTCGTGGACTAACTGCTTGAAATAATTTTCGGAGAAAGCATTTAGGACAATCTACGAAGATGTTTTCTGCCTACCATCGGTTTTGAGCAAGTATTTTAGCCAACATATCGAGGGAAGGTTGAAGTCCCCACCAACTATAACCGTATGACTGGGGTATTTATTTATTACGAGACTCAAATTTTCTCTGATCTGTTCAGCAACTATATCATCGGACTCCGGGGGTCGGTAGAAGTAGCCAATTATTAACTTAGTTCGGCTGTTAGGTATAACCTCCACCCATACCAATTCGCACGGAGTATCTACTTCGAATTCACTACAAGATAAACCACTACTGACAGACACAAACACTCCGCCATCAATTCTGCCTAATGTATCTTTCTTGAACACCGTCTGAGACTTCGTAAAAATTTCTGCACAACTTATTTCAGGCTTTAGCCAGCTTTCTGCACCTATAACGATTTCTGCTTCTGTGCTTTCTATTAGCGCTTGAAGCTCAGGGACTTTTCCGGCATAACTGCAACAATCTACAACTAAAATTCCGATTGTTCCTTGATCCAAGCATGTCCTGTATTTGCCAAGCACCCTTTGAGATTTCAGCCCACGCCGTACTCTATCGAGGCCTTCTAACCTAAAAAACTGCCGAGTCCACGCCACACAGCCTCCGCTACCCGTGTAGCCGTCAGCTGAGTGTAGTGAACTCCTGACCAATTCAGCGGAAGCCGAAACCCCACCACCCTATGGCGCAAATCAAGGAATCTGCAGCCAACACGGCCGCAAAACCGTCTGAGCCTCTGATTCAGACCCTCCATCCGGCTCTGCACCAAACGACCGCAGTCGGTTCTGTCAACGATGCTGCAGACAGTGAGCTCTGCCTCCATCTCCTCCACCAAATCAGATAGCCGCTGGAATCCAGATAGAATTGCCTCAGATCCCAAGCGACACACGTCATTAGTGCCGACATGTGCCACCACCTGCAGCTGGCCGCACCCTGTGCTCTTCATTGCGTCCGGAAGGACCCTTTCCACATCAGCAATGACTCCATCCGGAATGCACACGGAGCGACACGGGATTTCTTCCCCTCCTTAGCCGCAATATCCCTAAGGGGCCCCATTACGCGCCTAACTTTGGAGCTCCCAACTACCAATAAGACCACCCTCTGCGATTTCCCGGACCTTGAAGACTGAGAATCATTCTCTGAAGCAGGGCAGGTAGCTGCATCTGGTTCGGTATTTTTCACATCTGTCAACACCTGATTTCTTTGGGGTTGGAAATATTATATCCTTCTTGAAGTCTGAGGTAATTTCGCCTATCTCATACATCTCGTTCACCAGATGGTAGGGTTTTGTCAGGACTGGCTCTACCGAGGCTGTCACTAGTTCAACTCCCGGGGCCTTCTTTCGACTCAGGTCTTTCAGTGCTCTGTCAAACTCTTCACGCAGTATCATGTCTCCCATTTCATCTTCATCTACATTCTCTTCCATTTCCATAGAATTGTCCTCAAGTACATCGCCTTGTATAGACCCTCTGTATTCTCCTTCCACCTTTCTGCTTTCCCTTCTTTACTTAGATATGGGTTTTCATTTGAGCTCTTGATATTCATGAAAGTGGTTCTCTTGTCTCCAAAGGTCTCTTTAATTTTCCTGTAGGCAGTACCTATGTTACCCCTAGTGAGATAAGCCTCTACATCCTTACTTTTGCCCTCTAGCCATAACTGCTTAGCCATTTTGCACTTCCTGTTGATCTCATTTTTGAGACATTTTTATTCCTTTTTGCCTGCTTCAATTACTGCATTTTTATATTTTCTCCTTTCATAAATTAAATTCAATATTTCTTCTGTTACCCAAGGATTACTACTATCCCTCGTCTTTTTACCTACTTGATCCTCTGCTGCCTTCACTGCTTCATTCCTCAGAGCTACCCATTCTTCTTCTACTGTATTTCTTTCCCCCATTCCTGTCCATTGTTCCCTTATGCTCTCCCTGAAACTCTGTACAACCTCCGATTTAGTCAGTTTATCCAGGTCCCATCTCCTTAGATTCCCACCTTTTTGCAATTTCTTCAGTTTTAATCTACAGTCCATAACAAATAGATTGTGGTCAGAGTCGACATCTGCCCCTGGAAATGTCTTACAATTTAAAACCTCATTCCTAAATCTCTGTCTTACCATTATTTAATCTATCTCAAACCTTATACTATCTCCAGGCTTCTTCCATGTATACAACCTTCTTTCATGATTCTTGAACGAGGTGTTAGCTATGATTAAGTTGTGCTCTGTGCAAAATTCTAGTAGGCGGCTTCCTCTTTCATTTCTGAGCCCCAGTCTATATTCACCTACTACGTTTCCTTCTCTTCCTTTTCCTACTGTAGAATTCCAGTCACCCATGACTATTAAATTTTCGTCTCCCTTCACTACGTGAATAATTTCTTTCATCTCATCATACATTTCATCAATTTCTTCAGTATCTGCAGAGGTAGTTGGCATATAAACTTGTACTACTGCAGTAGGCGTAGGATAGCCACAATAATGCCTTCACTATGCTTTTTGTAGTAACTTACATGCACTCCTATTTTGTATTCATTATTAAACATACTCCTGCATTTCCCATATTTGATTTTGTATTTATAACCCTGTATTCACCAGACCAGAAGTCTTGTTCCTCCTGCCACAGAAATTAACTAATGCCCACTATATCTAACTTTAACCTATCCATTTCCCTTTTTAAATTTTCTAACCTACCTGCCCGATTAAGGGATCTGACATTCCTCGCTCCGATCCGTAGAATGCCAGTTTTCTTTCTCCTGATAACGACGTCCTCTTGAGTAGTCCCCGCCTGGAGATCCGAATGGGAGACTATTTTATCTCCATCATATTGTACCCAAGAGGACACCATCATCATTTAACCATACAGTAAAGCTGCATGCCCTCGGGAAAATTGCGGCTGTAGTTTCCCCTTGCTTTCATCCGTTCGCAGTAACAGCACTGCAAAGCCGTTTTGGTTATTGTTACAAGGCCAGATCAATCATCCAGACTGTTGCCCCTGCCACTAATGAAAAGGCTGCTGCCCCTCTTCAGGAACCACACGTTTGTCTCGCCTCTCAACAGGTACCCCTCCGTTGTGGTTGCACCTACGGTACGGGTGGTGGTGGTGGTGGTTAGTTTTTAACGTCCTGTCGACAACGAGGTCATTAGGGACGGAGCGCAAGCTCGGGCAGGGGAAGAGGGATTGGGAAGGAAATCGGCCGTGCCCTTTCAAAGGAACCATCCCGACATTTGCCTGAAACGATTAAGGGAAATCACGGAAAACCTGAATCAGGGTGGCTGGAGACGGGATTGAACCGTCGTCCTCCCGAATGCGAGTCCAGTGTGCTAACCACTGCGCAACCTTGCTCGGTCTACGGTACGGCTATCTGTGTCGTTGAGGCATGCAAGCCTCCCCACAAAGGGCAAGGTCCATATTTCATGTGTGTGTGTGTGGGGGGGGGGGGGGGTGTCTTACAAATTAAAAGTGAACAATAATGTTAAATCAATATATTATCTGCTTAATTAGTACAACTATGCTTACATTTGCCAGCACTCGCAAGGTGTCCGTGTACACGCAACCAAGACAAGAGAAAAAGTGAAGACGACTATAAAATTAACAGAAGAGCGTATCTTGTCGTCTTTTTAGATCATATTGTTACATTTCTTTGCCCTCGAATCTTACACAGTGAAATTATCATAATACGGTGAAAAATGTGTCCACTTATTATTCAAATTTCAAATCTCTCTTCTTTATAAATACGGTTTTTAAGTCTTTTCTTATTATTTCACTGGGGGCGTTATAAGAGCTCTCAACAAGGGAAGTGTCCAGACGTCTCTGTGTATTAAAGCAATGTTGTTCAGACATGGAGGAGATACAGAGAGGCAGAAACTGTCGCTGACATGCCTCGCTCAGGTCGCCCAAGGGCTACTACTGCAGTGGATGACCGCTGCCTACGGATTATGGCTCTTAGGAACCCTGACAGCAACGCCACCATGTTGAATAATGCTTTTCGTGCAGCCACATGACGTCGTGTTACGACTCAAACTGTGCGCAATAGGCTGCATGATGAGTAACTTCACTCCCGACGTCCATGGCGAGGTCCATCTTTGCAACCACGACACAATGTAGTGTGGTACAGATGTGCCCAACAACATGCCGAATGGACCGCTCAGGATTGGCATCAGGTTCTCTTTACCGATATGCCTTCAGCCGCATATGCGTTCAACTAGACAATCGGCGGAGAGGTGTTGGAGGAACCTGGTCAGGCTGAATCCCTTAGACACACTGTCCAGTGAGTGCTGCACTGTGGAGGTTTCCTGATTTTTGGTGGCATTATGTGGGGCCGACGTACGCCTTTGGAGGTCATTATAGGCGCCGTAACGACTGTACGATACTTTAATGCCATTCTCCTACCGATAGTGCCACCATATATACAGCATATTGGCGAGGCATTCGTCTTCATGGACAACAATTCGCGTCCCCATCATACACAACTTGTGAATGGCTTCCATCGACTAGAGTGGCCAGCATGTTCTCCGGACATCAACCATATCGAACATGCCTGTGATAGACTACAAAGGGCTATTTATGGACGACGGGACCCACCAATTACTCTGAGGTATCTAAGCCGAATCGTCGTTGAGGAATGGGACAAACTGGACCAACAGTGCCTTGACGAACTTGTTGTTAGTTGGCCACGACGAATATAGGCGTACATCAATGCAAGAGGGCGTGCTACTGGCTATTAGATGTACTGATATGTACAGTTATCTGGGCTATCATCTCTGAACGTCTAGCTGTACGGTGGTACAATGTGCAACGTGTGATTTTCATGAGCAAAAAAAGGCGGGAAATGATGTTTATATTAATATCTGTTCCAATTTTCTATATACGTTCCGGAACTCTCGGAACCGAGGTGATGCAAACCTTTTTTCATGTGTGTATGAATTAAATGCAATGAAATGAACTGAATTTAACGACGGGGATGAAAACCATGAATGTACGGTATGATGCAATACTGAATTGGTCACAAAAGGCTAATATTTTGCGGAACGGACAATAGTTACGAGTATACGTAAAAATCCAGTAACCGTTGATGCTTGGGAGTTTTAGCTGCTTCAAATAAATAGCTAGATCCATTATGATCTTTGGTATGAGGGTACGAGGAATCTCTTCTACCGCTGGATTTGTGAAGATTGTAGGTTCAGTGACAGTATTTCGCAGAGATGTAATCTCCAAGCAGATAGGATTACAAAGGCCGGCTGCGGTGGTCTAGTGGTTCTAGGCTCGCCGTCCGGAACCGCGGGACTGCTACGGTCGCAGGTTCGAATCCTGCCTCGGGAATGGCTGAGTGTGATGTCCTTAGGTTAGTTAGGTTTAAGTAGTTCCAAGTTCTATGGGACTGATGACCACAGAAGTTAAGTCCCATAGTGCTCAGAGCCATTTGAACCATTTTTTTATTACAAAGTTTCGGACGATTCAGGTCCCTCAGAATTATTGTAATCATAAGCCGATAAGCCATAAATACAAGCAAAACAGCGCATGGTACAGTATACAATTTTTGTTTAAATTTTTATACTAAGAAAAGGAATATCGTTGGGAGAAACAACTTGTGTAAATAGGTTTTAAATGCCCTGCAATCGTAGTTATGACAAGCTGCAATATGCAATAAGAAAGTACAGATTTGCGCCGTGCATCGTAGCACGCCATTTTCGCTCTCGCCGTTGATTTTAACACATACATAATTGCTTGAAAAATGTATTGCTTGTCTCGTTCTAAATATATATTATACTATCGTGCAAAAATATCAATTAAGTCGGTCAATAACTTTTCGACATTTTTTTAAGAATTTTTCCCGAAGTAAATAGGTGATTAACTTTCCGAGATTTCTCGTAACAACCTTAAACATGGCTTTATCTTTGTGCAGTAGTATAGTTTTAAATATGTACTTATATACAATATGTATTAAAATACGTAGCCTATGGGTGTACGGAAGTTTATAACAACATCGTTTAAGAATTTAAAGTAAATCCGCTGTGAACTACTCGGGGTTTTTGACAACAACGACGTTTCCCCTTCAAGAAGTGTACATAAGCCTAAGTCCTTCGGGATATTTATTAGATTACATTGTCAAAGTTTGAAGCACATCTGTGAAACACTTATTCGAGACTCTTAGTAACAACGTTGAAAAACAATTTGCCTTTATATAGTAGTATAGAAAATGACACAGTACGTTTACAACAAATGAACAGTTGGACTTCTCCGTACATCTACGAAACTACGACTTTAGAAAAATGAGCGGATCATAATATTTCTGTCTTAAAGAAATACCGTAAAATTATCTTTATCATACATCTAAATAGTTATGTCACATATTTATTTGGTTTCTCACTGGTACTTACTCTCTGTACATCATTGGGCAAGTACATTGCTCACCGTTATGGGTGATAACAACCTACGTTAATATTTACTCAATTATTGTCCCACAGTTTCAATAAAGTCATAGTTTTTACGAAATTCATAGATCAACGTGAGGATAGACAGTAGGGTAAACAGCCACTAGGAAGCCGACCATTTATAAATGTGAAAAACGCGTTCAGACAAATAAAAATACAACACATGCCTCGTGTCACAACAATATGAAATAAATTTAATCATTTCGAATGCGAAGGTCCTGCAAACTGTCTCCAAGAAAACACTCAGTGCAGTCACCTCCGGAGTCCACAAGGGAATTACGGACGCACGGAAGAGAGTTTCCTTCTAAATCAGTTTCTCAGGACAAGAGGTCGGAGGCGGAAGTGCCCGTCACGGTCGATTGCCAAAGAGTCGGAGCGTGTAAAGTAAAGTTGTCTGACTGAAGTGCCGTACCAGTGAAGAGGCATGACCTTTAACGCAGCAAAACGCCGGTGGCACCGTTTCCCACTTACCTGAGATGTTACACTCTTCAGGTTAAGTGGAACGTTTTCTAGAATTTACAGAGAGTGCCTTCTCTCCGGAAAGTGATACACAAATTATGACACCCAACCCATGTCCTGTTTTATACCTTACACATAATTCCTCTCATAAAGTAGTAGAGGAATACGAAGTAATCCATTTTATTTTATAAGGTTCTTTTGCGTCTTCCTCCTTGTCACCTAGTATTCATCTGTGGCACACTGTACACATCCGAAGTCGCCAGTAAGCTGCAATCTTTAAGTAACAAGACTTCTCTTATAGTAGAAGAACTTTCCTGTTATTAGCGTGTTGCTCCTTCCACAGGTTTTCTTTGCTTAACATATGGACAGATATTAGTACAAGAGTATGAGAGACAACTTTGCTTAGTGTATGGTCTTCACAAAAAAAAAGTAGAATATAAAGCTCATGTCTGAACCTGAAACTGGTGTGAAGAAAGTTATAGGGTGTTTGTGTGTCCCAATGATTTACTTAAAATATATGTGCTGTGTGTATTGTAATAGTTCGTACATTCTCTTGAAAAAGTGTACGTACTTGAGCAAGACCTAAAGTTGTCCGCTGGAATCTATGTAAGTGCATATAACTTTGTATATGTTATACCAGAAGTGGAAGTTAGAGGGAAAATATACCATCACTGATGACATTGCGCCTTCAGTGCCCCATTCTGTGTAAGAGGATTACTAATTCCAGCTCTGTCAAACAATACACGTTGACTATGGATAGTACACTATCACTAGTGAATTTATACCTTCACTGCCAAGACGTAAAGAATGTGAACCATGGCTGTAATAACAAAGTAATCCTGCTTCGGAAGTTGCATTTGTCACCTGTAGTTCGAAAACATAGTCATATCATGTAAAATTCATTTATTGCAGCAATGACGTCCACCATGGCACTTTGAGCTGCACAATACACTTTTGATTTTGCAAAAGCATCTCAGAGTCTGACATTTTCATGGCAGTTGTATTTCAAGAATCCCTGGCCGCTTCCCATCTACTGAGACGTCGCAACTGTCCTCAGAGCAACAGTTTTCTCTGCCAGAGCTCCCTCCTCTGAGATTATTCTCAGAAGGAAAGTACTGAATTGGGACCTGAAACAAAATGTTGTAGTTGTAGCTGCAGTGGAATATCGTATCGTCCCTTCCATAATTATTTAGAAACAAACACTTTATTACAGTGTGTCTGTTGGCTCAGCACACCATCTCACGTCGCGATTCGTTAGAATCCGTCGGCCGTTGTCTCGAGGACGACACCCAAGGTCGACCTAGCATCTCCTCTTACTCTGTCGAAGTCAGGGACTGAAACTATCACATCACAGCTGTTTTCCACTGTTGGAAAGCACTGACCTGGACACTACCTCATTCTTTGCGCTTGTTCTTCTAAGCATTTGTACGCTTCCGGTCTGAACACTGCCGCATTCTTTGCGCTTGTTCTTCTAAGCGCTTGTACGCTTCAGTTCTGTGTTTTTAATAGTACGAGTTGATTCGTCTAAATCAGTCAGGCAGTAGTCGTTACTGTCTGGAGTATTTTCTTTCTCTCTACTCTCAACCACTGTTCCTGTTGGTATGTTATCTTCATGAAAAGGAGACTTACTGTGTTCATTATCCTGAAACGCTTCAGTCCCTCACTCTTAACACTTACTTGATTAATTATATTTTCAAAGTCATCCTCAGAGTAAACGTTCGTCGGTAGTTGAAGAGGTAGACTTACTGAAGATAAACCATGAGTAGGAAGGCAGCCAAACGTCACTTTGTATGAAGATCTTTGAATTCCGAAATGTGCAGCGCTATCCCTCATTAGCTGCACAGATCTTAATGCATGCCTCCACTTCGCAGTGTTGTGCTCCTGCACTCCCTCAGTATTTCAGTCTGACAGTGGTAGAGAATTCATTCACAAAATGATGAGCAACTTACCTGAACTATGGCCCAATTTTAAGATTGTCCACGGTAAACGTAGACATAGTCAGAACCAAGACAGCATAGAGCGAGCAAATCAAGACACAGAAAATATGCTGAATATAGCATATTTACCATATCTTGATTTTCTCACTCTGTGCTATCTTGGTTCTGACTGTGTCTACGTTCACCGTGGACAATCTTAAAATTGGCCCATACCTTAGTGAATCTGCTCATCATTATGTCAATGAATTCTCTGCCATTGTCAGACTGAAATGCTGAATGAGCGCCTAACAACGTAAAAAACGTCTATATTATTATCGCATACCTCTTCAGCTGTTTTGGACTTCAGTGCTGGCCTGAGAACAATGAATACAATGATATGGTACTGATAAACCATTACGAATTTGTAATCTTCATATGGTTGCGACTGGAAGTCGATGAGATCAAATGGAATATAGCTCTTTGGACAGCATTGGCTTGACTAATATTCCTTTTTTCTGACCTTTTTCCTTTTGTAAACATGGCTCACAGAAACTAAGATAAATTAGGATATCTCTGTATATTATATTACAAAACTCTAACCTCAAGCATTTCATCATTCGGTCGCATCCACCGTGGCCAGTCAATACACAAGCATAATGCAGAATGTCGTACAGTTCTTCATTGTAAATATACAATTTAATTTTACCTTTTCAGTTACAGGTTGTATTAATTTGGATACTCCATTTACTTCCAGAACTTATCTCTTTAAAAACTTGTAGTCGTTACCGTACCTCCTTCGTCCAGATTTTAGTGGTTCAGTCTTGCTGATAAGTGACTTGTACTTTCCTCAGTCCATAAAGAAAAAATAATAATTGAGATTTCCCCGTTCCACTCTAAGATGCTCGTAGAACATCACTGACGCAAACATAGCTGCACTGATGTGAACCGTAACTGCACTGCTGTCATCCACAGCTGCACTACTGTTATACCGTATCTGCACCGTTGTATAACATAACAAGAACGACCTGACGACAATTGCATTAATGCTGATGCGTGGTAGCATTGTTGGACGCACAATTAATAGCCGGGAGCAGCGGTGGTTCACCTTCACTAGTGGATAATATGCTACTGTACACTTCCCGTAGCCGAGTATAGTGATGGTTCACTTTAACTACTGGATGTGTTTTTTCTGTTTATGATAAGCTCTCACTTATCATTTTAGTGACGGTGGACGTGCACCAGGGAAGGTTTACCTTCCCTAACATTCCACTTACACTATAACATACACAGGGTGAAGCGAAATTTGCCACCCGGGCTTCGCAGCGCGACTCCTCACACGCCAGTGATAAAAAAAGAAACATGTCTCTCACAAAATTGTGTCTGGCGAGTACATCCGGCAGAAAAAGGACATTAAAGAGTGGCAGTCTGGCAACACTGTAACCACATGTATGGTAACTACCTCTGTCAGCACACATTAGTCATGTTGTACAGTTAGGTCATACGTACCTTAAATTTACAACATTTTGTAACGCTGAACATAACAAGTAAGTGGTTAGACAAATAAGAAATAGACAGCTGAAACAAGTGGCCAGCAGTAGGACAGAATAACTAAGAAAACAATGTCAATTTCGAGATGCTAAAGATGATGGCACCGTACAATAACACATCTGCCTGTTATTTGTACTGCATGCCATGTGACCGCTCAGATATCGCACATTAGCAATCAGTGAAAATAATAAAGTTCATACAAATGACCGCATGACCATCACAACAGAATACGTTGTGCTCAGAACAACACATGCTCAAAGCGACCTCCATGCACCCACCAGATCATACAGATGTGGACCCTTCGATGCAAAGCTGCGTCCACAGTAACAAGAGCAGCATGAACATGCGCTACCAATTCTTCCACATTCGTCAGCGGAGTAGAGTACACATACTCTTTCATTTGTCCCCACAGGAAGAGATCCAGGGTATTTATGTCAGTGAATGCGGTGGTCATACAAGTGGACCTCCACATCTGAGCCATTTTCCTGGAAATCATCTGTCCAAATACGGTTGTACATTAATTCCAGATTGTGGAGTTGTACTATCATGTGAGAACCATATCCTCTGCCGAGCATCTAGTTTAACATCTTTCGGCGCATCGGGCAGATGGTTTGAGAGGAATGCATGATACCTTCATGCAGTCAACCGGTCATGCAACATATAGGGGCTAAACACCTGTCACCCAGTATTCCAGCCCAGACGTTGATACCCAAGCAAACTTGATATCCATGGTCGCGGATGACGCGTCGATTGACCACACACCAATGGTGGGAATTGTGCATATTGAAGAACCCCTCACATGTTACTTATGCTTCATCCGCCTATATTACAGTGTCCACTAAGTCATCGTTGGCATCCTGTTGTTGTTGGAACCATTCACAGAACTGCATCCACTCATGGAGAGCTCCAGGATACAGGTGTTGTAGCTTGAAAGAATAATGATACGGGTGCAGTCCATACTCGTGCACGACCTCTACGGTTGCAGCTTCGAATCCTGCTTCGGGCATGGATGTGTGTTATGTCAGTAGGTTAGTTCTAAGTTCTAGGGGACTGATGACCGCAGATGTTAAGTCCCATAGCGCTCAGAACCATTTGAATCAATGAACTATTTGAACCCGTGCAGCACGCTAACGACCGTGTGTTGTGAGAAACGCGGCTGCCTTGCTGGGCTACATGTACTTCGCTGAGGTTCTTGGTGTATGACCTACAGAATAGCTTAAACTGTAGCTGGAGTACAGCAAGTCTGTGAACGACCACTGTCATGCGATGGTGGAAGGAAAGCACTTGACTACCGAAGGCGCAGCTGCAGAAGACGCAACACATTTTTATCTGGATGGCGTCGATGAGAATATGTAGCAGAAGATTCACTAGCTATAACACTAGCCCGGTTTTCAGATGCAGCAAGCACCACAAGGAAATCGACATTTTCAGCGCTCGCGTCAGTCATAGGTCTACCACACTAGTTTAGAGGTTTACAATGAGAAAATTCGATAAGTGTATGTATGTACAGTTTTAGACAATAAAACTGACCGCCGGGCGGCCGCCACAGAGACAAGTCCGAGTCATTCACTTAAGGTGACCAATAAAACTGACCGCCTCTGACAACTGCACAAAATGGCAACACTGTAGGATGCGAAAGTGTTGTCTACTTCCTAGACGTTGTTGGACTATTTGAGCCCGTGGTCTAGTGGCAAGCGTCGTGCGTTCTAAACTTACAGTCGCCTGTTCGCTTACGCTCGAGCGCTTCCTCGCGCTGCAGCGGCTACCGGCCACCGGCCAGACGCCACCCGCCGCCTGAAATTCGGCGCCGCCCATGTGAACGCGGCGCCACGCTGTCAGTGTATGTATCAACGGTCATTTTCGAATTTGAAGTTCTAGTTATCATCTTGCAGTTAAGCAACACAACGTTTACTTTTGGTATAACAGGGGGGTGAATGCTGAGGAAGCAGCTAGAAAGATTTGAATTGTGTGTGGAGCGAGTGCTTTTGGAAAAAATACGCCAGAAAGAGATATTCTTGTTTCAACAAAGATCGTTAAGGCATGAGTGACTTTCCACATTAAGGAAGTCTCGACTACTGATACATGTGATAAATTACCACTTCACCATCATGCGACATTTGCAGGCAAAGTTCAGAAGTCTGGTGTAGGAGTACTGCATGCTCTAACTGTACTAATACAAATTAAATGTGGCATTTCATAGATCTAATTATGTATTCCCAACAACAAAAAATATGTCGTCATTATGAATTTGGCAGTACCGTAAGGTTTTTGCTCTGACACTAAGCGTTTCTGAAAGTAGCAAAGCGCATTTTGCTCGAGCGTTGTCTTACGACTTCCTTATTGCGTTTGTATCTGCCTGCTTGCAGCTGTGCTACAAAAGAATTAAAAATTTGGCTTTCAGTGAGTCTCGAAAGGCGAACGAAAGGAGCTTGCACCTGGTACTCAAACATGTTTCTGGGACCAGGCTACTTCCTAAAGTGGGAAGACATTCTTTTGTGGTTGAATTGTTGGCAAATGTCAGTCAGACGTCTGCCATTGGTCTAAGCATTTCGGTGTGTTGAATTTCTACCAATGATTTTTCTACATTTTTTTTCAGTCCCAAACAGAGACTTGAAGCTTCCCATTAGTATTTTCACGACATCTTGGTGAATTTTGCTCATACTATTTTCGAGTGTGTATCTTTCATAAGTCGATTGTTGATGGATGCGATTTCTTTGACAGAGTAGATGATGGATCTGTGTTCGAGAAATGCAGTGCCGAAGATTGATTAGCAGTTCGCTACCTTTTGTTGTTATTTGCTCTTGAAGATGCCATGTTTTCCGTAATGCAAGTTTTAATTGTCAATTAATCGTGGTTCTTGAAGAGCAAGCATGAGAATTTTTTGGCGGTCCTTTTCTTTTGTGAGATTATTGAGGTTTCTTGTTTGGATCAATGTGTCGATGTTTAGTTTTTAAATGAATGTTTTCGGCTTGTAGGGAAATTTACCAGAGATCTTCGATATTCTCTGCCGTGCTAACCTGGACATCCCGGAGTGCGAAAATCCAACTGCCGCCTATCGTTTGCCAGGTTGTGTGCCACCTGGAGTAAAGTTACCTTTGCTTGCATAGTTCATGTTTTCTTGTGTTTCATTGGTTTGGCCTGGGTGATACCAGGACAGGATTATTATTATTATTATTATCGTGGTCATTATGTCAACAGCAAATCCGATATGGTGTATCTTCCCTCCACTGAAATAGATGTGTATTGTTCGATTCAGTATTCCCATCACATAAATATGGGTTATAATTACGCTACATTGCTGCTAGTAAACATATTTCTCACTCGTTCTTAGACAGTTGCTAGCTGTTACTCCATCATAGGAATTTATGTGCGCAGCACTGTTGCAATACAGACGTTCAAATTATCCGATTTCTGTAATTTCATTTCGATACAAGATCGTCCTAATCGTATTCACCCAGTCTGACTTAATGTGGATATCTGACTACGACTCTCATCACATGATAGACTGGGTGAACCACATTCTTAATCGGACTGTTGAATCCAGATCACTTATCTATGACAGGGAACGGTTCTTAAAGGCTGTGGAAAAATATAATCCGATATGCTTATTACAAATTTGTGACTTAAATATAATTATATGAACTAACGAGATAACAATGTATTTACAGGAGCAGAGATCCATCCATCACAGTAGACCAGTGCGAGATTGGTTTCAGGGCCTAGAGAGGATAAAGCCGTTGCCGTTTGTTCCACGATCACCGAACATCAACCAGATAGAGAATATGTGGGCACAGGTAACAAGGTCATTGCCATGTGTCCCTACAAATGCAAGCGACCTTAGGACGAATATAGAAAACGTATGGTGGGATGTAAACCATCACGCTACACTGTCGACGACCCTCACTGGAATCAATGACTGTTTGTGTGTGAGTGTGTGTGTGTGTGTGTGTGTGTGTGTGTGTGTGTGTGTGTGTGTGTGTGTGTGTGTGTTTTGGTGTTAACGAACAATCTGAATCAATACTATTAACATTAGAGACACAACCAACTGTAAATATTGCATCAAATATAGCTGTAAAGTATTTTAATGCTCTGACTGCAGTGAGCGGATATCACTGCCTGCGTGTTCTTATAGTAACCAACGTGAGACTCTACTCACAGGCGCCATGGAGCAATTGCAACGGGTATCATGTCATTAGTCATCAAAATATTAACCAGTGATGAAATGTCCACTCTATTTGGATCCCAAGAAAATAAGAACCTTCTCACAAAGGAATGTGAGGTGCTATCAAAATTTATCCAACATACAAGAATTAAAGGCAGAGCTTTCATGTATGCAGTAATAGCGCACAAGAAATATTATGTCTTGGAAGCGTGTATTTCTTCTCCTCATATTAACGCCCTTGTTTTAATATGAAGTGAGAAAATCAACACGAAAAGCTGAAGTTCCTGAGAAGCTTATAAGTTATTTCCTTTTCTCATATCACAACTTTTGTTTTAGTATGAAGTAAGAAATTGAACGGTTTAGAGTTCTGAAACATAATATGACACCAGATTCTTTCCTAGGCGCTATCGGAAACGCCAAAGGCAGGGAGCTATCCATTCTTTTGTCCAACAGTCTGTTTCCTTTCATGTAATACTCCCGCTAGGAGATTCTTATTTAAGGACTTGTGGGCATCAAGTTCTTCATCAGAACAAGCCTTATGTTATTGTGCTAATTACGGTATGGAAAAAATGGATCAAAGAGGAGATCCGCTAGAGCAGTGAGGATATTTACACATGTGTGTATTCAGCAATGACTGCCAGCTGCCACAACATTTCACAGAATCCTTGAGACAGGCAACACAAATGTGCGTGCACTTCAGACTTCATTCAGTGAGACGTCAGATGGATGAAACCATCAAATTAACGTCGCTTTCCGAGTCGTATTAAATCCACGATGAGGTATTATTAAGGTAGTTGAGCATTCCAGCAATTACACTTTTATAATTCTCATATGATTATTTCGATGGCCAACAGAAGTCGTTAGTGTGAAACTATCGGGAACTGCATTAATATCAAACTGCAAGAACTTGAGACAATACGTGGACTCTTTTCTTCGCTGGCTGACCTATTACTGATATTTAGCATTCTCTCCGTCCTAGTCGTAATGCAAATGGAACTTCAGAGGCGCTTTCCGCTGTTCTTGACAAACATCAGCAACCTGTATTCACTGAGAGTCATAACTGCGTGAAGATAATGGTTCAGGTTGTCATTAGTTATGGTGGTGTTATGCTGTCAAACTGCTTACAGTAACGTTAATACGTTAATGGTGGAGCACATAATTTAGCGCTGACTACCTACTTAAGTAAAGATAATGTTGTGGCGTCGTCGCTTGTCTTTATTTGGCCTCAGCTTGAGTAATCCGATTTAACGAACATAGTACTCGAATCGCGGGCTCCTAATACAGTATTACCACAGAGATTATCGTGCGATTGTTATATTAATTCTGCAATGAAATGCTTAACAAATCTTACCCTCAGCTATGCAGCTGGAATGACTCATTACACAGGTACTCCTTATTGCACTTGGTTAAGTGACCAGTTCGCTGTAATCCTTCTTGTACTGTTTGTAAATTCTCGTATACTTCAGAAATGGTTCTAATGGCTCTGAGCACTATGGGACTTAACTTGATATCATTCCACTAGAACGAAGAACTACTTAAACATAACTAACCTATGGACATCCATGCCTGAGACAGGATTAGAACCTGTGACCGTAGCGGTCGAGCGGTTCCAGAATGTAACGCCTGGAACCGTTCGGCCACCCCGTCCTGAATACTTCTATACTGACCATTCGTTATTTGACTAAGTATGAACTACAATCTGATTCGCATATATATGACATCGGCTAGCGTTGGCACAAAGTAATCACTAAGGGTTTGATGCCGTTGAAGTCCTGTTACATTGATGGCAAGACAAATGTTCGCAAATCACCTCTACTACCTCAAAAAACAATTGCATCTAAAATATCGAAGGACCAACGACCACCCTGTCACAGCGAGTTGAAATACTGCAATGACAGCAGATGAAAATTTGTGAGCGACTGGGCTTCGAACCCAGACCTCCTGCTTACTGGGCGGACGTTCTGATCACTGGACTATTTCTTTTTTAATGTTTGAGAAGACTTTCAGCACCAGGTAGGCGGAGGCAAAGAGGGCAGTGGTCGAAGGTCCGGTAGTTTCATGGTCTTTCCACAAGGTTCGGATGACATTCCGCTCCCAGTTGTTAGTGGCCATGCGCTTGGGATTCGCCGGAGTTGGACACTGTTTTCAGTTACATCTAACCAGTGCGCTTCTATTGCACTATTGTAAGAAACGAGTTGCAGTATTTTGGTATAAAAATTTTGTAAATTTGTGGTAAGAACTTATGAGACCTAGCTGCTTATTTCATTGGTCCCTAAGCTTACACATTATAGCATTTAACTTAAACTACGCTATGGACAACACACACACCCATGCCGGAGGGAGGATTCGAACCTCAGACGGTGGACACTATGATGACACAGCAGTCAACCTCACTGCAGCACTTATATACACACGCTTCTAGTCAGACGCGAATTCCAATTTTTGCCGCATACCACATGCGCGGTATCCCCCGGCCATTGTTCCACTAGCTTGCGTCCACACTGTATTCCCGCGAGGGTCGGACGATGTCGTGCGTCTAGCACTGAAAACTTTCGATGACCCGTGGAGACCCAAATATTAATACAGGATGTTTCAGAAGGAACAGTAAGTATTCTAGGAGATGGTAGTATAGACAAATTGTTGAAATAATGACATATAACATGCGTCCAATTTTTACTGAAGATACAGATAGCTGGGTTCAATGCATTCTCGTTTCGTATGTTGGTCCTTACAGGACCCAGTTGTCTATACTTCCTTGTAAATGAGCTTCCAGCGTCATTGAAAGAGGTTCATTTGGCTACAAGAACGCGTATGTTCGTCCAGCATGACGGGGCTCCTGCACATTCTAATCGTCAGGTGACACATTATCGAAACCTAACATTTCCTGGAAGATGGATCATTAGATACGGGCCCTTTTCTTGGCCTTCAAGGTCCCCAGACCTTATCTCGATTTTTTCCTGCTGGGATGGTTAAGGGCGAAGTCTACAAAGAAAAGTAAACCCAAGAGCCGATTTGATCGTTCGGATTATGAATAGTGCAGCTCTCATAAAAGAACGCAAAGACGACCTACACGTGGTGTTATCAAGAGAAGTCAAATGTGCATTGAAGTTGGTGGGAGAATTTTTGAAAATCAACTTTGTATGTCCTCGTTGCCTTCGCTTTGAGATTGTTAGGGTTACGTACTAACAGCTGTGTCTCTGTACACAATAAAAAGTTGATGAATTTTTATGGAATTTTTTTTATGTAAATCGTCTGTACTACCACCTGCTAAAATATCTATTATTCCTCGTGAAACACTCTGTATATGGATATATGTGTGGTGCGTGTTAGGCATTCTGCAACCACCTTCGGTCGCAGGGGCTGATAGAGATTTCAGAGCTGCTTGGTTGTCTGAATAAAAGTAGGTGCTACGATTTTGGTAGGGTCTACTCTAATTCTCCTCCGTGCACATGCTGATAGGAGATACTATGTAATACTGTGGCCATCTTCCCTAACGAGATTCTAGGCAGTACACCAGACCCGGTGGTTTCATTTGTTTTCGACCTGTCACTATACCACTATATTATGTCTCCTGAACGGTGTAGTGGTTCGTTTTTCCACTGTTCCCTGCTTCGAACTGTTACATGGCAAGGTTTATTGAAACAGCTGGAAGCTATTGTATAGTTACTCGACATTTCCCCAGCCATCGCCATACTGATTTGGGATTCCGTATATTCTAACTCTATCCAGTTATTTACAGTTTGTAGCCTTTATGTCCGTGCTGCGGCCTCCATTTTAAGTCAAAGGTGTAATGCAGTCGTGTCTAGCCTAATATCCATCCCAAGAGTGGATGTTCTGCAAATTCCGTCTGTTTGTGAAAGCAGGCCATAGGCTGCACTTTGCCAGACTCCCTAGCAGCCACCTTCTGTACGACTTTGTTCATAATATATGACAATAAATTATCATTGGTATTTTTGCAGAGGTGTATATCCAGTATGTACTGGGTTTAGACCCCAGTTTACCCTACAGCAGCTTCTAGTGCTTATAAGATTATATTTCGCAGTGGAATATATTCTTTATCAGAGGGGTTCGTAATAGTTTTCCATCCAGGGCTACCTCTAGATACACTACAACCATCTCTAAAGTTTCAACGAGAAACTTAATTATTCAGTATATGCGCTGGACACGCTTCCCAATAAATAATACTACACCAATTTTCGTGCGGCTTGTCTTTAAATACTTTTTCACAATGTTCAGTGCACATAGGTTTAACAATACTATCAAATTATCTAAGTCTTACTGTGAATAAATCGTCTACTTATTCTTTTCAAGAGTAGTCTATCGCATTCAGCTCATCTATGAGTTCATTCACCACTAGGTTCTTCATCTCTAATCATTTACTCGAAGGTCGTATTACTAGAACCCCCTCGACATCCAGGAAGATAGAGAGAGCATCCAGAAAGGGTAGTGCTTTTTCCACCTTCCCGACAAGTTGGTGAAGTGTTACCTCACATGATTTGCTTCGTAAGTATTATGAAAATGTGGCAGTTCATAGATAAAATTACGTATTCACAACAACAAAAATGTATGTAGGCAGAAAATAAAAGTGTCATTATGAATTTGGCAGTACCGTAAAGTTTTTCGCTTTGACACTAAGGGTTACTAAAAGTCGCAAGACGAATTTTGGTAGAGCGTTGTCTTACCATTCCCCCATTGAATTTGTATCTGCCTGCTTGTAGTTGTGCTACAAAAGAATTAAAAATCTTGCATTCAGTGAGTCTCGAAAGGCGAAAAAAGGCAGCGTGCACCTTCACAGGCAAGCGCATTACCTTTTTTTTTTATTTTGTTTGTTGTTGATCGTTGGGTTCGCTCGTTGCGAACGCACATAACATCCATTATAGTTCGTTTTGTCGATCCTTCCACTCAGTTTTTTAGTACAGAGGCCAACCAGCTCTATGACCGAACACGCTGAGCTACCATGCCGGCAGTTAGGAGCTAGCGAACAGGTGCGGGGTCTTCGATGTACTTACTGGCTCAGTAGCCCCTATGGCATATAAATCGCAAACATAAGAGACGATAGTAGTTGTATTTCGCGTGTGGAACCACTTTCGTTGACTCAAAAGCAGTAACTGATGTCCTTATGGTACGTCTCAAGAGAAAATCACTTACAGTATTCAATTGAAACGACACGATAATATCAAGTGAATTTAGCAGGATAGTTCTGTGCCATCAAGGAAGTAACTCGTCGGTCACAGAGTTGACAAACATATCATGCGCTGTTGCCAAGTTTCAGTTATAGTGCCAGGAATGATACCAGCTGATGTGTTCTGTGAGTGACCTCGGAAGTGACTATAGCTTCATCTCAAAGTTGCGGGTGGCAAGGGCCGCAAGATCCTCATTATATGCCCATGAGTCTTATTTGCATTTCTGTAACTAGATTTAGCGGCTAGAGTGCAATTACTTGTAATACATCGATGCACTGAATGAAAACTAAATGTCATATATCAATAACTACGACAATTGATTGTGTTTTACTGTCTTAATCGGATCGAAACCTTGAAAGCGTATTCACCAGACGCGATTCACAATTTTGAAGCCTCTCCAGTGAGTGAGTTGGCAATGCCTCTTTGCTGTACAATATTGTTATGGAGATCACTGTCATTGGCACATCCACCAGAAGACAGGCATGGCCTGGCTTATTGTCAGATTTCCGGACGGATATTCTGCCTTTGCTCGAAACGTGAAGACTTAAGGTCAATTCGAACATTTCCTATGGCGAAAATTTTATGTTTCTGTTCTTCCGGCTCTAACATACAAATATCAGTTACAATAAGCGGCAGAAAAGCGCCTGTGAACCAACAGTTAATGATGCAATCATAATTAGTGGAATCTGACAAATTCCATCTGTCATCTGATAATTGTGAAAACTACTTTTTCATCTTCACAGCACCGCAGTATGAACTCAAGGGGTTCATAGAATACCTACACTTAATTTCGTTGTGATCGTTTTCAATGACAGTAGGGGGGAGCAAAACTATCTGAATTGAAACATACTTTTCCAGTGGGTTTTGGATCTTTGGCTACAGTTGCAGTAACACGTCCAGTGAGGTATCAAGAATGTGAGCAATCACTCATTGCTATAGTATAGCCTAGGGCAGAAAGAAGCAGGTTTCCGACAAAGTAAACAATGAGAGACACTGTCGCTGTCACTTATTAAACAGGAATTGTTCAGAAGTTATAACAATACCTAGTGAAATGAGTAGGTTGATGCAGCTCCAGTCTGGCATTATCACTGAGTTGCCAAACGTTTTCCGAATAGCACTTGTGATATAAATGTGTGTGTGCCTGTGTGTGTGTCTGTTCTTAGAACATTTCCGAAAGAACAGACACTACAAATTGAAATAGACAGACTTCTTAATCAATTAAAGATTGAAGGACAGATGTCCAGGCTGTCATGGGTATTAAAATAGAACAACAGCGTCAGATGAAAATATGTGCCTGACCAGATTGGAACCCGGATTTACAAAATTTTAATACCAAAATAGTGCATCTCGGTTCTCACAATAGTGCAATTGGTGCGCACTGGTTTGATGTAACTGAAGAGAGACTCCAACTCGGATTATAGTTAAGGGCGAATCCCAAGCGCATGAACACGATCAATTGGGTGCGGAAACTTAATGTCATCAGAACCTTGTTGAAGGACCATGCGATCGTTAGACCGACTGCACAAAGTTCAAATTATAAATACATACATACTTAGAAAAAAATATTACGTCGGAGCAGTCTAACCGAATGCAGATCACTGCACATAAAAATATAAGCTGTAACCTCTTGGCATGTGTGGAAACAAAATATCATCAAAGTATCCTTCGACACGGCGACTTTGCAGAGGCAAAACAGAAGACTTGGAATTAAAGACGTGCTTGTAAACTAATACACGCCACTAAGACAGACATCACGAAACCTATGTTCCTCTCGTTAAATCCTGGGGATAGGAACGCTCCTGTTAATATAACAAGCCAGCCTAGATTACATCCGAAAGTACTATGGCGATTGGAGCTGTATAAGACTTCCACGAGCACAAACCAACATTAGAACCGTTTATGATTATATTACGAGACATCGTCTTCACAAACCAATACCGGTAACTTAACCTACAAAAAACTGGAGGAACGTCTGGAAAAATATCAACTATAAAATTATACCAACTAGAGTAAGTGCCGTATGGTGCGACTTTGTAAACGAAACCTTCCCCCAGTGGAACGATTATGGAAAATCAAATTGAGACCATCTCCATACGGCGACAAATGACGGCTTGTAGAAACTGTGGCGCACATCTTCTCATGTGAAAACAGAATCAGAATTGGGAACTGGGCTAGGAAGAAATTAGCACTGTCAATTGAACCGCAGAAAGGCAATTACCGATAACTGAAGCTTTTCAACCCGACTGGAAATGTCACCCGTCCGCAAAGAATAACTGTTATTCGTGGCTTCTGGGACAGTTTGGGTTTTACGTCATAGCAAACAAAACTTAGAACTTAGTGGAGTACATGTTCTATATTGCAGTAAAACATTTTAAGCTGAAGAAGAAAACAAATATAAGGAATGGTTTCAAGATTTTTTATCTATTGCTTTATGTGGGATAGAAAGAGGTGGGCAGTTTTATTCATTAAAAAAGGAATACTACTCTTTCACTTTTTTTATTCCTGGAATATTCTTTTACGTTGGATTTAAAATCAGAACTGTTCTAATTTGGCAAAACCCCACCGGCTCCGAAATTTCTTTTACTTGTTGAAAAATATATGGCTTCCTTACAGGCCTCATTTGCATCCAGTGCACAATAAATTAAAATGTGAATATGTTTCTGAATGAATGTTTTTATGTATTTTTCCGTCAACCTTTGCATTGTAATAAGGCATGTTCTACAACGAACGCACGCCATTCGAGGCGACAATCTGTAATTTATTTTACCTAAATTACTAATTAATTTTTTTTCACAATTTAAAAGAATATACGGGTGCAAACATGGAATACATGGGAATAATGCAGCTGCTCAGTGCCAGGTATAGGAAAGGCTTGAGGCCAGGCCTCGGATCTTCGACCTCTGCCCTCTTTGCCTCCGCCTACCTGCTGCTGAAAGTCTTCTCAAACATTTGAAAAATGATAATAGTGCAGTGATAAGAACGTCTGTCTAGTAAGCAGGAGGTCTGGGTTCGAAACCTAGTCGGTCACAAATTTACATCTGCCGTCGTTATTGTATTTCAACGCGCTGTGACAGTGTGGACATCGGTCCTTCGATATTTAAGATGCAAACGTTTTTTAAGGGAACAGGGGTGATTTGCGAACATTTGTCTTGCCATCAATGTAACAGGACTTCAACGGCATCCAACCCTTAGTCATACCTTTGTGCTGGCGCTACCCCATGTCATATACATACGAATCAGATTGTAGTTCATATTTAGTCAAATAACGAATGGTCAGTATACAAGTATGCAGGCCGCGGTGGCCGAACGGTTCCAGGCGCTACAGTCTGGAACCGCGCGACAGACAGGTGCGAATCATTTCTCGGGCATGGATGTCCTTAGGTTAGTTAGGTTTAAGTAGTTCCAAGTTCTAGCGGACTGACACCCTCAGAAGTTAAGTCCCATAGTGGTCAGAGCCATTTGAACCATTCCTGAAGTATACGAGTATTTACGAACAGTACAAGCAGCATTGCAGCGGACTGATCGCTTAACCAAGTGCCACATGGAGTAGCTGTGTAATGAGTCATTCCAGTTGCATAGCTGAGGGTAAGATTTATTAAGCATTTCATTGCAGAATAAATGTAACAATCGCACGATAATTTCGGCAGTCATATTGTATTAGGAGCCCGTGATTGGAGTACTATGTTCGTTAAATAGGATTACTCAAACTGAGGCCAAATAAACACAAGCGACGACGCCACAACACTATCTTTACTTAAGTAGGTAGTCAGCGCTAAATTAAGTGCTCCACCATTAACGTATTAACGTTACTGTAAGCAGTTTGACAGCATAACACCACCACAACTACTGACAACCTGAACCATTATCTTCACGCAGTTATGACTCTCAGTGAATACAGGTTGCTGATGTTTGTCAGGAACCGCGGAAAGCGCCTCTGAAGTTCCATTTGCATTACGACTAGGACGGAGAGAATACTAAATATCAGTAATAGGTCACCCAGCGAAGACAAGAGTCCACGTATTGTCTCAAGATCTTGCAGTTTGATATTAATGCAGTTCCCGATAGTTTCACACTAATGGCTTCTGTTGGCTATCGAAATAATCATATGAGAATTATAAAAGTGTAATTGCTGGAATGCTCAACTACCTTAATAATACCTCATTTTGGATTGAATACGACTCGGAAAGCGACGTTAATTTGACGTTTTCATCCATCTACTGACGTCTCACTGAATGACGCCTCAAGTGCACACACAGTTGTCTTGCCTGCCGCAAGGATTCTGTAGCGACTACGATAAGAATCTGGTGTCATATTATGCTTCAGAACTCTAAACTGTTTACTTTTTTTACTTCATACTAAAACAAAAGTTGTGATATGAGAAAAGGAAATGACTTATAAGCTTCTCAGGAACTTCAGCTTTTCGTGTTGATTTTCTCACTTCATATTAAAACAAGGGCGTTAATATGAGGAGAAGAAATACACGCTTCCAAGACATAATATTTCTTGTGCGCTATTACTGCATACATGAAAGCTCTGCCTTTAATTCTTGTATGTTGGATAAATTTTGATAGCACCTCACATTCCTTTGTGAGAAGGTTCTTATTTACTTGGGATCCAAATAGAGTGGACATTTCATCACTGGTTAATATTTTGATGACTAATGACATGATACCCGTTGCAATTGCTCCATGGCGCCTGTGAGTAGAGTCTCACGTTGGTTACTATAAGAACACGCAGGCAGTGATATCCGCTCACTGCAGTCAGAGCATTAAAATACTTTACAGCCATATTTGATGCAATATTTACAGTTGGTTGTGTCTCTAATGTTAATAGTATTGATTCAGATTGTTCGTTAACACGAAAACACACACACACACACACACACACACACACACACACACTCACACACAAACAGTCATTGATTCCTGTGAGGGTGGCAACTACTCTGTGTTGAACAACACTTGCAACAGTCAGTTCCTCAGTTGGCGTCGAGTGGATGAAATTTTTCAGTTACCTTGCATTGCAAGAATGGTAAGGAGGGGACTGAAAGTAAATCGACTTGCTGTATGCTAAAGAGCTGCGACAAAGCAAAGCTTGACCGATAATCAGATAATTTTCCACATGGGTTTTGTGGACGAGTATACTTTTAATAACCAACCCACCCACGATCATTACATAAGATTTCTCGACTGCGTAGGGGAATTGATATCATTAAGTCGTCGACAGTGTAGCGTGATGGTTTACTTCCCACCATACGTTTTCTATATTCGTCCTAAGGTCGCTTGCATTTGTAGGGACACATGGCAATGACCTTGTTACCTGTGCCCATATATTCTCTATCTGGTTGATGTTCGGTGATCGTGGAACAAACGGCAACGGCTTTATCCTCTCTAGGCCCTGAAACCAATCTCGCACTGGTCTACTGTGATGGATGGATCTCTGCTCCTGTAAATACATTGTTATCTCGTTAGTTCATATAATTATATTTAAGTCACAAATTTGTAATAAGCATATCGGATTATATTTTTCCACAGCCTTTAAGAACCGTTCCCTGTCATAGATAAGTGATCTGGATTCAACAGTCCGATTAAGAATGTGGTTCACCCAGTCTATCATGTGATGAGAGTCGTAGTCAGATATCCACATTAAGTCAGACTGGGTGAATACGATTAGGACGATCTTGTATCGAAATGAAATTACAGAAATCGGATAATTTGAACGTCTGTATTGCAACAGTGCTGCGCACATAAATTCCAATGATGGAGTAACAGCTAGCAACTGTCTACGAGAGAGTGAGAAACATGTCTACTAGCAGCAATGTAGCGTAATTATAACCCATATTTATGTGATGGGAATACTGAATCGAACAATACACATCTATTTCAGTGGAGGGAAGATACACCATATCGGATTTGCTGTTGACATAATGACCACGATAATAATAATAATAATAAAAATCCCGTCCTTGTATCACCCAGGCCAAACCAATGAAACACAAGAAAACATGAACTAAGCAAGCAAAGGTAACTTTACTCCAGGTGGCACACAACCTGGCAAACGATAGGCGGCAGTTGGATTTTCGCACTCCGGGATGTCCAGGTTAGCAAGGCAGAGAATATCGAAGATCTCTGGTAAATTTCCCTACAAGCCGAAAACATTCATTTAAAAACTAAAAATCGATACATTGATCCAAACAAGAAACCTCATTAATCTCACAAAAGAAAAGGACCGCCAAAAAATTCTCATGCTTGCTCTTCAAGAACCACGATTAATTGACAATTAAAACTTGCATTACGGAAAACATGGCATCTTCAAGAGCAAATAACAACAAAAGGTAGCGAACTGCTAATCAATCTTCGGCACTGCATTTCTCGAACACAGATCCATCATCTACTCTATCAAAGAAATCGCATCCATCACCAATCGACTTATGAAAGATACACACTCGAAAATAGTATGAGCAAAATTCACCAAGATGTCGTGAAAATACTAATGGGAAGCTTCAACTCTCTATTTGGGACAGAAAAAACCTGTAGAAAAATCATTGGTAGAAATTCAACACACTGAAATGCTTAGACCAATGGCAGACGTCTGACTGACATATGCCAACCATTCAACCACAAAAGAATGTCTTCCCACTTTAGGAAGTAGCCTGGTCCCAAGAAACATGTTTGGGTACCAGGTGCAAGTTACTTTCGTTCGCCTTTCGAGACTTGCTGAAAGCCAAAATTTTAATTCTTTTGTGGCACAGCTACAAGCAGTCAGATACAAACGCAATAAGGAAATCGTAAGACAACGCTCGGGCAAAATGCGCTTTGCTACTTTCAGAAACCCTTCGTGTCAGAGCAAAAACCTTACGGTACTGCCAAATTCATAATGACGACATATTTTTTGTTGTTGGGAATACATAACTACACTCCTGGAAATTGAAATAAGAACACCGTGAATTCATTGTCCCAGGAAGGGGAGACTTTATTGAAACATTCCTGGGGTCAGATACATCACATGATCACACTGACAGAACCACAGGCACATAGACACAGGCAACAGAGCATGCACAGTGTCGGCACTAGTACAGTGTATATCCACCTTTCGCAGCAATGCAGGCTGCTATTCTCCCATGGAGACGATCGTAGAGATGCTGGATGTAGTCCTGTGGAACGGCTTGCCATGCCATTTCCATCTGGTGCCTCAGTTGGACCAGCGTTCGTGCTGGACATGCAGACCACATGAGACGACGCTTCATCCAGTCCCAAACATGTTCAATGCGGGACAGATCCGGAGATCTTGCTGGCCAGGGTAGTTGACTTACACCTTCTAGAGCACATTGGGTGGCACGGGATACATGCGGACGTGCATTGTCCTGTTGGAACAGCAAGTTCCCTTGCCGGTCTAGAAATGGTAGAACGATGGGTTCGATGACGGTTTTAATGTACCGTGCACTATTCAGTGTCCCCTCGACGATCACCAGAGATGTACGGCCAGTGTAGGAGATCACTCCCCACACCATGATGCCGGGTGTTGGCCCTGTGTGCCTCGGTCGTATGCAGTCCTGATTGTGGCGCTCACCTGCATGGCGCCAAACATGCATACGACCATCATTGGCACCAAGGCAGAAGTGACTCTTATCGCTGAAGACGACATGTCTCCATTCGTCCCTCCATTCACGCCTGTCGCGACACCACTGGAGGCGGGCTGCACGATGTTGGGGCGTGAGCGGAAGACGGCCTAACGGTGTGCGGGACCGTAACCCAGCTTCATGGAGACGGTTGCGAATGGTCCTCGCCGATACCCCAGGAGCAACAGTGTCCCTAATTTGCTGGGAAGTGGTGGTGCGGTCCCCTACGGCACTGCGTAGGATCCTAAGGTCTTGGCGAGCATCCGTGCGTCGCTGCGGTCCAGTCCCAGGTCGACAGGCACGTGCACCTTCCGCCGACCACTGGCGACAACATCGATGTACTGTGGAGACCTCACGCCCCACGTGTTGAGCAATTCGGCGGTACGTCCACCCGGCCTCCCGCATGCCCACTATATGCCCTCGTTCAAAGTCCGTCAACTGCACATACGGTTCACGTCCACGCTGTCACGGCATGATACCAATGTTAAAGACTGCGATGGAGCTCCGTATGCCACGGCAAACTGGCTGACACTGACGGCGGCGGTGCACAAGTGCTGCGCAGCTAGCGCCATTCGACGGCCAACACCGCGGTTCCTGGTGTGTCCGCTGTGCCGTGCGTGTGATCATTGCTTGTACAGCCCTCTCGCAGTGTCCAGAGCAAGTATGGTGGGTCTGACACACCGGTGTCAATGTGTTCTTTTTTCCATTTCCACGAGTGTATATCTATGAAATGCCACATTCTCATAATTATTGCGAATGATACAACAAATGAAGTAAATTCAGATCTTTTCGAAGTCAAAAGTCGGTAATGTCCTACTAATTCGTGTTAAAATAGGCTCAATCGTCTTACAGATACTTAGTGCTTTATTAAGATCGTCTGTCGTCGTGATGTTTCTGTAGTAATCTGAATTCAATTTGTATTAGTACAGTTAATATTTGAATTTGAATTTCATTAGTTTACTAAACGCAACAGTAATCATCAAAGAGAAATTAATCAGCAAAAGAATTTTCTTTCACGGTATCTAAAACGATCTAACAATGCTAAAGTTGTTTACAAATTCTACGCCAGTAGAAACCTACTGGTTCCAACAATATCATTATACCAGAAGAGTTTTATCCGTATTTTCTTCTAGAAATGAATTGCGTTGACGGTTGATCGATCAAGAGCGGGAAAGTTAAAACTTTACGAATATACTACAAGAGAGACAAGTGCTTGAGAGAGGAATTCTCTATCAATACAAGTGTCTGAGAGACGACTTTAATTTCAATCTCCTGGATATTTTTGTTTCTTAAATCAAGAAGTGCGTTATCATTTAGTAGCACATGTGATGTAGTTGTGTTGCTCGATTTTCTTACGCTGAGTTCGAAAGGTGTCTTATTTGTTAGCAACAAATTCCAGCTGTGTTGCACACAGCCCTTGGGGCAGAATTCGTAGCCCAAAACACACTTTTGGAGTTATCAGATGTAAAACGCTATGTTCACACTACTCTTTGCTCGAGTTTATGTATTTTTGGAGTGGCTCAGCCTTTCATTTCTTCTTAAGAAGTTAACGATAAAGGCATCATAACACGTCACCAGTAACAGTACTGCGAGCGACCTGATGACGTTCAATAATTCTCACTCCGTTGATTTTTGTTGTTTCGAATTAGAGCATGCAGTACTCCTACACCAGACTTCTGAACTTTGCCTGCGAATGTCGCATGATGGTAAAGTGGTAATTTACCACATGTATCAGTAGTCGAGACTTCCTTAATGTGGAAAGTCTCTCATGCCTTAACGATTTTTGTTGAAACAAGAATATCCCTTTCTGGCGTATTTTTCCGAAAAGCGCTCGCTCCACACACAATTCAAATCTTTCTAGCTGCTTCCTCTCCATTCACTTCTGTGTTATACAAAAGTAAACGTTGTGTTGCAGATGTTACACCTATTTCCACTTGCGACTCAATTTTACAATGCTTAACTGTAGTTCATGATTTTGAACTATGCAAAATCCAATGCTTAACTGCAAGATGATAACTAGAACTTCAAATTCGAAAATGACATTTGATACACACACTGACAGCGTGGCGCCGCGTTCACATGGGCGGCGCCGAATTTCAGGCGGCGGGTGGCGTCTGGCCGGTGGCCGGTAGCCGCTGCAGCGCGAGGAAACGCTCGATCGTTAGCTGTTATGGTCGCGACGCAGCTACGAGATGTCCTGCGGAGTTGTTTCTGGAATACTTGTTATTTCTGATGGGTAGAATGTTAAGCCTATTATCTTCTATGTTCAGTCAGACTCATAACTTTAGACGGACTGTGTCAAAACGCGAACAGGAGACTGTAAGTTTAGAACGCACGACGTTTGCTACTAGACCACGGGCTCAAATAGTTTAACAACGTCTCGGAAGTAGAGAACACTTCCTCCAGCACTTCCGCATCTTACAGTGTTGCCAGATTGTGCATATGGCCGGACTTAAGAATTGTCAGGGGCGGTCAGTTTTATTGGCCACCTTAAGCGAATGACTCGGACTTAGTCTTTGTGGCTGCCGGCCGGCGGTCAGTTTTATTGTCAAAGACTGTACATTGCAGTCTGTCAGGGGCGCGTTACTCCTCTCAGAACTAGTCCCTGTCTGGTGGACAGCGCATATAGTAAAAACACGCCGTCAGTCTATTGCGCTGTTCCACCTAACGCGCATTGCCCCTCTGACAGATACTGTTATGTTTGATTCACACCGACAACGCTAATTGTGAAATGTTCGGTTACGAATTACACTGTTTCCGTTATGGTAATAAACGTGATGTTTCCACAACTCCTTGAAGTAATAATAATAATAATAATAATAACGGATTGAGATACGTACTAAACTGCATGCGATTACCATAGTCAATTTTGAATGGCATAATTAGTGGGACCATGGTGACAACACATACAAATAGTAACCGAGTTTGGGATTTATTCGCAAAGAACGTTTCTAGTCCTATTGGTAAAGTAAGGCCTTAACGAACGAGGGACTAATCTATGGGCCATTAGAGGAGGGTTCAAAGAAAACAGGTTTTGCATCTAGTAGATGAAGTGGTGCGAATAAAATCACGCCCACGACGTGGAAATGGCTTCTTTCAAAGATGACCAACCTTCCATCTCTATGATTGTAGTATGTTATTATAAATGTTTTCTAGAGCACCCGCTGCAATCACTGTTGACTATTAAGACGCCGGCTGGTCCCGGCGGACATTCGAGTCCTCCCTCGGGCGTGGGTGTGTGTGTTTGTCCTTAAGATAATTTAGGTTAAGTAGTGTGTAAGCTTAGGGACTTATGACCCTAGTTAAGTCGCATAAGATTTCACCCACATTTTTCTTTTTTTGATTAAGATGCTAGATGCCCTACAACCTGGACTGCCTCAAGTCAGGATAAAACAATCCATCTCCTGAATGCTAACCGAAAACTCTATCTACAGCACACCCTGTACTGCACGACTAGTATGTGCTGGCAGAGGTTGTTACCATACATGTGGTTGCAGCGTTGCAGGTTGCCACTTTTTAACACTATTTTTTCTTCCGGATTTACTCGCCCAGAGGAAAGTTTGTGAGAGACATTTTTTTATCCTTGGCAAGTGAGGAGTCGCACAGTGAAGCCGGAGTGCACGAATTTCGCTTCACCCTTTATAACCAAATGAGTTACACTAGCAGATTTTTGCTATTCAGGCAACTTATAAGTTCATCCAAAGTACTCAAATATTCTCGTGTAGTGCACAGGAGGACGAGACTCTGAGGATGAAAACAATATGATTGGTGAAGGTAGTCATCTCAGGTTGGGCATTATACGTCGAATCGGTCATAGTATTAAAATAAACCTATTTTTTAATTCTTTTTCTGGTTCACTTATCCACCAGAAATCAGCTGCATATATATATATTTTTTTACTTATCATTATTCCCTTCTGTTAAATGACATGTTTTCTAACGCCTGGTTTGTTGTTTGCAGCTAGCTTTTAGCCAGGCACCCATTAAACCCTGCCAATAGATCCTTTAATAAGGCCGCCATAGGATAATAATCTTCAAATTTCGTTTGTAAACCATGGCTTGAAACAAGGAGAGTCGCAAACATCTGCCACATTGTGTAAATTCATAAATCATTTCACTGTCAATTCATTTCCTTCTGGTCTCACTATGGCTGTTCCCGCTTTATAGACTTTGCAAGTGGACCTGTGATTAACATATAAGTTTAAGCATTGATACATTATCATAACATTGCAGTTTAAATCATCATCAGCCGTATCGAATATAATGTTATATATTAAAATACCATTATGGTCGTTTTGCAATAAATAATACTGTACATCGTAATACATGTCAAGAACTTATAGTTTACAACAGGAATAAATTAATAACTGATTCCTTTTACCTACAGTCACATCTCAGATTTTTAGTTCCCGAATGGTTCAAAAAAATTTACAGTCTCATTTCAAATAGATACCTCATTCATGAAATTTTTATAGTTTCTTTTGACGTCAATCTTCCCTCGGTTTGTTGGCAAAAATTTATGTTTAAAGTCGGCATTGGGCATGAAGCGTAACCCGAGATCGTCTGATTTCTACGAACATTATTTTGAGCAGTTAGTGTACGAATTTATATGGTTGTGAAAACGTACTTCATGTCTTGGTAACAAACAATCCTGAATAACTAAGGAGCATTATGACGGGTACATGAATTAATGACCAGTAGGTCGTTATAGTGACACTGAATACCGTAACGCCCAATCTACCAATATAAAAGAAAATTGTATCTGTTTAAAAAAAGTAGTTAAAAATTGGTTGACGCAGTCTTATAAAATAGTTTCCACTCCTTCCAAACCAACTAAGCAGACCCGACGTGGCGTAATTACGAGGAAATAGTAACGGAAGCAATTGAGAGACTTAACGAAGTTAATTAATAGAATACGGAAGTGATCCCCCAATATACATGAAACAGCTGAGAACACAGTATATATACATGTCTGACACTGCCGGAATGGGGGCGATCTGTACTATAAGGAACTCCGGGAGAAATTCCAAACAGCCAAGATCTGAAGGAAATTATTTATTTAGATGATCTCTTTCGCTAAAGCTGTTACCGTCTCCGGTTCTACAATAACAGAAACAGATTGACAGGTGAATATCTGTACAAAACGTGTCCATGCATTTAGGAAAGTTACATGCCTTCAACTTTACTATTAGTTCTATCTTCGCCATCTGCTCTTTGTAACGTGTCATATCACAGATAATGTATAAAGATCATGGAATACACTGGATGTCGGTATGCCTTAACATAATATAATAACTGTATACACAAAACATAAGACAAATGATGTGCACCTTGCCCATACCACAGCTGATTCACCAGATGGCAGTGCAGTAATGCAATTTACTATTTACTTTTACGCAAGGCAAAGCACAATTCTACAATATTAAGATCTGGTTGCTTATTCATCAAGAAAGCCGTATAACAGCAATAATTGGTTAAAATAATAATGAAAGGTCTTTCACATAGTCGTCATTTATGTTTGATGCCAAATCCAATGAGGGACTTCGGTGGTATTGATCAGAAAATATTATAGAATTATTCTTGTATTAAAGGGAATTCTTAAAAAAGTCTTACATAAATGGAACATCCGACCACTCTGTGATGCAATATAATAAGACGTTAAGCTAATTTATTTCATACTGTGTAACATACATATTTACAACTGCAACTGAACATTCAGAGATAACTCTGTTAACTACTCAGACTCCATTCATGATGGCATTATATACTTGTATCGTATTTTGCTACATAATTATCATTAATTTCTGTACTTCATTGTCTTCCTCGATGCCTAGTGTTAATTTTTGTCTTGGGCTACACATTGATAAAGGCGTAACAGTTTATATTATCATAAACACAGTGAAAATTATAATCACTTCATAGAATCATTTTAGCATATTATCTTGTGAAATGCACATTCATTGCGTTACATAAGAGACAAAGTTACCCAAGTCGAGGAATATCATAATATTTCGCTCGATGTCTAGGTCATTTATATTTCTTTTTGGCTAAAAATCGAATGTAATATTTTGAAAAAACCTTTTTACTACATCTTGGATTAGGTATAACCATCAAAAGAGTGAACTATGTAATTAAAGAAACTGTGCTATACTGCTTACTCTTCACTGCATGTACAGAACCGACCTGACAGCTCTTAATCAACTTCAGCTACATAGCCACGATTGAGTTATGGGTGCTCTAAGGGCGTCATAAGATTACTAAATCAGTTTTATTGTTAAAAGCATATTACTCTCACCGAAGTAAAAAAACTAGACAACTTCACACACTTGTAAAATGACCTTCGGAAGTCATAATACTTTCATTATGTCCTTATAAGTAGCAGTAATGGCATTCAGAAATTTTCTCTTGCACTGTAGTCGTAATCAGGAAACCCAGGTGCTCAAGGGCGCACACAACACATCACGTCTCCCCTGTCATCGCCCCTGTCCATGACGTGTTGTGTACAGAGTCATGGTTGGCCAGCATGTCAGTTCCGTACTTCCGTGTGTTACGTTTCGCAACGTGAATTCTTACAGTGTTACTGATATTACTAATATCGTAGAGTAACGTTCTGTGCATGGCACAGTTGTTATCTCATTTCTTCTTGGTGTATGCTCGGACTGAATGGACATTAGAAAACAAATTATATGTGTAATGTCGGGTGTCTTGAACGTGCTATATGGAATCTTAACTTTGCTCGAGCAAAATAACCAAGAGTGGGTTGAGGAATCCCAGAAGTAACCAAACAACTTGTTAGCGGCAACATCTTCTTCAGAGGATTTAAGTCTTCTATTTGCTGTGAAAGGGACGTAAACGAGTAAGCAGATTTCCTCAAATGGGCGATAAAAGTCACACGCAGCACTATGTGTGTGTGTTACAATAAAGGATAGAATGATAATGGCAGTAAATTCAGTTCCCAATTGCAACACAAATTTGACTATGAAGACTCAGAAATTTCCATTCTTCTCCTTCAAACAAGACATTAGTTTTAAGAGCAAAAAATGCCACGAGAGACGCAAAATTTCTTATTGAACGGAAGAGTATTGCCTTCTCGAGAAATACTTTTTTTGTCATTTTCACTGGTGCTGTTTGCATGCGGAAGATAAGAGTCGTTTGATTTACGTGGATAGTGTTTGAGCCTCGTAAAACTATAGCAACATACATATTTGGTACGACTCCAAGGGAAACAAAGGCCTGAAAGCATCTATAAGATCAAAGTGATCGGCTCATTGTAACTCCTACAGAAATCCCAGTTACTGTTAATGTACCCAGAGATGAACTTATATTTCACAGCTCTGGGATTTCTGGAGAACCTTGTTACCATTTGGGACTAAACTTTGCTGTTTTAATGAATTAGGTTATTAATCTATTGCCCTCATTGGAGGAAAACTGCACTTGTATGTGTCTAATGACAGCTACCATTCCATATGAGTTTTTCACATTTTTTAACGTCGTGGACTGCCTTCAGTCAAAGGGTGTTAACTTTTTCCCTGTTTAAGAACGAAATTTATCCAAGAAAGAGATGTACGGAGAAAAACTGAGGTACATTGTGAATTAATAGGGGCAGAAATCTGCGCAATTTCCCACAATATAGCCTTTCCAGTTCATATTATCTCAAACGGCAACTAGCGAAAAGGAAGACGTCTTTCAAGCTTACCGCTGTACAATGGCTAATTCTCGATTGCGTTGTGCAAAAATATCTGACTAAATGCTAATAACATAAGGAGGAGAAGTGAAGAAACGCTACGCCAATCAGGACGTTAACGATCCTGCAATAGTACGAAATGTAATACAAATACGTAAACACTCTGACCTTGAATCATTTCTGAGGAGGAAGAATTTACGTAAGTATAAAATCTTAAACTACATTCAGCATTTATCTTCGGTTAATTAGCCAGGTTAATAATAATGTCGCTACCAGCATTTCCTGTTCTTTCTAGTAAGAATTGTACACTCTATCCACGTGCTACATTGTGTCTGATGTCTGAAACTCAAGGATTAAACTGCATTTGTTAAGCATTCCATGAATTGCCTGTTTTCATACATGATCCATATAATTACGTTTGTTCTTCACTTTTATCCTTCTGCGCTCCTAAGGCAGAGCTATTGCCTCTACACTTTTCTACAGTGTATTTTGGAGTTCTGAGTCATCTGTCTCTAATACCGAAATATAATTTTTTTTGTGATTTATGGTCCTATTAAAGTGAACCGTCACAACACTGAACCTTGTGACACTATGCAAGACATCACGTTCTGCTGGTATTAAATTGCGTTCTTGGGCCACATGATAAAACAGTGACATCGTAAATGTTATCACAATTAATTAAATAATCTTCTCAATAAGTTTTTCGCTTGAAGCTACTACGAGGTCCTACAGAAGACAGTTCTACCGCCGAAAACATTTTTCGGTATTCTTCAGAAACAATACTACACATCGTATCAAATTTTACACTCTCATTCTGAAAAAAAAAAAAAAAAAACAGCGCACCTTGAACGACTAGAGATAGGCTGTTCATTTTAACAGGACATTTACATTAGTATATTCTGCAGAAATGTTTAGCATTTAAATCATGTCGTCAAGTGGGTACAGGGTCAACACCGACATCGCTGCGCAACATCACCTACCGGTAATGGAGATTACCATTTGGCGTCATTGGCCGGGAGGCCGCTTACGGCGCAGGTCCGGCCGCCTTGATGCAGGTCTTATTACATTCGACGCCACATTGGGCGACCTGCGAGCCGGATGGGGATGAAATGATGATCAAAAGAACACAACACCCAGTCCCTGATCGGAGAAAATCCCCGACCCAGCCGGGAATCGAGCCCGAGCCCCTTAGGACGGCAGTCTGTCACGCTGACCATTTAGCTTTTGGGGCGGACCCCACCTATCGGTAACATACGCCTGCGGCTCTCGTTACCGAAGGTAATGGATCAGAAGTGACTTGAGCAGAGGAGCAGGCTGCCTCACAGATGTATGCGCGACCGGTAACGTGAAATCAGCGAGTTAGAATGAGGGCGCATAATTGGCGTGAGAGAATGTGATGCATCTGTCTGCGGAATTGCTACTCGTGTGGGACGATGTGTTCCCGCAGTGCAACCAGTGTGCGCAGAATGGTTCACGGAAAGCCTTCCCATGATAAGATGGGTCAGGTGGCACCACCCAGACAATCCCTCGAGAAGATCGATACCTAACACGAATTCCATTGCAAGAGAGCTCTCCATCCCCCTCGGCTCTGGCGCAACAGTGGAACAGTGTAACACATCGTGCACTGTCAGGGGTGACAGCCACTACCGTTTACTTCGGCATGGGTTACGTTCATGTCGTTCACATCTCCGCCAGCTTTTGACGAATGTGCAGAAACATTGTAGGTAGCAATGGTGTATGGAACGACATTACTGGGGAGAGGAATGGTATTGGTGTTTTCGGACGAATTCAGTTCTGTTTGTCTGAATATAATGGCCTTATTTTGTTTCATCACAGACAGTGGGAGCGGTATCACAGTGACTGGATCCGTACAAGACACGCAATGCAAACTCGAGGCTTTATGGTGTGGGGTACTATTGTGTACAACCACAAATGACAGCTGGTGCGTGTCCAGGGCTCTGTAACCAGTGTGACCTACGTAAATAACATCCTGCAAGACACAGTCATACCCTTTCTACAGTAGTCCAAGAGCTATCGTAGAGGGCCCTAGGTACCTGCATCTCTCTGAGTGTTGCATACATCGTGGAACATCAGAGATTATCAAAGGCGCCCGAAATGTCTACAACCATAGGAATTGCGTATTTGCTTTCTGTTATTAACAGTGGTTAGTACCTTGTTTAGTACATTATCTATAGATTTTTCCGCCATGAAACCGAACTGGTACTGACCAGGGCCAACGAACTCCCTGTGCGTTTGCAAGTGATCGCACAGAAGTCGTTCCTGCTCTTTGGCCAAGGTGTTATGTAAGCGAATAGACCTACACGTACCAGGGGCTTTTTTGTTCTTTAGTTTGGCAATCGCAACTGCAGCCTCCTCATATGCAATGGAAACAATGAAGGTACCATTTTCATAGCAAGAGTTCATTACGGTTCGTTGTATGGTATGAATCTGTTCATCCGACTGTTGCTCGTCATCGGGCAGGACTTGTTTAGCAGGAATTCTATAGAACTTCTCCACCCTTGGTCACGGTACCATCATCTGTCTCAGCGTTGCTAAGGCTAGAGGTGTCTTCAGACGCTCCGTATGTATTTTCAAGCGTTGCCCCTAAATGCTGATTTGTAACTATTTCTTCATGAGTGTGTTCCAACGTTCTTCTCGTGGTTTTTGTAACTGTTGTTTGTAGTTTTGTTTTCCTTCCCTGAACTGTATGAGTGTGACATCTCTGTCCGTTGCTCTTGTCGTTCTTTGTACAATTTTCGCTTATTTCTTGCTTCTTTGCGCAACCTTGTTAGTCTTCCAGTCCATGGTATGTCTAGCTTTCGCCCTGTGTCAGCGGTCGGAGTTGCTGCACTTTGTGCTTTTTGTAGTAAGTCAGTCAAAATATGTGCTTTAGAATCCACTGACCCCTCAACTGCATGTAGGGGGAAGGCCTCCATCATCTCTCCGCTTTATGAAATAACAATCGCTGATTTCTGTCCTGTGTAGGCGTGTATATTTGTGTCTCTGTGCTCATGATGATAGCGTCGTGGCAAAACCGACTGAAAGGAAGGCCTCGACGCTTGTTCGTGACGTCACGTCAGCTAGGCACGGCGAAAACCAGGTCTGCTGCAGGCATACTCATAATGGTGGTATCTCCGTCCCTGACACAGGAATATGTGAAACTATTGGCGGTAGCTGACCAACACACATTGTTCTGAGAGACTTCTGCAATCAATGAAATGTGCAATGCATTACACTTCTTAACAAATAGTGGACTCCTGAACTTAAATTTCCACCTGTTTTAGGGATTGACATACAAAAACAATTTCATGGTCCAGCAGCAACAGAATTCGTGCTTCTTTACCTTATTTGTAAATCTGAGGAAGTTTCGTTTGTACTGGTATGCTTTTACAAGAAATTGTGAACATATTGGTGCTCTTCTTTAGGTATTTTGGTTGACTATGAGATGAGGAGCACTGATTGTTACTGAAATATCTTGTGATTGTACACGTTGGAGGATGGGGTGGGGGCAGAAGAAGAGTGAAAAGAGATATACTTGTTTTATCAAATAAATTTTTTTTATCTTATAAAGTTTCTCCTTTCAGTTGCAAGACGGGAATATTTATCTTTTCTAATGTGCATGTTTAAAAAGTTTAAGCTCAGCAGTATTTTCGATGTATGAAGCTATTTTTTTCCCTGTTTAGAATTCCTTTCGTTGAAAACGACTGTAATGTAACTGGCAACAGTTGGGCATTTACACCTGTTCATTAGTTGACATTTCCAGCTACGATGTCAAACGAAAATAAGTAAATAAATAAATAAAAGAAACGAGATCATCGTAAGGGCATTGCAGTAAGTTTCGATGGCAAAATGGATCAAGTAAACATAGTTACGTGAATGTAAAATTTCCGAAGCTTGCAATGGGGCAAAGCGTCTTCTCATATTGATCTACGTTTGTTTCGACAGGATTCAGTAATACAAAACTATGATCTTCATTTGTAGCTTTACGATAGTAAGAAAATGTTTCATCTAAATAAAACTGCAGAATCCAAAACAATACGAAACATTTTGTCAAAAAATAAGAGATTTATAGTGCTAAGCACGCCCAGGCGTTACTGCCTGCTAGACCTGGCGTTCGCCGTGCCTAGCTGACGTGACGTCACCAACAAGCGCCGAGGCCTTCCTTTGAGTCGATGCTGGTCGTGGTCGCTGTGAGTAGCGCCTCCATCACCTCCGTCCCCGTTATAAGTGGAGGAGCATTTGCATTTGCAATTGTTATGTCAGTCCTGCCGCTGGCTCCAGATGGCGCTATATAGGTGGGTGACTTGGACTGTTAACAATTTACGGGTTGTGTTCAGTTAGCACTTCATGGACATGGTGCGCTTGGTTGTCGTTTGTTTCAGAGTGCTATATAGTCGACCTAGCATTTATGTATGCAGCTATTAGTAAGTTTCTATTGTTGGCATATTCGACAGCGTCTCTGATTTAACTGCGATATGGTTCAATGTCGTGTGAGTACTGAACGTGTAACGGCGCAATAATCCACTTCTTTCCCTCGTGCACTGTATCCACCGTTGCGAGGTGCTCAGTACATTGATGAGTTATCTGTGTAAGTGTAAAGTTTCGATTTGTGACAACGATCGCAGCCTTCGCATTGGATGTGCCTGTTACGATGGTTTTCTTGTGGTCAAAACCCACTACTTTGCCGTTCCTGGTGTAGGGCAGACCACGTCCGCGTACACCTCATCTACTAGTTTAGGTAGCTCTATACTAACTAGTGCCTGGTTGTTTGCATCAGTTGTAAGAGTTTAACGGATGCCTGGTATATACAAAACAATTAGATCGCTCTTCATTGTAAACGAAGTATACTCGTTCGTGGTCACTCGCAAGGTCTTTTTATACATATTCTAGAATGAGCTTTCCACCCCTTCCAGTGCAGGCTTTGTGTAGTACCCTTACAATGAATCTTTGAATTGTGCAACTTATCTGCGCAAACACAAACTAGTATACCGCTCACAGCCTACTGACATACTTAGTAGCACATTCTGGGAAGTAACATTTTTCTAACAACAGTTCTGTTTCTGATACGGATTCCGCTGAAACCACGCAATATATCCATTACATTTATCTCTTTCAAACCAGACACGTACAATCGCGACCACACACAGTCAGAACACAAAATTAACAGATATAACAAGACGATGTCCATTACTACAGAAAATAAAACACAGCAAGTTCCGCTTTGACTCACGGTCGCTCAGTAGTCGATGAAAACAATCTAATTTATATTCAACTTGAGCTGGGGATGTCAACTCGGGATTTGCGTGTTGCAACTCTTATTGCTGGGGAGAATCGCTAAAAACTATTTGAGAATTCTCAGATGAAACAATTTCGCTGCTTGTGGAAGAGTATTGCAAGAGAAATTGGCTGTCGGAATCACCCACATGGAGTTGTGAAGGTTGAATTAACATGAACAAGTCTTGGTAACTGTTTCCAATTGGCTTAGTACGTTCTGAGAATCCCAAGGCAGAAGAGGAACCGATGTGGAATTAAGGTCTGATCTTGGTCGATCCAGAAAATAAACCGCAAAGTGGACTGAGTATAGTTTCTTTGGGTAGGGGGATTTTTGATGGTTGA
Organism: Schistocerca gregaria; assembly: GCF_023897955.1. NCBI lineage: Eukaryota > Metazoa > Arthropoda > Insecta > Orthoptera > Acrididae > Schistocerca > Schistocerca gregaria. The sequence continues at coordinate 576,737,667 of NC_064922.1, forward strand.
GAGAGACGGGCGTGCGCAGTAAAAAACTAGGGAGTCGCAGCTATGTGCCCGGAGGAAGCAGACGTGTGATGACAGCTTTAAGGAAGGATTCGCACAACGCAGTTTATCTACACTGAGCAAACCTTAGCACGTTAATGGAAGAAGCTGTATAATGATTTCAAAGTGGTTTTTGTTAGATAATGTTCAGAGTTAGGATTTGTATGTCCAAGGTTTAACACAGTAAGTGTATTTGGAAAACTTTTTGCAAGATTGATTCGACTTACAAAAAAGTAGGAAATGGTAGTTTTTGTGCATAACTTAAAATTTTAACAATTCCCCCCATGAACCATGGACCTTGAGGTTGGTGGGGAGGCTTTCGTGCCTCAGCGATACAGATAGCCGTACCGTATGTGCAACCAGAACAGAGGGGTATCTGTTGAGAAGCCAGACAAACGTGTGGTTCCTGAAGAGGGGCAGCAGCTTTTTCAGTAGTTGCAGGGACAACAGTCTGGATGTGCTGGTACTGCAAATGGCTGAAAGCAAGGGGTAACTACGGCCGTAATCTTTCCGGAGGGCATGCAGCTTTACTGTATGATTAAATGATGATGGCGTCCTCTTTGGTAAAATATTCCGGAGGTAAAATAGTCCCCAATTCGGATCTCCGGGCGGGGATTACTCAAGAGGATCGTGGAATGTCAGATCCCTTAATCGGGCAGGTAGGTTAGAAAATTTAAAATGGAAAATGGATAGGTTAAAGTTAGATATAGTGGGCATTAGTTAATTTCTGTGGCAGGAGGAACAAGACTTCTGGTCTGGTGACTACAGAGTTATAAACAGAAAAACAAATAGGGGTAATGGAGGAGTAGGTTTAATAATGATTAGGAAAATAAGAATGCGGGTAAGCTACTACAAACAGCATAGTGAACGCATTATTGTGGCCAAGATAGATACAAAGCCCACACCTATTACAGTAGTACAAGTTTATATGCCAACTAGCTCTGCAGATGACGAAGAAAGTGAAGAAATGTATGATCAAATAAAAGAAATTATTCAGATAATGCAGGGTGACGAAAGTTTAATAGTCATGGGTTACTGGAATTCGGTAGTAGGAAAAGGGAGAGAAGGATACGTAGTAGTTGAATATGGACTGGGGCAAAAAAATGAAAGAGGAAGCCGCCTGGTAGAATTTTGCACAGAGCACAACTTAATCATAGCTAACACTTGGTTCAAGAACCATAAAAGAAGGCTGTATACATGGAAGAAGCCTGGAGATACTGACAGGTTTCAGATAAATTATATAATGGTAAGACAGAGATTTAGGAACCAGGTTTTAAATTGTAAGACATTTCCAGTGGCAGATGCGGACTCTGACCACAATCTATTGGTTATGACCTGTAGATTAAAACTAAAAAAACTGCAAAAAGGTGGGAATTTAAGTAGATGGGACCTGGATAAACTAAAAGAACCAGAGGTTGTACAGAGTTTCAGGGAGAGCATAAGGGAGCAATTGAAAGGAATGGGGGAATGAAATACGGTAGAAGAAGAATGGGTAGCTTTGAGGGATGAAGTAGTGAAAGCATCAGAGGATCAAGTAGGTAAAAAGATGAAGGCTAGTAGAAATCCTTGGGTAACAGAAGAAATATTGAATTTAATAGATGAACGTAGAAAACATAAAAATGCAGTAAATGAAGTAGGCAAAAAGGAATACGGACGTCTCAAAAATGAGATCGACAGGAAGTGCAAAACGGCTAAGCAGGGATGGCTAGAGGACAAATGTAAGGATGTAGAAGCTTATCTCACTAGGGGTAAGATAGATACTGCCTACAGGAAAATTAAAGAGACCTTTGGAGATAAGAGAACCACTTGTATGAACATCAAGAGCTCAGATGGAAACCCAGTTCAAAGCAAAGAAGGGAAAGCAGAAAGGTGGAAGGATTATATAGAGGGTCTATACCAGGTCGATGTACTTGAGAACAATATTATGAAAATGGAAGAGGATGTAGATGAAGATGAAATGGGAGATACGATACTGCGTGAAGAGTTGCCAGAGCACTGAAGGACCTGAGTCGAAACAAGGCCCCTGGAGTAGACAACATTCAATTGGAACTACTGACGGCCTTGGGAGAGCCAGTCCTGACAAAACTCTACCATCTGGTGAGCAGGATGTATGAGACAGGCGAAATACGCTCAGACTTCAAGAAGAATATAATAATTCCAATCCCAAAGAAAGCAGGTTTTGACAGATGTGAAAATTACCGAACTATCAGTTTAATAAGTCACAGCTGCAAAATACTAACGCGAATTCTTTACAGACGAATGGAAAAACTAGTAGAAGCCGACCTCGGGGAAGATCAGTTTGGATTCCACAGAAATGTTGGAACACTTGAGGCAATACTGTTCATACGACTTATCTTAGAAGCTAGATTAAGGAAGGGCAAACCTACGTTTCTATCATTTGTAGACTTGGAGAAAGCTTTTGACAATGTTGATTGGAATATTCTCTTTCAAATTCTAAAGGTAGCAGGGGTAAAATACAGGGAGCGAGAGGCTATTTACAATTTGTACAGAAACCAGATGGCAGTTATAAGAGTCGAGGGACATGAAAGGGAAGCAGTGGTTGAGAATGGAGTGAGACAGTGTTCCAGTCTCTCCCCGATGTTATTCAATCTGTATATTGAGCAAGCAGTGAAGGAAACAAAAGAAAAATTCGGAGTAGGTATTAAAATCCTTGGAGAAGAAATGAAAATGTTGGGGTTCGTCGATGACATCGTAATTCTGTCAGAGATAGCAAAGGACTAGGAAGAGCAGTTGAACGGAATGGATCGTGTCTTGAAAGGAGGATATAAGATGAACATCAACAAGAGCAAAACGAGAATAATGGAATGTAGTCGAATAAAGTCAGGTGATGCTGAGGGAATTAGATTAGGAAATGAGACAATTAAAGTAGTAAAGGAGTTTTGCTATTTATGGAGCAAAATAACTGAACGATGGTCGAAGTAGAGAGGATATAAAATGTAGACTGACAATGGCAAGGAAAGCGTTTCTGAAGAAGATAAATTTGTTAACATCGAGTATAGACTTAAGTGTCAGGAAGTCATTTCTGAAAGTATTTGTATTGAGTGTAGCCATGTATGGAAGTGAAACATGGACAATAACTAGTTTGGACAAGAAGAGAATAGAAGCTTTCGAAATGTGGTGCTACAGAAGAATGCTGAAGATTAGATGGGTAGATCACATAACTAATGAGGAAGTATTGAATAGGATTGGAGAGAAGAGAAGTCTGTGGCACAACTTGACCAGAAGAAGGTATCGGTTGGTAGGTCATGTTCTGAGGCATCAACTGATCACCAATTTAGTATTAGAGGGCAGCGTGGGGGGTAAAAATCGTAGAGGAAGACCAAGAGATGACTACACTAAGCAGATTCAGAAGGATGTACGTGGCAGTAGGTACTGGGAGATGAAGCAGCTTGCACAAGATAGAGTAGCATGGACAGCTGCATCAAACCAGTCTCAGGACTGAAGACCACAACAACAATATATATATATATATATATATATATATATATATATATATATATATATATATATATATATATATATATATAAAACTTTACTCTGATATCTTTAGTTATACAAATATCGATTTCACACCATGAACTGCACATATATATTGTATAGAGGCCTAATTTTCTTTGCGTTCTTTCATTGGTAGGTACTTTACTACTCATTTTCATATTCAATACAAGCAAAAGATGTGGCTTATATATATATATATATATATATATATATATATATATATATATATATATATATATTACTCATTTTCATATTCAATACAAGCAAAAGATGTGGCTTATATATATATATATATATATATATATATATATATATATTAAGATCAACATTGTGTTTAAATCCAAGCCACATCTTTTGCTTGTATTGAATATGAAAATGAGTAGTAAAGTGAAGTTACCTACCAATGAAAGAACGCAAAGAAAATAAGGCCTCTATACAATATATACAATATATATGTGCAGTTCATGGTGTGAAATCGATATTTGTATAACTAAAGATATCAGAGTAAAGTTATTTCAAATAAATAATTTTATGCCACTGCACAACTGGCATTATTCAAGTCAAGATGTAAGTAAACATCAGGGCCAAAAGTAAATTTTTCAGTACGATCTTAACGCCATTGCACAAATGGTATTATTATCATAAACTTGATTGCTGAGTTAAATACATGTTTCATTACTGGAAAAATGGAGGAGTGCACGAAACGATTTCGCAAACGCAGTCAGATGCAGGTTTGTTGAATAATTGATTTGGAACGATTTTCTCTTTGATACTTTCACAGATTAGACAGGAAATAAATTTTGGTTACACACTTTCACTTTTAAAAATAATTTTATCTTTGATACTTTCACTTGGCGAGATCCCCTGTGGTGACAATCTTGGATATGTTTTCCGCAACTGTGGACTTTGTTTTCGAGGATTCCTTTTGCCACCACTGTTTCAGCTGTGTACTGCATTGCTAGTTTTGTCATATTGAATTTGCTGCTACGCTTGTGAACATTTATTTCAGTTCTGCTTCTGCTTATACTGATATTATGTGTCTATTCTAAACATTTCCTTTTTGTGTACAAAATATCTTCTTGTGAATTACGAATGTTTTGAATTTTTTGTCCACCATATTGTCTCCCTCAAGATGAGTAAAACATGTTGACAGGGTGATAAATTACAATTACGTAGTTCCTCAAAATCGCGTCAGCAACAACAACCGGACAATGAGCTAGATCTGTCATCTAACCCTCCTACTTCACAAAGTGACCAGGAATTTGACGACAATGCTGCAGCATGTAATGACGCCACAGAGTCATAAAATTCCGATTCGGATCCTCTTCTGCCCTCGGATTCTCAGAACGCAGTAAGCCTATTAGAAATAGTTTCCCATGACTCGTTCATGTTAACTCAACCTTCACAAAGCCATGTGGGTTATTCCGCGAACCAATTACTCTTGCAATATTCTTCCACTGACAGAGAAATTGTTTCATCTGAGAATTTTCAAACAGTTTTTAGCGATTCTCCCCAGCAATATGAGTTGCAACATTCAAATCCCGAGGTGACCTCCACAGCTCTAGTTGAAGATAAATTAGATTGTATTCTCCGACTACTGAGTGAACGTGACACAAACCATGATGAATAATTTGCTCAATACTGTGCAGACAATGCTAAATGTGATAAACAATTTGCTCAATTTTGTGCAGAGAATGCTAAACGTGATGAACACTTTACCGGTAACATTCAGAAATTAACCCAGACTATTGACACATTTAAAGAAGTAACTGACAATAAATTACGGGATATCGTTGAAATGCATAAGCGCGACATTACTGACCTTAGGGACAGAATCAATGCAATACTTCCACCTGAGTCTATTGAAAAGTTGCAACAATCTTCCGTTCCTCATTCTGTTCACATACAGGCGTTAGAATCATGTACTGAATGTACTGAATCCCTGACATCTGGCGTCACTCAACTTAAAACAAAGGTCAGTGAAAAGGGTGAGAAATTCCACTCACAATTAGAAATAATAATGGAAAGAGTAGCCGCTTTGGAAACTCATGCAAAAAATGAGCTAGATCAGTATCCCCAGTTCCCTTTTCAGAGACAACTGAATACCAAGCTCTGGCTAAATTTAAGAGTAAACAAATCACTATTAATGAACAACATAAACGAGAATTCAACTCAGTTCATAGTAAACTTTCCGATATTCAGCAACATTTACAGTACGACAAGTTCGCTTCGTAATTTCGTCCCAGACCATCAGGAAAATCCGTTTGCGTGTCAGCAACAACAGCCCCCATCCTTATCTTCACAGGCTCCTTTTGCACAAGATTACCCTGTACAAAGCAGTACCTTCCCAGGCAATTTTTCTTTGCCCCATGATTTTCCTTGTTTTCCACACCAAGACAATGTAGATTACAAACACATCCTCTCAATCAAGAAATTTGAAACGTTCCAGAATAATCCGAATGATTTACATCCTCTTCATTGGATTCAGCAATTTACACTCGCTTTTCCTCCAAATTGGCCAGTGGCACATCAATTAGAACTTGTCTGCAGTTTCTTGGAGGACAATGTTTGTCTTTCCAGTCATTCCAGCAACAAATTCTCGACGCTTATTGGAATCCTACTTGACAGCGTGCTGTGAAAGATCAGTTGCTAAATATGCCACCTCCTGTAACTCACAATTGGGCACTTTGGCACAATATTTTGAACACATGATTCAACAGATTTAAAATTTAACTGAACCTTACAGCCCTTCCGGTCCCTTTCAGCTTTGTATTTCAAAATTACCTAGTTCATTGAGAGTTCAGTTGCTGACAGGGAATTGCACAGAAAATTTGAACACTCTTCGTGACGCTTCACAGCTTCTTCAACTGATGAAACACACAATACACGATCTAGTCAACACTCTTTCCCAGAAACACAGAAGAATAGAGACAACCGTTTCCTTAATAACTGCAGGCAGTTTCCGATTTACAGAACTCAATATGGAAATGCAAGAAGCTTTCTTCAACACTCCAGTATCAGCGGAATATTGTGAATGCCTGCACATCCAAGAATCAAAATTATCATTCTCTTCCATTAATGTCGCTCCGAAATGGTCAATATGGCAATACCCCAGGAAATAATAGACGGTACAGTAACAACTAGAGAAACTGGGGGAATCAGCGGAATAATTCCAACACTTCTTTTGTACAAAGAAACCAAATGTGGCACCAGAACCGCCATCAACCACACTGAACCAATGATTACTACCAACGGCGACAAATCTGTGATCGACCACCCACTCATTAGTACAGTCAACAGAATTTTTCAAATCGTAACTATAATTTTCCAAGTCATAACCAGAGACAAACCAATGACAGCCAACAGAATTACGGCAATGACAGACGAGTACCATTTCATCAACATGATTCCCGTTTCAACCCCAGACATGATTTCAATAATTCATCAGGTATAACAGTTCAGTTAGTAGTAGTTCGTCCACCAAATCCACGAAACAATGGAGATCATCAGTGTGAGACAGAACACCAACAATAGCAACTAATTGTTCTGCCTAGCGCATGCTCGCTGCAGCGCGAACGGTACCATGATTCTTCTGAAAATTTTACACCACATGTTATCCGTTGTGACGATATACGAGAGGACCGTCTCCTTGAAAAAATCGAACTACAACCAATTGTTCGTCATCCCGTCATTACGATTTCGATAGGCACACACAAATTCTCAGGTTCCCCCATTCATGTTATTAGTGAAGCCGCTTTCTACCATTGCAACACTTCCGCTTTCGCTTACTAAGGCCCGTGGTGCTGTTCCTGGCAAAAGTATAGATATTAAACAGCAATGTTATCTAAAATTTCAAATCGATACCCATTTTTTTTTATATGAATGACTACAGACGTCATTCTTGGGATTGAATTTTAATCAGATGTAAAGCAATTTCGATTTTGATGATCATTGGATTCGTCTCTCTGTGATACAGTTTGCTTCTTTTTGGACTTTCACATGCATTTGTTGCAAGCAGAAAAAGACCCTAACAAAATTAAATTTATTCAGGCTCAGCTCCCATCGGACGTGACTCTGACATCATGTTTTGTTCCTTCCCCAAATATTGGCAATGACTGTTAGACACCAGACATTAGTAACATTATTCAGAATATAATCAAGGTAGTTGATTCAGCTTCAGTTGAAGAAAAGGAAGATTTACATGCCATTTGAACTGAGTTTTTCCATGTTTTTGAGACAGCTCCAGGCACAATCAAAGGTTTTTTTATATGAATTTCAAGTAAAACCCCATACCCTTTCTGCTGTTCTACCTTATCCGATACCGTTAATTCACTGTGACAAAGTCAAACAGGAAATCCAATCTATGTTAGCTCACAATATTATTGAGCCTTCTACCAGTCAATACGAGATGGTTCAATTCGTCTTGTTTTGGACTGAAGACGGATCAAAATGATCATCATACCAGTGACGGATAGGCCACTAACTTCGGATGAAATCTTACAACAATTTCACGGCGTATCTCTATTTTCCTCCTTAGATCTTCGGTCCAGTCTTTACCAAGTAGAATTACACACCAACTGCCGCAAATACACAGTTTTCTCTGTTTTAGTAAGTGCTGCCAATTTTGCAGACTCCCCTTTTGGTTAACAATCGCATCCGCCGACTATATCCGTGGACTAAATACTGTGTTGCCACCTCATCTGAAAGACAGGATTACCACTAACGGGGACGATATTCTCATTGCCGTTTTTTCCTGGCAATAAAATATTGTCTCAACTTCTTCACTGGTTCTCTAGTTTCGGGGTTGCAGTAAATTTATAAAAATCTCAATTTGCACAAGCTCAAATCAAATTTTTAGGCCATCTTATTTCATTATCCGTAACGGAACTGGACCCTGAAAAGCTACAGGCAATCCATGACATCTAGGTTCCTCGCACAAAAAAGCAACTTGGCAGTTTTATAGGAATGAAGACTTTTTTCGCAGGTTGGGCTCGCGAGATGGGCTCTCTAGTTAAAATAATTCTCTTTTTCCATAGTGTATGTGCCAGGAATTCAAAATGTCGTTGCTGACGCTTTGTCACGCACTTTAGACACCGACAATAGCGATCCAGCCAACACCTTTTGCCATAACAATTTCAGTTTGCTATACATGCGCCATGCAGCATTTGAAAACTTTGTTTCTGATGCCTTGCACAACATTGCATAAGGACAGGACAAGGATTCCATCTGGAAAGACGTAAAACGACAATGGCGCAGTGTTAATAACACCACTCTGCGGCAGTATTACTTAATACATGACGATATTGTGTTCTTTCGTATCAAACGTGACAGACAATTTGGCTTGTTTGTATCCCACCTAATTAACAAATTCATTTGGTACGTTCACCTTAGCTACGCCCATTATAGACCGCGCAAATGTTTTCAGTTGCTCGAATAAACATCTTACTTTTTCAACATGGAAAAACGTATTCGCCAGGTCCTCTAAAAATGCAGACGTTGTCAAAAAGTAAAACCACCCACTGTATCCTTTGCTGCTCAAACATTCCCCATCATCTGTTTACGTCTTCGTCAGCTAGCGGCGGCAGATTTATTTGGCGCAATTCCCACGACAAATAGAGGTTATGCCTATGCTTTTGCCTGTGTGGAATTAACTTCAAAATTCGTCAATTTCACCCCATTACGTAAAAACCACCTGCACTGTTTCACGTGCATTTAGTGAACATTTTCTGAAAGAAGTGGGTCATGTAACATCAGTAATCTCTGACAATGGGGTGCAGTTCCGTTTGCGCACTTGGCGATGTACTCTTCAGACTGACAAAATTTCCCCCATTTATATCTCCAGATACCTTGCTTCATCGAATCGTGCAAGAGGGTTAATGAAGGAATTGGTGAAATTATTTAAGATCTTTTGTCATGCAAAACACAATGATTGGGACACATACCTACACATGTTTCAGGATGTATTAAATTCATTACCAAATACTTCCACACAGTTGTCTCCACATCTTGTTTGAAGAATCAACACCCGCCTGACAAGATTTAAAAAATCATACACTTCCCGCAGTGTCGCTGCCTAAGGCATCACGAGATTATTGAAATTGCAGTACAAAATGTTAAGCGAACTGCTGACCAACGGCTGCGCCAATTGAAGTCACCAAGAGGAATATTTCTTTTAAAATAGGAGACAAATTTCTGGTCTGCTCCCACAGGCTATCCCATAAAGTCCACAATCTATGTCAAAAATTATTTCTGTTATATAAAGGTCCATATCGAGTAGTCCATATAGCACATCCTAATGCACTTGAAAACCAAACCTTATGTACAAAAAAATCACGTGGTGTACATCATATCACAAACTACAAACATTTTATTGAATAGACAGTATTGTTTTCTTTGGGAACAGTTTCGATTTCACTACTTCGGTTTATTACAGTAAATCCCAGCTACGTATGTCATGCTAATTTATTTATGCTATTTCTCCCTGTCCCGAGCATTGTTTGCGGACGTGTGGAGCCTCTGCGGCGGTAGCCTGGAACCCTCATTAGGGCGTGTGTCACACAAATTCCTGTCACAGCTGGCTGTAGGCCACAGTGGGTGCAAAATGCACCACTGGCGGCGCAGAACTTTTTCACGTCGTTAGGCCTGTGCCATACGAACTGCGCTCACAGCAGGCAGTCGACCATCCAGGTATATTTCCACTCATAGCCTCAACAAGCAGTATCAGGGAGACAGAATTCTTTTTCACGTCCTTAGGCCTGTGTCGCACGTTTTTCCAGCGTGCAAACATTCAGAATATTTCCCCCGTGTAAAATCTCCAAATAACACCACTGTGTTCTGCTCGGGTATTATGATAAAGACACGAGTTCGGAGACACCTTTCTCTGGAGACAGCTTAGTAGGGTTACCTGCTTTCTTTCCGGAGTGCTATAGGCTTCTTACTTACTGTAATAACCTGGGATTATTTCAGTATATTGCTGATTAATTACATTACTGTTTTCGGTGAAAATCTTTTCATACTGGCGCTTGAAGTTGACATTACAGTTAGGAATTTCGGGCTTCAAATTGATGTTGATACAACCTACATGATATCTTGGCTCCTATTATTTCAAAAATGGCTCTCAACACTATGCGACTTAACTTCTGAGGTCATCAGTCGCCTAGAACTTAGAACTAATTAAACCTAAGGACATGACATACATCCATGCCCGAGGCAGGATTCGAATCTGTGACCATAGCGGTCGCTCGGTTCCAGACTGCAGCTCCTAGAACCGCACAGCCACTACGGCCAGCATGTATTATTTATTGGATGATCACCTCTGTTAGTTTGCAATGACTACATTGAACTATATGTATACTACATAGTGACATTAACTGTTATAAGATTTTGTTATAATGAAGGCCACTTTGTGTGTTGATGTTAAACTAGTGGTACCAATTTTCCTGAAGTTTACTTAGGGTTTTCGTGATAAAGGATGTAATATGAGTATTGACAATGAATACAAGAAGATGAGAGTAATCATTTTCATGTTTTTAAGATATCTCAAGAAACGGAGTGTTCAGACGAATTTTTAAGAAGATATTTGAAGCTTATGAGCAGAATGAGATATTGTTAGATTTAAGTTCCATTTCTTTGAGATTATGGGATCTTGGACACTACAAGTCATGATAAGCAAATACTGTGTGCTAATGTCTTATGCTGACTGCTGAGATATTCTGAAATTAGTATCCTGTCACCCTTGCTCAGCAAATATATCTTCCTACCTTTATTAACCCTTAGTTGGTAACATCTGTCTCTTAGACGGATATAAAAGGTCTCATTGTATTGTTGACAGCTGTGCATTGTTACTTGGATCTCATATTTGAGCTATGCTTCATTCGTGAGTGGAACTTGATACTGTGTGGACGTCATTGTTTCATTTCCACGATAGTACTGTTTTACTGTTGCACAAACATGTGACATCGTCTCAATGGAGGAGGTTACTGTAGAGGTAAGATTTTTACTCTGTCTTACTCTAAGTAAATAGTTTTTTTCGTGTCATACTCCTTAATTTTCAAGTACCTTTTACTTGTAGATGTCAAATAGTGGAGGGATGCCTTGTGTGGCACAAAGAAGCAAAATAATGGTGCGGATGCCTTTAAAGCAGTTAGAAAAGAGCGATGATGGTTATCATTCAGACGGTTCATATGTTCCTGAGGAAGATCATGTATCAGATTCAGACCACTACAGTGATTCTGAAATAGATGGGAATAATATTCTCTGCACATCCGAGAATAAACAAGATGGTGTTAACTCTCTTCAGATTAAGAAAAATGGTAGCACCGAAATGACATCTTTCGTGAAGATGGGCGTATCCCAATACTGAATTTTGCGTAAATACTTTTCAAAGTAACGTCTAAGACCTCCTCCTTTGGTGTTAAAGGGTTCGGAATTATACACCTCCTTTCTGAGTCTCTGCTGGATACCAGAGATCGAAAATTTATTCAGAAAGTGTCTCGCGAAATCGGCATATGTGTGGCATTTATCTATGATGTCTGTACCCCAGATTGACCCTTCTCCTTGGACATATTCTAACGTGAACTGAATCGTTTGTTTCTCATTCCAAATCTCAGGAAAAGCACCCGAGAACGACCTCAGAAAAACCATGGGGTGAATGTTCCGTTTTTCCGGTATTAACTGCTGGAAAACTCGATGTTTTAAAACACTTTCATCCCTCAATAGTTCGACTAACAACAACTGATAATTGTGACCACGTGATATTGCAATTTTGTCACATGTACTATTTGCTGATCGCGATTGTTGGATCTGATACTCTGGATAATACCGATAATCTGGTACAGGTTGTAAGGAAAGCGGATAGTCACTTTGATTATCGGTGTGCAATTGTTTTTCTTGTCCCTTTCACTGATCAATATCGTTAGTTAATTGTTGCATCCACTCAGGAAGATCATGACTAAAGGCTCTCCTAATTTCTCGAAGTTCACTAGACAGAGTGTCACCGGATGATCCAGGAGCGGTTAAAATCTTCGTCGTGGCATGTTTAGCTTCGTCTTTAAGTTCATATTGTACTTTGTTCTCTATGTAGTGTTCTTTTAAGTCGATCCATTCCTCAAATTCTCTATTGATTGTGGAGCGTATACCTGCTGTGACTTCATTTATCATTTTGCTAGTAAGGACATCTGACAAACTTTGGGCAATATTTTCAACTCGTTCCCCTACATTATTTACGCCTTCTGTCACTTGGTTTACTTTCCTTGACACTTCACTTCAATGTTTCAAGCAATCTTCCGCCGTAGATTTACATACTTCAACCTGTGCTCGCGAAGTCTGAAAACTTCTCACTAACGTGGGTATCAGATATTTGCGCAAAGTTCGTTCGCATACTCAGTGGCAATAGCTTTAATTTTCTCTTCCATTTTCTGTCATTTGCATTTGTCATTTACTTTTGTATATCACAGATAACAGAGTATATTACCCATATGCACTTGAGTATCCTCTACTCGTGATTCAAGACTGTTCAATTTACTGCCAATTATATTATTTTGTTCTTGTAACGTGGCATCCACATCAGCTCCCTGGGTTTGCAAATCACTCAGTGACAGTCATTGTATTTACGATATATGTGAGAGTCTAATCTTTGTTCTATCACACCAGTTTCAAGATTTGTCATGTTCGTGGTAAAATTATTTATCTCGCTTCCGAGGGTATGTTTTAAGGTACCGATTTTCGTTTCATGATTGTCACTTTTACTTGCTAGTTTACCAATGTGAGTTTCTAGATTGTCACTATTGCTTGACAGATTACCTATTTCAGTTCCGAAATCACAAGACATGGTATCAATTTTTGTTTCGAGAGTAGTTTACATATTTGCGAACATTTGCATTACATCGGATACCGTGTATTCTCGCGACTGTTACGCGGACTGTTACGCTGGTACATCGCGCATCATTTCGTCATCAGGTAATCCTTCAGCTCGGGATTCGGGTCTATTAACACCCGTTCGCGAACGAAGCTGCCTCTGATTTTCATCAGCCATCTTAGGTTCAGCGGAATTACAACGATACAGACCAAAGAAGATATTTTAGAATTACGATAGTCACTTATTAGGGGCACCAGTGCTTTCGCTTCCTGATTTCAGATGTTTGACCTCACGTATTTAACAGTGGAAATACTGACAGGCAAAAAAGCCAGTATGGAAACCGAATGAATAAAATAAATGAAGATTACTTAAACAGCGGTGAAATTGACACGGATAGCATCCATTTTGCCTTCCTAAAGATAACAACAATGACAAACTCAACAGTACAATTTCTAAACATTGAAGCGAAATAATTATAGAAATGCTTTTCTAAGCGAGTTTTTTTGGAATAGGATTGCGATAGGAGTAGAACTGAAGGGTAGAGAGCGAACTCCCGGTTGCCGAGTCAATACTCGGTATGCAAGACTTCACACTTATTTGGAAGTCGTACTCACATCCGCTGTCTTCCGCTCTGCTATTGCCTTCAGACGTGGATTTAAACTGCGTTTTCCATATATACGTCTTCTTTTGTTGTTTTTTTTTTTTGTGATGTGCTACCAAATCTCCACCAGATGGTTGCATGAAACAGAAAAGGAAAGCATATTAATTTTCATTCAGGTCCCTATTCGGGCTCATGTAGTGTAATATAAAAATATAGGTACCTGTATCTTTATATATTTATTTTTTAATGAATATATTTTTATAAGTGGTGTTTAATGTGGTATGACGATAGCAATTATACCAGTCTTTCACTCACGATAATTTCTTTACCGATTTTGATGCAGGTTGGAGAGAGAGAGAGAGAGCAGATTTTGTAAACTGCACTGCGTCGGTTCTCGATTGTGTCCAGATGGATTAATGTTTGATTACGCGAAGGTGGTTTGAATCTGAGATCTAACCCGTATTGCCTTCACGCAATCTGATTTTTCAAAACAAATGCATAAGGGACCTAACTGAATATTGAAAGGAAAATGGAGGAAGAAAAGTGGTTTATGGTAATGCTTAACAAATCTGTTATTAATTATATTAGTAGCTTCCCTAAAACAACCAAGATACCGTTATAAACATAGTTTACATACAACGGAAAAACACTGAGGTTACTCAAAGGAAAGTATAAAAAAGGGGATTTCATTATAACACATCAATATATTCTGAAATAATCCACACCACTAAGCATGAACAAAATACCCATGGAATATAGAACTTAAATTTTGCACTTCTTACGCACACTCCGTGCTACAACAATGTCCTTCCTTGCATTTCCAACATTTTCTCAAAATTAATTCTCCTTGCGTGCGCGTGAATATTTCATAGCGTCGCACTGTTTATCGAAGCGTTCGTTCGAAAATTTACATTACTGGGGCACAAACACTATATAAAACTTGCAGCGATGCTACACGGCACTTCTTTACACGTCAGTATGGAAACAGTAAAAGGTAACCAAGTCTCTAGAGCTATTCATAACAAAATACAATATTTTTATGATTCATATGTTTCGTATCTTATTAGGATCGAACGCTGCTGCAATTATTTGTACATCTGCGGTTGGCGGGTCATAGTGTTTCTTTGAAGCAGTTAATGGTAGACACGCGTCTTTGTGTAGACGCACAATACAAAAATATTTCTTTTCCTAATACTTCCTGTGATGCCAAACATTTTACCAACTACGGTTCGATGGTTGTCCTCCTCTTTTATGACTAATATTTTATATACAGAGCATCCGAAACCCATTAATATTACAACATCCAGAACAGTACCATGATTCCCTGGCTCTGGCACCAGTTTTTATGGCATAACACTCCCAGTCTATACCTGGCAAGCTGAAGTCATCCCCTAGTACAACGGCATGATCAGGAAAATTACTAATAATATTCTGCAAGCACTGTTTAAAGCGCTGTACAACTACTGATCCTGACCCAGGTGGTTTGGATAAGCATCCGATCACCATTTTTGACCGTTCTTTGATACTCAATTTCACCCAGATTAATTCACATTCAGAATCCGTGATAACGTCGTGTGGAGCGGCGGGTAAAATTATTTATCATGATCGTTGTATAGTACGCTGTCTTTCTCATGCGAGCCTGGCAGCTATTTTTGTGGTCAGTGAGAAAGCAGTGGAGAACATACTGACCTTAGTTTCCAGTCTGCACGGTCACATTCTGATCCTCCCCACTGAAAGAACTGCTTTCATTGCCGTTCTGCTTAGCGCTTTCAGTGCTGTGATTATAAATGGAGGTATAAATTTGTCTTTCGCCTTGACTACTTATACTTAAATAAATGATCAAACTAAAGGCTCGCAACAAAAGTGGAAATAGTAGTCACAACTTGCCATTAAGATTTGTAATTATCATGGACGGCACACTAACCGTTACTTTAGCGAAATCTAGGCGATCCAGGACGATGTACAGTCCTTGCGAGTCCACTATCAGTTTTTACCGCATATACGAGATTTACTACAGTTCGTCTTTGACGTCATTCGAGGCAGAGCGCGATGCCACATTTAACAGACGTGGATCTTATTGGAAGTTACGGGAGATCGTTATATCTGAACCATAACTTTACTAGAACATGTATTGGCTATTATTAACACTACAACTCAATAATTTGATATAGCTCTATTATTTAATAGGTTTTATCATCTGCTTTAACCCAAAATTTTCTATCATTAAAATTACTGGTACTTAATCTACTACAGTTGGGTATATTTTAGATAGAAATTTCGTTTTCACTTAATTACTCAGAAACTATAAGAGGTAGCTTAACGTGGGTCTCATTTATTATTTTTAGGGTGAACAGAAGCATAAGACCAATTTTTACGTTTGTAAGTCCAGTTTTTAGCACTTCAATTTTTGTTAAAAACGTGGAGCCCGGTATAATTTTCCTTCTTGAGCTTTGAAACTTTCACCATTCATTTATGAGCTCAATAGGCATATTCTGAGCAAATTCTAGCTTTTTAGCTTTATTACTTAGCGCCACTTATTTCTCTTAAAATGAAAATTTTGCGGAAACTATCAAGTCTAGGTACATAATGATTTGATATTTGGAACCTTATTATAATAAAATATATTTTAACGAAGTTTTAAACCTAAGTTTTGACTTAAATTTTATACTTCATTGTGGTGCAATACTTGTGCGCTACGCGTAGACACGCGAAGGTGACGTGGCGCTACTAACAGTGAAGTGGGGTAAGTCCCGGCACACTCGCTCGCCCGTTTATCTCACACGCGATATAGTGCTTGATATGCTACACTCGCTAGATTTTCTCAAATTTTCTACTGCAATAAACTAGCTACCACCATTGACGGTTAACCTACGATAAACATTCTAGTTTGAACATAGAATTTCATTGTCATTGACGTCTGGTTTCAACCAGCTTTCTGTTCTGAATACTATCTGTGCATTATAACCTTCAATATGCAATAGTAATTGTGGTACCTTTCCTTGGATACTCCTTCAGTCTAATAAACTCATATTAATCTTTTCTGTCTCTGATCTGCGAAGACCAAGACTCTGTGAGATCGCTCTGGCTGATTTAACAGGCAAATCGTATTTGCTCCGAAGGGAGGGGTCCTCTAACCTAAAAAAGCCCAATGTGCACGCCACACGTATCCCGCTACCCTAGAAGCCGCTTCCTGGGGAACCCGGCAATTCTGCGTCTGAAAGCGGAGGTCGAGAAATTCGCATCCGACACCGTCGCAGAGCCGTCTGGGCCTCCACCATCAACCTTGCGTACGATGCTACAAATAGACAGCTTAGCATGAACCCCCGCGTGCATTGCTAGTTGTCTTCACCAAATCAGCCAGCCGCCGAAAGGAGCCGAGCCCCAGAACCCCAGCGGCAAGCGTCCTTCGTGCCGACATGTACCACTACATGCAGCCGGTTGCTCCCAGTGCGTTCGATAGCCGCCGGCATGTCCTCCTCCGCATTACGGATGAGACCTTCCGGCAGACATACTCAGTACACACTGGAATTCTTTTTCGCCTTGCCTGCTATCTTCCTGAGGGGCTCCTTCAACCGCTAACATTGGAGCTCCCAATGACTAGCATACCCACCCTCTGTGCTTGTCTGGACTGGGCAGGAAATTAACCGCTGGCCCAACAGAAGAGGCATGCCGTGATGGCTCAGAGTTATCGTCAACACTGGTAAGCGCCTCATACCTGTTGTTAAGACGTAAGCAGCCTGCCGCATGGCCTGCTCCCTCTTTCGCCTTCCTCCCACTGACATGCGAACCCACCACTGTCTGCCACCCACTCTGGAGTGAGGATGGACCGATCAGATGTTCCGTATGAGAAGCCACAGTGACACTAAAGGTGCCGCAGGTCTCGTCACTGGCGCCCCGACGTCACCGCAACTCCCAGCATTAGCTGGAAGCTTGTCGACGGAAGCCAACGCAGCTTCCAGCTGTTTACGGACAACAGCCAACTCTCACAACAAGCACAGTCACTAGCCATATCATACTGTGTATAAAATAGATATCAGTTCTCAAAGGGCGCTACTGAGTTTGAAATTATACTAAAAGAGAATAAAGTAACACGAAATGTTGGTGTGCAGGTTTCTCACTGAACTCTGAGGCGGCAAACTACTAAACAGAAATACATTTCCCTGCATGGAAAATTTACACTACGAAACGGCCCTACATAAGGATACTCACAAGACTTACGCAAAACCAGAAACTACGATTAATTTTATAACCACTAGTCTACACGGTAAAATACACATATACAGTTCTCTTCTATGACGAAGCACGTGAACAAAAACAAAGACTAAATTAATTTGCAGTTTATCACACAAGTGCTGCTGCTGGTCTGCTGCGCGTCCTCTCGGCTCGAATTTATTTTAACAGCCCGCTTTTAATTGTAACGAACAGCATATTCACTCTGGCTGCGTTAGAGAACTACAACTGACAGCAGCTTTCATAAAAAAAATTGTCTTCTGTTACAGTTGACCTTACACTGTTAAGTAAATTTCTAATGTTTGACATAAAATTTGTGAAACCGCTCTGTGTAATACTTTCAGCACCAGTACAGAATAGCCTAAACCACGAAAACAACGTCGTAGGAAGCATATTCAGATGAGCGGTACATATGCATATGTCATTTAGTGTGAACAGGATTTTATTATCTACGATGAGTCAGTTCTATCTAACGAGACAGCCTGTCAGGACAATGCCAAAAACAGTTCCTAATTATTTTCGCAACAGTCTACGCAAGGGTAAGAGAACTTTTTATATTCACTTCACGGTTTATTTAATACATGTAAGCCGGCCGGAGTGGCCGTGCGGTTCTAGGCGCTTCAGTCTGGAGCCGAGCAACCGCTACGGTCGCAGGTTCGAATCCTGCCTCGGGCATGGGTGTGTGTGATGTCCTTAGGTTAGTTAGGTTTAATTAGTTCTAAGTTCTAGGCTACTGATGAACTCAGAAGTTAAGTCGCATAGTGCTCAGAGCCATTTGAACCATTTAATACAAGCAAACACACAGATTCCGATATACCGACCTCCACACAGTTATTCTACACAAACTGGAAACAGCTCTAATAACACTAGGCAAGGTCAAGGGCAGCGTACTGAAACCATAGAGGTCACGAGCAAACAAAATATGATAGCTGCAGCAGCTAAGTGCCATGCCGTCCTTGAAACCAACATCCGCGCGGTTTTATAATACCCTAGGTTCTCACAGCGGTACGTCACATCTTACTACAGAGCGATGTAGCGCTACTCCGACCAAAACAAAACTCTGCTCCACGTTTCAGGCCCACTCACGTGAAAGCTACTTCGTTGTAATCGCGAAGCCAATCTGATATAAGAGCAGCGCACAGATACTATGAAATTAATCGCCAAATCATCAGCAACCAATCAGTCCAGAATAAAATAACCACAGCTGAATATCACCAGTGCCAAACTATCAAGCACATTTATTTGAAAACATCGATTTCCAGAACTAAGCACATCTACATTCATCTCAAAAATATTACACGAAGCCAAACACAGAGCTGGATCACATATACTGCGCTATATAAGTATAGCATAGCAGGTTGTGCCATCACATAAATAACTTTTATATGATTTTCTTTCCCGAACTGCGACGTTACACACGATTTTGACACTGATACACTAATTTTGTCTTTCTTTAAAATTCTTTTGCAGCTATGCAATACCTGAAATGTACTGAATTCAGATTTCCATCGTATAGCAATAATGATAAATTACGGAAGTAAGAACAAGGTATGTTTTAGCGCCAGGAATACGGCTGCGATAATGAAGGAAATGATACGCATGGTTATTTCAATAGCAAGAAAATCAGAAGAAAATTATATGGGATTTATTCTACAAAATTTCTATGCAACCAACTACATTATTTACGCTACAAATACGCACCAATCTTGTATTCGGAAGATATTACATTACTGCTATTAATATATTTATCGCCTTTTCACTTTCTATAAGTCTTTTTTCTGATTTACATATGAATGTACATAATAATATGACGCAACACAGATATTTTCGCCTGATTGATATCCCATCCTTAGACAAATTCTATTGGTACCTTCTTTTCACATGTGCTTGCTTATTCAGCTTTCATCAGGTGGCTATGTGCCCAGTAGGGAGAATATTGCAGGTTGATTCTCTTACCATAAACTAAGACCTTGCACATTTTTCTGCTTTCATTTGCATTTACATGAAAACATCAACTGAAATAGACAGCATATATTTTGACATGTGTCAAGTGGATCACATCGCTTGGGAAATCTGACCGCTGGAAACTATTACTATTTCTATGACACTACGCTGAAACGTGTGCTATTGTCTGATGAATTATCATTGCATTTTTTTATTAGGTTAGTCACCTTTTGTACTTTATAATGTTGCCATGTTTCATTTATGCCCAGTCTTATGCTCTTTTTTGCTATATCTCTTGTACTTGATAAGGTCACTACTTTCATAGCTTTCAACCTATGTAGATTTAAGAACTCAATGTATCCTGTAACACATGCCCATAACATATACTCATCCATTTTGTATATTATGCACAACCAATGTACCGAAGTCCCATTGTATTCAAACGAGACATCAAGACAAGCACATAAAAGTGCAGGAAATGCAGTACATACAAAGCATGACATAATCAGCTTACCTCAAAATAAACACCATTGACACTTCTCACACAGTTTCCTGGCAACCCTTTTATAAACATTTTCCTCTTAGTGTACTATGTGAGGTAGGCAGATTGCCTATTAAACTTTAGGATAAAGTATATTTTTTTGCATTTTGTTTTGGACATAAGAGTGTTATTAGAATATTTAATGAGTGTTTATTCACTGAGCTGCACCATTTTTTTTTGGAATAATGATGGAATGCTGATGTTCAGTAAGGGCTCATGCCACCATTCCTTATGAGAAAGGTTATGATACTGCCTTCTTATGTTAGCATGGATGACTGCCTTTATTTTGTCTCCAGGTTAATAATCACATTTACAGGTTCCACCGTTTTTGCAGTTCACCCTAATATTTGCATTTTTTATCTCTTGATTTCTTGTAACATGTTACATTTATCTAGTCACTAAGGTTTATTGGTTTTCTTACTTCTATCTCTATGCTTGCATATACTATAATCACATTTTTTCTTTCCTTTGGACATAGCAGTTCTTGACTCAAGACGAATGACGATTGAGTGTTAATCATTTTATGTACAGGTAAAGTGCACTGTCCTTATCAATCAATCCCAAATCCTTCCCTGTAGATATGTGTATTGTCAGAGATGTAGGTCATTTAATAGATTGTTTCATGAAGCTCTAAGGGTGATAGACAACCTGTGACTGTGGAGTCTTTATGATTATATTTCTGTAATATGTACTCATACAGGCCATACAAAGCCCTGGTTTTAAATAATATTGCTATGTATTAACAAATTTTCCTGTAGAAAGCCATGCCAAGTTAGTTTTGATGATTATGCTATGTAAAAATGGCCCACCTTGAGCCAGAAAGATGATTTCTGTCACATTAGCAATTAATATCATCATTTATTTCATGTAAAACCAGATCAGCGTCAAGGAATATTTTTGTGTCTTTTTGGTTATTAAGGTCAGCAATTATTTCTTTGTAAAACTTGGCCACTTTGAGCCACAAATATGATGTCTGTAACATTTCATAGCTACTAAAATCAGCATTTGTGTAAGTAAGAAAGCAACTTGGTGCCTCTCAGTGACATTTTCTATTTAACTGTTTTAGATATTAAGATTAGCTTGTATTTCATGTACTAGGACACTTGGAGCCCCATTTATTTTACAGTTATTTAAGACCTGTAGTTATGTGTGGAAGAAGGTGACTTTTAATCTCTACAGTTGTTTCAATTATTAAGAAGTGCATGTATTACAAGCAGAAGGCAACTTGGAGCCAGTCAACTCTTGATTTTACTGTTAGGTTTTCTCAAGTAATTATGTCACAGTATTGCATAAATAAGGCCACTGAGAGCCAGAATTCTAATTTTAATGACATTGTATGAGGATTTTGTATAAGCATTTATGTCAAAGGGCCATTAAGGGGCAGGAACTTTAAATTTACACTACAATTATAGCTATGATGTCCACATTTAACCAATCTATAACCTTCTATTAATTTGTATGCATTGTTTAATGGTCACATTCAGCATTACCATAAGTATTTTTATTACCTTCTTAAATATATTTTCATGTTGTTTATTATGTAAAATGAGATTGTAGCTGTCTCACTATTTCTGTAATATGTCTAACCACTGCTTTATGCATTATGGTAGATAGGTCATTACGAAGGATTACATATTACCAATAATACTGTCTTACCTTCTTTGCTTAATTCTTTATGTCTTGTTTACTTAGCATGTATGCTAGTATTGATATACTCAGATGATGCCACATTTCTTGAGAATTATTTTACTTACAGTCAGACAGCTGTCACACTCCACATTATATTGCTTAGAATAGATGTATCATAATATACAGCACTATGGCTTACTCCTGTTCATGATTTTATTAGGATATTGTATCTTTACTGTACATTGTTCCCACATTTATTAGAAGTTGTCATCTTCCAACACTCAGTTATGCTTATTTAGAATTTCCATAGACATGTTCCTACATTTATTAGGATAGGTTCCACTACCTTCCCTGTCTTACTGCTTCCCACCTTCCATCAACCAATTTCATCTCTCTACTCATGGCATTGGAGCTATTGGATAACAGCTTTCATATTTCCGTGTGATTATGCACAATACCAATGATGAAGAATCTTCAATTACAAAAGTAGTGATGATGATAATCATCAAAATGCTGGATGTACTGAGAACAACCAACTTTGGGTGTTGGTAAATATGGTCCCAGGTATTAACTGTACCTTTGTACTGGAATGAAATGCTGGAGCAACCTACTACAGCTGATGCTGACATGTGAGATTGCAAAGAATTAGACTTTAACCTGCAGCAATGTATACATGGTTATAAGCTTCAGCCGTGCAACCACATTTCTTTAACCATTTTCCCATTATTTTCTTTATGACTAGGGGTATGCTTTACTCTTAGTTTCACTAATGTTACACATCTTCTAGCAACACGATGTCAGAACATTTTGTGCATGATATGACCAGACTTTACATTCACTGCTTATTCACCAGAGAATCAGTGTATTGAAGAGCTTAATGATTTCGACTGTCTTTAGGATTATATTGTAATGATTACGTAAAACCTGCTATTCATATTGTAAATTGTAATGTACAAAAAATTTGCTCTCCATTTGGTGTCTATTGCACATCCAACCCATATGGCAAATTAAACAACCCTGCTGGAGGGTTATATGAGGGGTCCACTTGCACATGGAGCCCAGTTCCATAATATATTTAATGAAATATTACATGAAATGCTTATCACATGTAGAAGAGGTTGTATCTCCCATCAGATTTAATGTATAGATTGATTTTGTATGACCGATTTGTAGTATTTGGTTTGTTTTGTAACCCTGATACAGACAACTTAACTTTTAGAATATATATTGTCAAATGATGTCAGACATATTGTGATGTAACAATCCAAGTAATGTTAAATATGTCACTAAGTGAGAATTGTAGAATAGTTGTGAAGTTCGCTGATTTTGAAGTTAATGTAAAATGTTTCATATTTAATTTTGTGAGGCAGAAATTTATTTTGAACACAATTTTCAGACTGAAGAATTTGGTGTTACCGTATCCTGTTATCAGTACCTCATCATTTCACGTGACATTCTTTGTATGAAGCTATTTTATGGCCGGCACTGAATTTCGTTGGCCCAAGATTGATATTCTGTATTGAAAGGTATGTGATACGGTCTGATGAGGGTAGATTAAGAAAATAAAGTCGATAATTGCCAACTGCAAAGTCTAACCAGCATAATATCTTTGAGTAGGAGGATCTTTGATGGATATATATATATAGTGTTTAAATCTAACAACCTCAATCATTAACCTCATCCTTTTGCTTCTCTTGAATATGAAAGTGAGTAGTAAAGTAAAGTTACCCACCAAATAAAGGATGTAAGGAAAATTAGGCATCTATGCAATATGTATGTGCAGTTCATGGTTTGAAATCGATTTTTGTATAACTAAAGTTATCAGAGCAAAGTTATTTCAAGTAAAAAATTTTATGCCATTGCATAACTGGCATTATTCAAGTCAAGATATAATTTCAGTAACCAAACATCTAGGCAGAAAGTTAATTGTTTAGTACCATCTGAAACGTCCCCTTTGAAAAATTTATACACGACTGTGCTTAAACTGAAACACAATATTTTTGGCGCAACGCAATCTGAATTCCAAAAATCTCTACAAAAGAATGGCCCTGACTAACATTAACCTATACGTTTCACAAATCACTTACCTCACAAAAATCTTCGTTACTCAAGCTGCTGCAATACAGCAAGCGCCACTACTGCCAGCTACATAAAAGGATCAAACTACTGAAGGCACTAACTACTGATAGGCATAGTTAGCAAATGAAAGATTTTAATAGAGAACAAACAATGTATTTACCTCACTAGTCATAATATATATAGCAGTTCATGACACCAATTCTTACAAATTTCAAAACTCCGCCATCTCTCTCCACCACGTCCACCACTGCTGGCGGCTCACCTCCAACTGCCCAACGCTACGCATTTTTAGCATCCAGCTGCCGCTGCCCGACACTACAATGGCAGACAACAATGCAAACTATCCACAGACTGCGCACAGCACAGCCAGTGATTTTTCATACAGAGCGCTATGTGGCGTTACCAATAAGAAAACCTAAACAGCCTACTTACACAGCCCCCATTCTCCCCACAAAAATTTTTTCCAAATTGTTTTGGGCAGTGGCCAATAATGATTTGATAAAACTTTTCATAATTACTATAACAAAGATATCAAATGCACACACTTATTGATACAATGTTGGTCAGAAGCGAAAATTTTCTCACAGTCCATAAAGACAGTCCTGATCGTTCATCACAGTAAAATTACAGTGTTTTTTTTTCAAAGTCTGAGCAATAACAGAAATTGCACTTGGAAATAATGGATTTCTAAGCAGTCTTGAAGAAGTAGTGTTGTCCTTCCAACGAAAGACAGTGCTGACTCTTGACATGCAGACAGGTAATGGGTCACAACAGAGCAAACCCACAACAGAGTCAGTCGAAGTTGAAGACTATTGGTAGGTAGATCATCACAGAGCAGACCCACTGTAGTCCTAGTAGAGATTATGGTGTTGGTGGGCCATCAGAGGTGCAGACCCACTGCAGTCCTTGTAGAAATAATGGTATTAGTGGGTCAACAAAGATGTAGACACACTGTAGTCCTTGTAGAGATGGCCAGCAGCCATCTGTTTGACTCGGCAGGCGCACAATCATCGTCGAAGAGTCTTGCGGAAAATATAGCTAGTCCATAACCACCACTTGTGCACTCACAAAAATTGTTTTTGAAATGTCCTTACAACCAGCAATGCTGTTATCCAGTCCTTTACTGAATTATTAACACAAGTGCAAACACTATCAGTCCCTACTTCTCACATATTGTCCATATACTATGACCAACAGAAACATGTGCAGTGAAATGTAATTTACAAGTTACTTAATTTGATGATCTGGTGTCAATTACAATTTTATAACATGAGAATACAATAACAAAGATAAAAAATATATCATTAAAGAACATAACAATACCGATAACATTTGCAGTAATACAGGCTTTACAAAAGAATCGAAATAACAAATACATCAATGTTACAAAAATTATGACATAAGTACATACAAAAAAGATAAAAATAACTTTAGAAACATCAACTTCACACATGAGCATTAAAACAGAACAGAATAAATAATTTCTAAACATATTTACAAAGAAAACGACATATTATTAATGCAAATTATATTTGAGGATAACAGTATTCCTCTTCATAGTGAATGTAGCTTAGTATTAGAAAAATTCTGCAAACTAAGTCTTATCAGATAAACATATAAAGACAGGAAGAACATAAATACACAAGGGTACACAAACACATAGTGGGATAACACAAGGAAAGGGCAGGGTTTGTTTTACTGCAGTATTTTGCAAACAAAACTTTCTTTAGTTCTCGGAGATCTCCCTTCGTTCTTCATTATTTCCAAAAAGTCCTATCTATACCTGCTTTCTGTACTTTTCTCATATAACCTCTCAGTGCATTTCTTCAAATCCATCGCAACTCATTCTTTTATATAGGCTAGCCCCTCTTAAGCTAACTCAAATCTACTGAGCTCAGATGCTAAACTAAGGGACGAGGCAATGCAGCTGCACAAAACAATTTACACAAACACCAATGATAAAAAATGGAAATTGGCAAAAAATGGCAGCAATATTACAACTAATATAAGCAATGCGCAGCAAACAAGAAAAATAAATCAGTAATAAAATTGGCTTAACCTAGTAATACAAAGTGACATTCAGTAGCACTATGAATGGCAAACAGCCGCAGCAAATGCTATAACTTATACCTAAACATGACAAAGCTCAAGCAGAAAAAATGTTACACTGTAGACAAGAATGCAGATAAGGACAATGTCTATTCACATCTTAATGTCTATGCAATTAAAGTGGTGCACCACAAAAACTAATGCTACAACAAATTACCAAGTACTTGAAAAGAAAATTATATATACAGTTACTGTTAATAGTCCCTTCTTATTGTTCTTTCCTTTCCAAGTGCTCCTTTTTTTTTTTTTTTTTTTTTGAAGAATGTGGATTATAAAATTATTATTTAACAGTTCTGTTGACAGAAAGGTTTCACGTTAGAAAATGCATTTACTTTTATTTTATAAAACCAATGCTGCAACACAGCTTGAAAACAGATATCAAATGAAATAAGCAACTATGAAAGGCAAAGCATAAAAATATCATTCAATAGTCATGTGACACTTCATAAGTTAGTACAAATTCTCTCAACTCTTGTAGAAAGACGCCTGTCATTATCAGGAGTGCAGATGTAAGAAAGTATCTTTCCAAGTAATTAGCGTGTCGTTTTTGCGATGCTTTCTACAAAGGAATGTCACTAGCGAGGATAATGGCCTCTTTATATTTTTCTCCACCTGTGCCTCTGAAAGGCACACACTAACGACTTTTTCTCAAGGCGGCTGGCACACCTGGCGGCTCGCAACGCATTGCGTCACGGTCACCTACCTTCCTTACCGAAATATTTACGACAGCAGTTTCCGCTACAGTGACAGTCTCATGTAAAAATATTTTCACAGGTTGAGAATTTGCGTTACAAACGTGTAGAAAATAAAATCCTATAAATATAAGAGTGCCCAAAAATTTTTCGACAGTATTGTAATAGATTCACGCATGTACACACATTTCATAACTCTTAAAGTACGATTCTTGGCTTCCAACAACCTTTTTCACAAACCAGAGTCCCTAACCACTATTCATTATTCCTTACCTTATTCGTCGACATTTTTTCAATATTTCATCATAACAGATATGTAGCATAATCAAATAACTCATATAGCATCAGCTTATTGACCATAAACATACCACAACAGCATAACACACATAGTCATCGTAATAATAACATCATAACACCTCAGTCAAATCTCAAAATCGTCGTAGCTTCCTCCAATAATTTCAAAACCTAAAAAAAGTCTCTGCTCATGTCAAAAGTGTCATCTACCTCAAACGTACTTTAAAAATCGTGATCCCATACCAAATACATCATTCAAAACTCTCATAGTATCACAATGGTTCCGAAAAAGTATGAACAGTTCACAAAGTACAGACAAAATACAATTTCATAAGTGTGAAGTTATCCAACTGTGTAATTACGTAAACATCTGTCAATGATGTAGTATAATAAATGTTTGTTTCTCTCAGTTAAATGACGAGATAGCTGTGTAATTTATGTGTTAGAGAAATATGGTACCGATGTGTAAAGTTGTATAAGCAAATACCATATTAGCTAGGGCTCCTTGTGTTTGCCAAACACATGATACACAAAGTAAGCGTGTACCCCCCTGAGGATTAATGTAATTATATCCTCAGGTGTTACAGATTACAACAATGGAATGAAATGTATCACGGAAAACTTTATTTGTAATTCAAAAATCTTAAAAAATAAATGGTTTAAGTACGAAATTAATCACTCAAATGCTTGTCGTGTAACTCTAAATGTGCGTCTTACTGTAAGATAATTCTGTGGAAATGTTGTAGTTATCGTCCTCTGTAAGCAAAGTTCTGCTGAAGTCAATGTACTTACCTGATGATAAACAAAAGTGAAATTCTTTGCATATAAATATCTTAGTTATTACGCTTATTGCCGTGATGAAGAAAGTACTGTGCTGTAACGTATTGTTGTGCTACGGAAAAGGCTGTCTCATTGTAGCTATACCACAAAAGTTACTACTAAAACATGTTTTACTTTCCAGAATAATACAGAAAAACTGTGCAGATATAAAACAGATACAGTGCAAAAGCAACGTTCTAAATTGTCACTCATTAGTAGCGTCGTGATAAAATCGTATAGCTGTCACATAAACTAACCACTGAGTCATCTGGTATCTCACAGAAAGTACTTTAAATCCAGAATTTATTTTCAAGTAAACCAAAATGTTGAATTACAATCTCATTAGCAGTACTGGTAAATGTTCTAAGTATGTGAGCCTTATAGTCGTTACGTAATCGTACAACTAACAAGCCAGAATGTACAGGCACAATAACACAATAACATTGTGACGTCTGTTCACTATAACAATGCATTCGTAATTTCTGTTTAAATAAGTTCTCTTGGTTCTTGACTGGATATTTAACTTCAAACATGGTTGCATGTTAACAGATTCTAAGTCTGACAAATTGTACTAGAAATGTGAAGTGAAATGTTTTATGGCAAAGACAAACTTAAAAAGCAGATTATCTCTTAATAAACGGTTTTACATGTAAAATGTGGCGTAAACCTTTACTCTTCCTAGTACGCACACTGTCAACTGAAAAGCAATTATCATGTGGTTACGTCGGTAAGGAACACTGGAATTTTGCTCAAGGTTAGCTTATGTTATTTTTCTCTGAGCCCGCCGGCGCACGCGGCTGCCTGAGGTGGGAGCCATTGTCTGTTTCTTTGTTGGCGCGCGTCGTTATTGGGATTAGGAGACCTAACTTGTACAAATTCACCTTGCCGAGAGGGCCCTGCTCTGTTTGAATCCCGCCAGTTATGAAGAAATTCCGGTCTGTCGTAATGATTATATCGTCTGTTGTCATGTCGGTAGTTCCTGTAGTTTCTTTCTTGTCGGTTTAGTGGTGGAGAATTTCTCCCTGAATTATCACTGCGCGGTGGACCGTTGCGTCTGAAATTATTCTGTCTCCCATGATAATAATAGTTCTGGTTGCCATATTGTCTGTTTCTATGATTGTCTGTATAATATTCATTAGTACGGAAATGCGATCTTTCTCTGTAATTATTACTCTGCCAGTGGTTGTCATATGGGTGGTGTCTGTTTTGGTCACGATTTGTGTTGTGAGAATAGTCTTGTCGTGTCCAGTTATTGTTTCTTTCATCGCGGAATTGCAACGGATGTGACCTGTAGTGATTGTTTGCCTGTTATCGCATCCCGTGACTGTCTGTGTCAATTTCTAATTCTTGTAAGAGTCCCTGAAAAGCTTCGTTGTCGTCTTTGCAGCGCCCTGCCAAAATAATATTCCTTATAAATTCCGGCAATTTCATTAAGCAAATGCGGATGAGTTCTGAGGGGCTGTATGGATTTCAAAGATACTGATTCTTATGTAACATGTCTTCGAAATATTTTACAAGACTGGAAAATTCAAATTGTTCAAAGTGTTTCATCATCATGATGCTATGTTTTACTCGGTCTTGTGTAGCTTGTGACCAATATGCTGAGAGGAAGGCATGATAAAATTCTCCTTCACTGTGACAATCGTGAATGACCGATCGCATTCTTACCGCTGGCTCATTCTCCAAGTAGCCACACATAAATTCTAATCTGTGTTCTAATGTCCAGTTGGGAGGAAAACAATGAGAGAATTGATGGAGCCACTCTTGTGGATGAATGTCGTTGCCAGAATTCTTAAATGTTTTGAATTTACGTGCAGTAATGAACAGCTTATAGTCAAAATCATCGTGACGGCGGGTAGCATATCGTTCATTGTTACGTCGTGTCGGCAGTTCCATCTCAAAATTCGGTGTACCTTGCCAATTTCTTTCACAATCTCCGAAATGCCCTGTGTTATTATTTTGTGACTTTTCCGTATTTCTAAATCCCTCTTCCCGTGTTGGAGCGCGACTGTCCTCTGAAGTACGTAATTCTTGTATTACCTGTGTCAGCTGATCTTGCACTTCCCGGATTTCTCTTTGGTGTTGTGTATTAATTTGATTCTGCTTTTGTTTGAATTTCCTAATTTGTTCGCACTCTTCTGTATCATTCAGATCATCATCTACCTTTGTAGATAAGTTAGTGAACTGATCTGAAAGTTCGGCTACTTTCTCCGATAGTGAACACATTTCCTCAGTGTGTTTTTCTGAACCAAGTTTCAGAGTGTCCATTTGTGTTGAAATCGAATCTACTGTGACCTCTAAGTTTTCCTGAGTTCTTGCAAGTTGCGTAACCGAATCGGTGGATGCAACTGAGTCCATTTTAGCTTGCAAGGTGTCATGATTATCACGAACAATAGTTTGCAGTTCTTTTATGGCTGCTTCGCATTTTCATGCCGCGAAAAAATAGGTTGAAAATGCTCACAAATTTGTGTTTTTACGTCATTACAGATTTTTTGGCATTTCGATTCAATGTTATGTAACTCAGTAGTTAAATCTTCACGTGTTTGTTCAAGTGTGTTGTCTAACTTTCGAAGATTTTGTTCCATTGTGTCTAACTTTTGAAGCTTATGCTGTGTTTGTCTCTGATTTTGTTCCATTGTGTCTAACTTTTGAAGATTTTGTTCCATTGTGTCTAACTTTTGAAGATTTTGTCCCATTTGTTTCTGATTTTGTTCAAGCGTTGTGTCTAACTTTTGTAGCCTTTGTCCCATTTGATGCATTAACTGTAATAACAGTGCACTGGTGTCTGAAACATGTTCCTCAGTGCTATTCAGCTGTGCATTTGAACCGGCAATATTCGCATTTTGAAAAGCAAAAAATGTGTCTTGATTTATTTGAGAAAACGGTGAGGACGCAAAATCTGAATCTACAGTATTTGCAAGATTGTGTCATGTCATTTCGGAATCCTGAGGAGAGCTGTTGCCGACCGATCAATCGATAATGCTTCCCTGTTTTACTAATTGTTTCACTGCCTACACCATTATTTGGAGCCAGCTTCATTTCCCTATGCGCTATTACCAAATTACTACTTTGAAAGTTAGTGAATTCATTACATGGTGACGCTAACACACTGCTTTCCTCTTCACTGTCATTTCTCAGTTTACTTTGGAGCCTAGTGTTACGTTTTTCACACGCCATTATTGTCACAGATTTTCACACGACAACACAGAAAACACAATTTGAAGAACAAAAATAAGAGAACACATTAACATAGCACTGAAAATAAAAACTAGTTAATTGCAAACGCAGCTGGGAAATACTTCGTGCAAAAACTACATGCATGCCAAAACTGTTTTACTGTACAACAATGAAAATCTGCAACTACAAAGGAAATTCTCACTATGATTATGCGCTAGCAATAAACAAGGGCTACACTAACTACACAAACTACAAGAAAAAAATCAGAAGATTCCAGTGAGGTATCCTCGGCTAAGGGTCGACATATGAAACGTCCCCTTTGAAAAATTTATACACGACTGTGCTTAAACTGAAACACAATATTTTTGGCGGAACGCAATGTGACTTCCAAAAATCCCTACAAAAGAATGGCCCTGACTAACATTAGCCTATACGTTTCACAAATCACTTACCTCACAAAAATCTTCGTTACTCAAGCTACTGCAATACAGCGAGCGCCACTACTGCCAGCTAAATAAAAGATTCAAATTACTGAAGGCACTAACTACTGATAGGCATAGTTAGCAAATGAAAGCTTTTAATAGAGAACAAACAATGTACTTACCTCACTAGTCATAATATATATAGCAGTTCATGACACCAATTCTTACAAATTTCAAAACTCCGCCACCCCTCTCCCCACGTCCACCACTGCTGGCGGCTCACCTCCAACTGCCCAACGCTACGCATTTTTAGCATCCAGCTGCCGCTGCCCGACACTACAATGGCAGACAACAATGCAAACTATCCACAGACTGCGCACAGCACAGCCAGTGATTTTTCATACAGAGCGCTATGTGGCGTTACCAATAAGAAAACCTAAACAGCCTACCCACACATCTTAATGCCATTGCACAAATGGCATTATTCTCTTAAAATTGATTGCTGAGTCACATACATGTTTTATTACTGGCAAATGGAGGAGTGCACAAAACAAGTGTGCCAACACAGGTAGATGCAGGTTTGTTGAATAATTATTTGGGAACAATGTTGTCTTTGATACTTTCACTAACTAAAAACGAAACAATTTGGGTTAGATACTTTCACTTTTACAGATAATTTTGGACATGATACTTTCAGTATCCCTACTGCAGAGGGACAGAATACCAAGATTACATCTGGTGCGACTCAAGAGCTAAGGAACATGTATTTCATTGTTTATTTGCATAGTGAATTTTATCAGTTTATTGCACAGGGCCACAGAACTTGGTGCTCACGAGACTGAGTAAATTTCAGAAGGAATGATTTAATTATAGGAATTACATATTAGTTTTCGAGAATAAATTGCTTAACTTCTCTTTGTATTACAGTAAAACTGATTAAGCACACCATTTGCTCAACAACACATCATACAGCAAATTTGGATAACACAAAGTTATTTTTAAAGAACGTTACACTATGATATGCAACCCACTGCCTTTTCAGTGCAATCGGTTTGGATGTGTCAGCGTTTTGGCGCTTTTGTAGCAGACTGCTGCGTCTCGCATAGTGTGCATAAATAGGTTCCCTACGTCATGACAAGTGTATCGTTTTTGCACCGTTATGAAGTTTTCCATTCTAACTACTTCGATATCGATGTATACGCGTTCTTATTGCATATTCGAAGGCTAACGTCAATAATGTTGTTCACCGTGTGCGTGTTTTTCGGTTCTGCTCTGAACTTAAGTTTCACTTCTTCGTCAAACATTTCTCTGTGGACGTTCTCACTTTTGTTCGTTTTGGACAGTTTCTCCATGAAATCCTTGCCCTAGATGGACCTGGGGATGTTGTATAGGGCATATAGTGGTCTGTTTTCTTAGGACCTCTCTGCATTTGATATCCTTTAGTTGCGATGTTATCTCTGTGATCTTCATCGAATCCGTCTTCGTCTAGTTATCGACAATCACTGTGTTTGTAGTTGACTTAATCCCCTTTATTTTGATTATATCCTAATATGGATTAATCGTTTTAGTCAATGTTTCTCGTACTGCCATTATGGCCTGACTCTTTGTTTGCTTAAAAAACAGACTACTATTTCACTTTTACTTTCTTTACTTTACTATTGATTTCATTTTTCGGTTTCTGACACTAACAGTAGAAACTACAACAGCATACGTTAGAACATTTGGCACAACTACTTCGAGTTTGTAATTCTCTTCCTTGAGCGCCTAGATTTCCGCTTCCAGATTGTCAATTCTGAATGATGCTTCAGGAGCATTGGCGACCGCAAGTTCCTTCCTTAGTCTTTCGCTTTCGCCTTTAATTCCTCTTTGTTACCAGCGAGGTTGGCCTCACCAGCAGCAAGTGACCAATTTTATGTCTAACAGGTGCTGCGATTGTTGAGGATATCAATTTTTTTGTTTTAATTCACCTTCGCAGTCTGAGAGAATATCATCAACAGTTTTACTACTTTTTTCTCCATGCTTGATCGAAGCGGAATAGCCTCCAACATCTAACTAGTTGCTCCTGGCAGTGGGTTGTTCCCGCCATCTGACGTGTGTGATAAGTTCATACCCAGGGATCGGATCGCGCCACCACTATTTGCAGTGGTTGGCGTCAGCTTAAACCAAGTTACTTGCCCCAGTGTCTGCGTATTAATGCGAACGTGGAGCTATATTTATGGAGAGTCTAATGTTTGTGTCCCTAGTACCTCAACGTGTGACGTAAAGATAGCTCACACCATACAGAAATAGCTGAGCAGCAGCCACATTATGGCACTTGCTGCTGTAGTCCATAAACACAGTCTTTAAACAGTCGCGAACTGGATGAGAATACCTGCACGCAGCTTTCTATAGGCTACGCCTCAATGTAGCGCTGTAAACGTCTTCTGCTGAGTTGCCCGCGGCTGTCAGGAACGGCTCGGTAGTTGCGGGTCGGGAACGACTGACGCAGCGCTGAAGTCGGCGTGCGGTGTTACTCCCTCAGGTTCACCTGACGATGCGCGACGCGTGACGTAGTGCAAGCCGGCTCGCGCCAAGCACCGCGGGAGGACGATGATCCCTCCTCGCTGGCGTTATCGTTCGAAATTCACAATTTGTAACACTCGGAATGTTTAAATGGCTCTGAGCACTATGGGACTTAACATCTATGGAACACTCGGAGTGTCTCAGTCGCATGTGATTTCTCTTTTAAATATCGCGTATCACGGTGAATGTCACTTCCGGTACTTGTGAGAACAAACACCTGATCCTGAAGTCCATTTCTACCATGTGAAAACTGTATTCCAACATGGAGCCTACATCAAGCCACAACGGAGCCGATAGCCGCCTAGGATGCTATTATACAAACGGGGTGGTGAATGGCGCGCAGGGAATCAGCAAAGGTTGCCCGCAAGAAACCATCTGTGGACCAGTCTTTTGGGATATTGCCTTTGAACACCTTCTGCATCACATGTATGGGTGTAGCAATGCGAAAGGGGCGGTAGCACACGCAGATGACTTCCTGGTGGTACTCTCAGCGGACTCAAGAGAGCTACTGGAACACTGGTCAACACAGTTACTTACAAGCATCAGACGGTGCTAACATAATAAAGTGTGCAGATTGCTCTACATAAAACAGTTTTTTACTACTCAAAGGAGCATTACAGAATGATCTAACCAAAAAATTTCACGAAATTTGTATACACAGACAACGGGAAACACGATATCTTGGTGTGCAACTCGACGAACTATTGTAGTTTGACGAACACATCAGAACAACGATTGACAGGGCTACCAAGATCATGCACAAGCTGGTCAGAGTAAGCAAAACACACTTCAGGCTATGATTACATACACTGAGGACTTGCCATTGTGCACTCTGTGGCCAGTGCATGGGCCCACCGAGTACATCTGCTTATGAAATGTAACATCGTGCAGCAAGAGCAGAGAAGTGGCCAGGTAAGGCTGTTAGAAGCTTTCAACGTCACTCTGCGTGGGGCTTGGAAACTTCCATATCGACATAACCATTCGGTTTCGGGCTGCACTTTACTGGCTGAGGAAGAGGGCACAGGGTAAGGTAAGCGACGTTATGGGAGAGGAAGTTACCGAGAAGGACCAACTCGTTAAGTTCCGACTGGATACATGGCAAAGAGAATGGCAGTTAAGCAATAAGGGCCTTAGGGTATGTGGGCTCTTCCCGGAAATCCGGGAACGTCTGACATTAACCGTATCAATCCCAGCTGAAGTACGGTTCACTTTCTCACAGGTCACGGGCCTTAACCTGCGCACTTGGACCTCGTAGGCCCAGACAGAAGCTACTGGTGCTCTTGGGGAACTTGGATCCTCAGAATAGATACTTTTTCACTGTCGCCTATACAGGGCAGCAGACCAGATACCAATGCAGCACAGTAATGACACGATACGGTCAATAAGAGCCGAAGACGAGTTGGAAATAAGAAATAAAATCGCTGATGATGTCTCAAGGACATTACATGACGAATACAGACAGAAACGGCAGTGTAACAGAACGCTGCAGCACACACAAAGCTCATAAGACAGCAGTTTCAATTTCTTGCACCAATACAGACAGAAGTTCTGAAACACACCACTCACTCAAACAGCAAACAGTCTCACCAACACGTACTACAGACAACCTTAACAACATCTGGAATAATTAAACTGCTTCAGAATAAACAGTGTAGTGGGATCAACCCTGTAAACCTGTTCTGACTTAAGCATAAACAGCAGGCGTACCTATCCCGCTATCATCACACCGCTATTGGGATGTAACATTTGTAACTGAAGATTTATTATACAAGCAACATAACAGCAAAAAATTAACATACATACTGCACGAACGGAAGTGCAATTAATAACCCCAACACAAAAAAATGGTTCAAATGTCTCTGAGCAGTATGGGACTTAACATCTATGGTCATCAGTCCCCTTAAACTTAGAACTACTTAAACCTAACTAACCAAAGGACAGCACACAACACCCAGTCATTCAGAGGCAGAGAAAATCCCTGACCCCGCCGGGAATCGAACCCGGGAACCCGGGCGCGGGAACTGAGAACGCCAACAC
Source organism: Schistocerca gregaria (assembly GCF_023897955.1). Taxonomy (NCBI): domain Eukaryota; kingdom Metazoa; phylum Arthropoda; class Insecta; order Orthoptera; family Acrididae; genus Schistocerca; species Schistocerca gregaria. The sequence goes on from NC_064922.1 coordinate 576,774,214, forward strand.
AAAACATACTTTTACACTCGCACACCACTGTGCTTCCCACAATGAAGGTTATAGTTACAGTGTTTTTGTAAACAGAGTTTACACACATTAATCTGTAAATTAAACCGTAGTGAATCGGGACTGCAAGGCTCGAAGTAGGAGTAGTTCCGAGAATTTCAGACAAGGCTGGCTCAGGAAGGGTAACATTTCTCTCTCTCTTTCTATCCAAGATTTTTCTATCATCGAATCTAATTAAAATTTGAGAATTTTTGCTTTTTTTCTTTCTTTCGACTTCTATTGAATTTTTAACGTATTGTAAGTAGGCTGTTTAGGTTTTTTATATCGGTAACGCCACGTAGCGCTCTGTATGAAGATCACTGGCTGTGCTGTGTGCAGTCTGTGGCTGGTTGGCATTGTTGTAATACTCGCCATTCTAGCGTTGGGCAGTGTGCTATTAGCGGCGCGTAGCGTTGCGCAGTTGGAGGTGAGCCGCCAGCAGTGGTGGACGTGGGTAGAGAGATGGCGGAGTTTTGAAATTTGTAAGACTGTATGTCGTGAACTGCTATATACATTATGACTTCTGATCACTATTGAGGTAAATACATTGTTTGTTCTCTATCAAAATCTTTCATTTGCTAACTATGCCTATCAGTAGTTAGTGCCTTCAGTAGTTTGAAACTTTTATTTAGTTGGCAGTAGTGGCGCTCGCTGTATTGCAGTAGTTCGAGTAACGAAGATTTTTGGTGAGGTAAGTGATTTGTGAAAGGTATAGGTTAATGTTAGTCTGGGGCATTCTTCTGTAGGGATTTTTGAAAGTCAGACTGTGTTGCGCTAAAAAATGTCAGGGCCTTTCTTTTGTAGGGATTTTTGAAAGTCAGATTGCGTTGCGCTAAAAAATATTGTGTGTCAGTTTAAATACAGTCGTACAAAATTTTTCTAAGGGGACGTTTCAGTATTATTACTTCCATTGTAATTGCTGAAACAATAACTGCTGTTTGTAATATGGGATATGTTTTTTAATCTACATGTAAAGGTGTAAAATGAACGACATGTTGTAAAATGTAAGGCAACAGGTCTCTAAATAAGCACTAAATCAAATCAAATCACACTCTTTCTGCACAACACCCCAAACGCCATTTTTCAGCAAGCCAATTCACAGCCACATGTTGATTCACGAACACATGCCTTCTTGGTGTCAAAGAATGTCAGCCTTTTGCCTTCCCCCGCAAGATCACCAGATTTGTCGCCATTCTAATATGTGTGGGAGATGGTGAAACGACAGGTGAAGTGCTTTGACCCAGTACTAACAACCAGAGATGACCTGTGGAAACGGGTGAATGTAGCATGACTGGTTATACGACAAAACCTCATTTTCACCTGATATGGGTCCATGCAATCACGTTGGGAACAAGTTATCAAGGCTCAAAGCGGATCCTGTGCTTACTGGGCGACAGGACACATGCTGAAACGAGATGAGCGAAAAGCTAATCGTTTCTGCAGAACATACTAACGATATATGCTGTCAACATGAACATGTTGTTTCTTCTGAACAAGGATGTATTTTTTTTTTATGTCGGTATAATTTGTAACTCTAAGATACGTATCGTTTATAGCTACGAACGGTGAGAAAATTCATAAATCTTTTCATCCAAAATATGTTACTGTGGTTGATTTTTCCCCAGATAGCAGTAATACAAATTCTTCTCGACAATTTCTTACACGATTTTTTTCTATTTATATTCGTAAAGACTGACGACAGTACCCCATCAGATGTAGGTCGAAAAACAGAATTCTGTAATTTTTATCGGAATTTTTACTAACTACGGAAATCATCAGTAACTGGCAATACTATAAGTAAGTGAGTTGACCTTGACTCGCCTCGTTTCATAACGATTTATATAACACGAGCTATATCAGTCTCTTAGAGGTAGCAACGGTGTACGATACATGAATCGCTAAAATGTGTCGACGAAGATGATGATGGTGATGGTGACGATATGGCTCATACGGCGCTTGACGTTTAAATATTTAAGGCCCATAGATTATTGCTATGAGGCGAGTGGAATATAGATAAAATCGTAAAGTACCAAGAATTAGGTCAGAAGAGTCCAACCAGAGAGATTACCTGTGGCCTGAGTAGCGCTCATACAATTGAAGAGCAACAGCTTCCCCAGAGGATGGGACATGGCGACCCTTCCACCTCAACAGTTACCCATGTCATCGTCAAATAACACATGTTGAAGCTGAGTGTTCTTTTGTAGAGGCGTGTACCATCCTAGCTATCCAGGCTGTTAAGTCAAGATCTACACTCGCTCTGAGTGGCACGGTGGTCGCTTAAGCATGTCCAGGGTTTACGGTTGCAGAGGAACACTGTGTTAGCCAATCACACAGCCAGCAAACGCAGCAGACGTACGCTGAGCTCCCTGAGGTGTTTCCCATTTATAACGGCCAAGGGGGAACGTGTGGCTTTATCGAAAATAGGAAGAACACAGCTATCGCCATCTCCACCACGCACTAGCATCGTGCTACTGTATTGTGGGGTAAGGTCTTATTGTGTACCAGAGCACCAAGCAGGTACCTGCAAACAGCCCAACATTTTCGAGATAAACATTAAACCTTCATGACCAGCACTGATTAAGGACGCTGTGACGAACATAACGATGCCGCTTCTAATGCTGCATCAGAAAGCTCTGTACTAAATGCATCGTCATAGATTATATTAGAACTCCAGCCTTTCACTTGCACTACTGTAGATTTTTGCTTTTAATAGCAATGTCTTACACTCTGTCTGTTAAATGTTGTTTGAACAAAATCATTTATCCTTATTTATGCTCTATATGTCGCCTGAAAGTTCTTATCGCTGACAGATTCCGGGTAGCGAATTTTGCCTTGTTTCTGTTTCAGTAACTTATGTACTGAGTTAGGAGATACTGAATTAGAAATAGTTGTATTAATGATTGGAGAGCGCTCGTATCGTTACATCACATAAAACTATAAAGCATGAGTCGCTTTAAGCCTAGCACTCGCCATAAGCGATAAGGATGTCTGGGAGACAGTATATCGCCTCTAACGTGAATGTAGTCTATGTGAAGAGGCTTCGGAAGAAGTTTCCCATGAGTTTGTTGTAAAGACCGCAGTGACGTAAGTCGTCACCACAACTACGAGTACCTACGTCCGCCGAATACCTACTGGGCCCTTGCCTCTGAGACATCTGCCAGAACTGATGAACTTCCCTTGCAAGTGCGGTCGCCCCCTTCTGCCCCGCTCCCCGGGCGCCATTCCCCTCGCCCCCATCTCGCTCGGTGGTCAACCGACAGCACGGCTGCGGAGTTCTGCGACTGGTAGTCGGCCGCTACGGTTGGGCTGTAGAGCAGCACGGCTTCACAGTAACGTTTGAAGGGCTGCAAATTTAAACAAGAATGTTCTCGAATCGCTTGCAGAGTGACGTGGACCACGATGGCCCAAGCTAAATACTTGATTACAAACGCATTATCTTTAACTTATCACTTATGAATGACTTTGCTACACCTGGAAATTGTAACACAATAGGAAAATAAGAAGCCGTTTCGAGTTGGGAGGGTGAAGAGCAGGGAATCACAAAATTTTCCTGTGTTGGAAAACTTTCAGGTTTCCCCCAATACATGTAATGGAACACCTTACTTCCTTTGAAGATTAATTAAATACTTAAACTGGTTTTATTCAATGATTACTTCAATTGTAAAGCACTACTCATGCCACAGAAATATATTCGTCAAAAATGTCGAATAAAACACCATGTTTTTAATAGTTTGTTGCGGAGCGCTCATTCTCATCCTGCGAGTCACAAGTGTACAATGGGATGTATGCTGTAACTTGGTTTAATGGTGTTACATTGGGATAAAATTTCCCCACAAAAATATTTCCTAATTTTACTCATTCCTTTGATGTGTCTGCTATGGACGTCAGAATCGCGAAACCTCACGTTGAACTAATGCGGTTTTTCTACAATTTGCCGCTAAAAACGTTTCGGACGCACCGCCGCTCAGAATTGACACGAAAACGTCCAACAGGATGGCATTAAGGACGTCCACGAATCCACCCCTTCCCTTGAGACGTGATTTCCATCTTTTCGTGGTCGGAAACGACAGTTCATAGTGCGATTAGCCACAGGGCGACGTTGTTGACAAACCTGGTCACTGCTGCCACACCCGTGGGCGCTTCAACCTTACTCTAACGAGATCAAAAGGCCGCAATCCTGAAGGTGGTTCGTAATTATTTTTCAACACCTATATATGTATAATTATTGATTATTCTGCGTAAAGACGTAAGGAAATAAGTGACGTTGCATCTCCCACAATAATAGAGTTCTGACAAAGAACAAAAAGAAACAGAAATCAATTGCTCTCCCTACAAGTCATAATAAAATCAGTTCTCAAGTATCTGACTACGGGTTTCAAAATATTTTGTAACAACGCGTAACAACTGTCCTGCAATGCTCAGAAACGGACGACTTTCCTCGTATTGCCGCCGCAGCTGCGTGATCAGCAGCATGCTACAAATATTTCAAAAGCAGTACTACGATCCATGCAGAGTACGGTGCATAGTCTTAATAATTACAACAACTACTGCCGTACTTTTTTGTAGAGATATTGAATGATCAGGAGGCGTTTGAACAAGTAGCGTTAATTGATGTATAAAAATGAAAGAAAACAGTAAACACTTTATTCAATTATATTCTTAAAATAGATTACTTAAACACTGACAGACTTTCACAGACTTTAATTATTCCATAATGTCTCAGGGCCAAATATCTCACGAAATAAGCATCAAACGAAAAAACTACAAAAAACGAAACTTGTCTAGCTTCAAGTTGGAAACCAGATGGCACTATGTTTGGCCCCCTAGATGGCGCTGGCATAGGTCAAACGGATATCAACTGCGTTTTTAAAAATGGGAACCCCCACTTTTTACTTCATGTTCGTGTAGTACGTAAAGAAATATGAATGTTTTAGTTGGACAACTTTTTTCGCTTTGTGATAGATGACGCTGTAATAGTGACAAACATATGGCTCACAATTTCCGACGAACAGTTAGTAACAGGTAGGTTTCTTAAATTAAAATACAGAACGTAGGTACGTTTGAACATTTTATTTCGGTTGTTCCAGTGTAATACATGTACCTTTGTGAACTTTTAATTTCTGAGAACGCATGCTCTTACAGCGTGATTACCTGTAAATAGCACATTAATGCAAGAAATGCTCAAAATGATGTACGTCAACATCAATGCATTTGGCACTACGTGTAACGACATTCCTCTCAACAGCGAGTAGTTCGTATTCCGTAATGTTCGCACATGCATTCACAATGCGCTGATGCAAATTTTCAGGCGTTTTTGGTGGATCACGATAGCAAGTATCCTTCAACTACCCCCACAGAAAGAAATCCGGGGACGTCATATCCGGTGAACGTGCTGGACGACCAATTCACCTGTCACGAAATATCCTGTTCAATACCGCTTCAACCGCACGCTAGCTATGTGCCGCACATGCATCATGCTGGAAGTACATCACCATTCTGCCATGCAGTCAAACATCTTGTACTAACATTGGTAGAACATTACGTAGGAAATCAGCATACATTGCACCATGTAGATTGCCATCGAGAAAATGGGGGCCAATTACCCTTCCTCCCATATTGCCGCACCATATATTAACCCGCCAAGGTCGATGATGTTCCACTTGTCGCAGCCGTCGTTGATTTTCCGTTGGCCAGTTGTGCATATTATGCCGGTTTACGTTACCGCTTCGTCGCTAAATAGAAAGTGTGAAAAAAAAATATCATCGTCCCGTAATTTCTCTCGTGTCCAGTGGCAGGACTGTACACGACGTTCAAAGTCGTCGCCATGCAATTCAAAAATGGTTCAAATGGTTCTGAGCACTATGGGACTCAACTGCTGCCATGCAATTCCTAGTGCATTGAAATATGGTACGGGTGCAATAGATGTTGATGTATAATTCTCAACACCGACGTTTTTGAGATTTCCGATTCTCGCGCAATTTGTCTGCTATTGATGTGCAGATTAGCCGCGACAGCAGCTAAAACACCTACTTGTGCACCATCATTTGTGGCAGGTCCTGGTTGACGTTTCACATGTGGCTGAACGCATCATGTTTCCTTAAATAACGTAACTATCCGGCGAACGGTCCGGACACTTGGATGATGTCATCCAGGATACCGAGCAGCATACATAGCACACGCCCGTTGGGTATTTTGATCATAATAGCTATACATCAACCCGATATCGACCTTTTTCCGTAATTGGTAAATGGTCCATTTTAAAACGGGTAATGTATCACGAAGCAAACAACGTCCGCACTGGCGGAATGTTACGTGATATCACGTACTTATACGTTTGTAACTATTACAGCGCCATTTATCACAAAGAGAAAAAAGCGGGCCAACTAAAAAATTCATATTTCTTTACGAATTATACGAATGTGTAATATAAAAGGGGGGTTCCTATTTAAAAAAAAAAAAAAAAAACACAGTTGATATCTGTTTGACCTATAGCAGTGCCATCTAGCGGGCCAACCATAGCGCCATCTGGTTTCCCTCTTCAAGCTACAGGAGTTTCATTGTTGGCAGTTTTTTCGTTTGATACTTATTTCGTGAGAAATTTGCCCAGTCACTATCAATGGACCACCCTTTATATTCAATAAACACGTCTCTGGCCACAGCACAGATAATGCATTCATACACAAATCTGACAAAGCCCCTCCAGTGGGCAAGCAACAACGGCTATGTGCAACAGAAAGGAAATTTAAAAAAAAATCCTCAGTTAATACCCAAGTCTCCTCCATCTCGCTATTAACACGATCACAGCAGGGTGTGACCTCTCATTTCGAGTGGCTTCTCTTCACCTCTTCACCGATTCCTCTCAACAACTGTTCACAGGCTACTATTGTAACCTCCCCACAGATTCACATTTAATATAACCTACCAAAAGATAAATTCTGTAAAGTACCAATAATAAAATGTGACTAGTCCCTCAATAAAATCGTGGCTCACTTATAACCCTTCAATAATTGACTGTGTATTTAAATTTTGAACGGCAGCAGTCATGTCCCTGAAAATTCATTCTGAATAAATTAAAAAAATCTTACCTCAATGAAGTCGCGGATAACGCGTATGTATCTGCTCCTATAAGAAATTTTTTCTGGTACAGCCCTGTGCAATGCTGGCCGCAAGCTTTCTCGTGTATAAAGAGGAACACCTGATTTTTCCTTACGATAATGGGGATGACCATGGATTGGAGAAATTAGCAAATTCTTTAAATTCAGATGTATGATTGTCAAAACGTTAATTGTATAGAAAAGATTATTATTGAAATATTTTTTGAAACGTGTACATGAGACTTGATATAATAACAGTAGAAATGTAGTTTAACAAACTACATACGCGTGCGGCTGTTTTTAACGCTAATACAGACGTCCTTGTACGTAAACAGTGATCGCGTTGGCACCACGAGATTGAGTGACTGGCTTCCTCCGTCGAACGCCTCCTTCGTGCATCTATCATGGAAGAAGGCGACGACGATGATGACAATGCTTTGGAAGGCACTTCAAGTAACGATGGTGATGGTGATTTGGAAGATATTCCGAACGACGATACTAGACGACTGGTTCTCCAATTCAGTCATGATTGTGGTATCAAAACACTCCCCAGCTGACACGAGTGTTTAACGGCCAGGATGGCGAGCTGACTGTGCCAGCCAATGACTCAGCTGCCCGCAAAGAAGGGAACGCTGAGTCATCCCTCCGACCAACATTAACTATTGCCCTCTGAGCTGATGATGAGGTTGCTGAAAACATCTCGATGGAGGAGGCTGAGCGTGATGGTATTTTTTCCGTGTCCGCCATCTCTGACCACTACCCTACGGCCTCCACTGACAATATGGTATATATCTGTGCTATTGCCCTTTATGCCCTTTGCGCATGGGTGGCGAAGATGGGGGGGGGGGCATGCAGAGATGAAGGGATGCTGTCACACTCATTTGGGACTGGTATTGCCCTGGTAGATGAAATTTGCCAAGTACACTCACTGGTGGACACTGATGGCGAATAGCAGGGACGCAGCAACATGGAGACAACACTCAGTCGACTTTTGTTATGCCATCTTACGAGAATGTTTCACTATGCCACACTCACCAGATGCCAGATGCTGATCAACCACGTTAAAGGTAAGACCGTTGCTGTAGTGAGCCTTCAGATACACGTTTCCACTATAAAGGTGTGAGCTCTTGACAGGCTACCTCAGGAACGATGTACAATGCACCACATTAACTTTGAGTTTAAAAAGCATATGAAATCACTGATGCAGAAAATGGTTACTGATGACAGTCAACTTACAAACATGCAACAGGACGTTGTAGGAGCCTTCCATGGGCATTACCAACAATTTTACCTATCATAGTGCGCTGAACCCGTAACTGCCGCCACAGTATCTTGATTACCACATGGTACAATTCCACCTGACGTGTTATCGATCTTACTGTACTACGCGACAGAAGATGAAGTTCACGATTCTATCTGTACAGGGGCAGCTAACAAATTGCCCTTGAACCGACGGGCTCTCATTGGAACTTTACAGGACTTCCCAATGAGCTGTTGACACCGTGCTGGACTGAAATTTGTAGAGATTTACTGTCTCCTGATACCTGCCCTGTTTGTCTAAGGCCCGACAGTGGCAATACATATACGTAAAGGCAGGAGATGAGTGCGAGACTATCGAATTCTGATGATGCTTAACAGTGACTTGAAAATTTTCAAACGGATGCGGGAAAACCATACGCGATGTTCAATACATCAGGTTCTACAAGAACCTAACTATCCTAGGACGTAAGTGTAATATCTGTGCCAATACAGAGACTTAATTTATCTGACACAGGATCAGAACCTCTCACGTGCACTGCCCTCACTGGACTTCCGTTAGGTATTTGACGGTGTCGATTACACAATATACGATATCCAAATATCTTTACTGATGCGATCATGTGGCTCCTACATGGGGCTCCATCATAGGTACCTGTCAATGGCCACCTTACGAGTGCCCTCCACATCAACCGTTCGGTGTACTAGGGCCGTCCTTTATCTATGGTGCCTTATGCTTTGGCCTTGGAACCTTTGGTATGTGGCCTGCACCAACGATTTACAGTACTCCGATTTGGCAGTTGAGCTTATCAATCCATGACGTTACTCAGTGAAGTGATGCTCACCATCCATGAGCTGAAGACATGACACAAGCCGTGTCCTGGACTGCAGCATATGCAGTCGCATGAGGAAGTAAACTCATGGTCGACAGGTCACTCATGATGCCTATGTGGTTAGTTTTCTCATGAGACTACGTTTCCCCCTGACACAGTACAATGCCTAGGACTGGACTTCAAAGCCGACATCCGGCGTTTAATGACACTGAACTATAGATGTTTATTGCTATTGACATGCACCTGCATAGTAGATCAATGCTTCTGGCCCATGATTTTCATGTAGTGAGCACTTTAAGTCATTGTGTACTTCGCACAACGGCTTCCACACATCGCTCGAACTCTGCCCATCAGGCAGCGATTGGCTTGCAGTTCCTTTGTCAGCAAAGGCATATTGTATGGAATGAGATACTTCCTCATCCTACCCAAGGACAGAGGGGCTCTGGGCTCGTCATTGTCTGTGACACAGCGGCGGCCCTCTACATCAGTACTCATCTACAGCTGCTGTTTATATGTAAACTGAGCTTTTACAAGCTCATTATGATCGCGATGAAATCGGCAACTCTCCATCCACCGATTACGTTAGGAGATCTACAGCCTCCCTTCAGTCATTTCGCCCGATTCTGTTTGGATCAAGTTATTTACGCCAAGAGAGACAGATCCCAACCCCACTTTCTGCGATTTGCGTAACGACTCTATGGTGAACTACAGCGGTAGCACCAGCCTAATGTCATCAAATCCAAATACTCATAAACGCGGTAATTATTGGTCTGGAGGATGGTGCATCATCCCTTACTTGACACTGCTGCGTGATTTGAGGCTGTCAACTGGAAGTATGTGACACACAAACGCCTTTATAAGCTACACTTCCAGGCTTGATCCACTTGCCCTACAAGCCACGAGGTGGTTACCAGTGAACACTGTTGCAGCTGTCATGAGGCACATGTCGTAGCTTGTGTGCAAGATTTTAGCGTATATTCAATATGCAACGCTGCGCCATACCGTTGCACTAGTGATTCTTCTCCTAGATGAAGCGTTTACCCCGCGCTTGGACGAATGCAGTCTTGTGGATCCAGGGCCAGACCGTGAAATATAGCTGCTGTGACGACCCCAAACGCGTTCTTCATTTCTGGTGTTGTCTCAATGAGCAACAGCACGTCATTGTTTGCCACCAACAATACAGTCCACTTTTTTTTAAATTATGTGCTAAGTATCTTACACCACCTACTGAATATCTGGAACGTCCCCGGCGACAGAAGCTGATATAAGTTATTATATACTTTAATGAACGAACGTAGCAGAACATGGACTAAAAGTGAAACATCCCCTTGGAAAAATTTATGAATTACTGTGCTGATAATTCCTTCCGTTATTTGACTTTCAAACATCTGAGCAAAACTCAACGTACTCAGACAGTTTTCTCTTTACTTATTCTGATCATCGCTAAACTGACACACAATATTTTTAGCGCAGGGCAATCTGGCTTTCAATAATCTCTACAAAAGAATGGCCCTGACTAACAATAACATAAATCACTTACCTCACAAAAATCTTCCTTACTCGAAATACTGCAATACAGCGACCGCCAATACTGCCAGCTAAGTAGAAGATTCAAACCACTGAAGGCACTAACTACTGACAGGCATAGTTAGCAAATGAAAGGTTTTGACAGAGAACAAACAATGTATTTACCTCAATAATGTTCAAAAGTCATTATATATATATACTGTTCACATCCAACTGCCCAACACTGCAATAGAAAATATTCCAAGAATGCCAACCGGCTACAGACTGCACACAGCACAGTCAAGGATTTTCATACAGAGCGCAACGTGACGTTACCAACATAAAAACCTATACAGCCTACTTACATAGCCCCCATGCACCCCACAAATAAAATTCAAATTGTTTTGGGCATCAGCCAATACATATTTGTTAAAAGTTTTTTATTAATGCTAAGAAATACATCAATTGCACACATTTATCGATACAATGTTGGTCAAAAGAAAAATTATCTCACAGTCCATAAAGACAGTCCTGATCATTCATCACACTAGTAATTGCAGTTTGTTTTTGTCAAAGGCTGAGCAGGAAAATAAAATGCACAGAGAAGTAGTGGATTTCGATGCAGCCTTGAAGAAGTAGTGTTGTCCATCCAACGGAAACACAGTGCCAACTCTTAACATGCAGATGGATAGTAGTCCACAACGGAGCAAACCCACAGCAGAGTCAGTCCAAGTTTTGAAGAATATTAGTAGGTAGGTCATCACAGAGAGGACCCACTCTAGTCCTGATAGAGATTATGGTATTGGTGGGCCATCAGAGGTGCAAACCCACTGCAGTCCTTGTAGAGATAATGGTATGGTGGGCCATCGAATGCGTGGGCCCACTGTAGTCCTTGTAGAGATGGCCAGCAGCCATCTGTTGCGACTGTGCAGGTGTACTATCACCATCGAAGAGTCTTGTGGACAATATAGCAGGTCCATAAACCATCAATTGTGCCGTCACAAACTTTTTGGAATGTCCTTAGACTCAGCAATGCTGTTAACGAGTGCCTTGCTCAATTATGAACACATATGTAAATGCTTACAGCCCCCTCCTTTTTTCACTTCTCACACATTATGCGTATACTATGACCAACAGAAACGTCTCCAGAGAAATTAAACTTAATTTGAAGAACTGGTGTCTATACAATTATAAATTTACAACATAAGAATACAGTCAAAAAGTACAGAAAACATTATTAAAGAACATATTATACAGATAACATTTGCGGTGATATGGGCTTTACAAAAGAATAAAAATAAACATATATATCACTGTTACAGGAATTACGACATAAGTAAATACATAAAAAATGAGAAGAGTTTTCAAAACATTAATTTTACACATGATCATTAAAACAAAACTAAACAAATAATGTCTAAAGTGTCTAAAGTAAATAACATAGTATTAGAAAAATTCTACAACATAACTCTTATCAGATAAACACATAAAGAGAGGAAGAACACAAATACACAAGGGTACACAAACATGTAGAGGAATAACACAAAAGGAAAGGACAGCGTTTGTTTTAATGCAGTATTTATCATGTTTGATTTGCAAACAAAACTTTCTTTACTTCTTGGGGATGTCTCTTCGTTCATCGTTATTCCGAAGAAGTCCTATCTATACCTTTTGTCCCTAAACCCTACTGTTTTGTTATCTTCTTTCAAAATAATTATTCTTCATTGTACACCACATTTTTCACAATTTTTTTCATATAACTTCTCAATGTATTTCTTCCAATTCATCGCAACTCATTCTGTTACATAGCCTAACTCCTCTTAAGCTAACTTAAATCTACTGAGCTCAGATACATAAACTAAGGGACAAAGCAATGCTGCAGCACAAAACAATTAACACAAAGAGCAATGACAAAAACATGCAAATTAGTAAGGCAAGCAACAGTTAATGTAAATTAGCAAAGCAAACGCACCATTATAACTAATATGAGCCAAAGGGCAGGAAAAAGAGAAATAAATCAATAGAAAAACTGGCTTAGCAGAGTAATACAAAGTAAAATTCAGTAGCACTATGCCTGACGAACAGCGGCAGCATATGCAATAACTTATATGTAAACATAACAAAGCTCAAGCAGAAAAAATATTACAGTTAAGATAGGAAATGTCTAATACCTAAATCAGATCTTAACACTAACATAACAAAAACTTACTGTGTCAAAAAAGTTACGAAATCGTTGAAAAAATTATGTATGCATTTACTGTGAAGGGAAATGTCTATTTGTCCTCCCTTTTCTAAGAAAGTGAATCATTAAATTCTTCTTTACTGGGTCTGTAGACAGAAATCTTTTCTATTAGTAAATCTATAAAATTTTATGGTAACCAGGGCTGCAGTGCAGCTAGAAACTAGATATTAAACAAAATGAGCAAATATATACATAAAGCAAGGCATGAAACGTCATTCACCAGCCATATGGCATTTCAAAGGCAGTAAAAAATCTCTCAACTAGCGAGACAATAGATGTAAAACGTTTCTCATAATTTCACTAGGCATTTCAGTAAATATCAGAAATTACAAGCTCCAACGTTTAATTATATGTGTTCAAGTATGAGCGTGTCGTATTTGCAATTCTTTCTACAAAGAAATGTCAATAGCGAGAATAATGGCCGCTTTTTCTCCACCTAATGGCTTTTTTTTTTCAGGCGACTGTCGCTCAGCTGGGCACTGACAATGGATTAGGCAAGGTCACGTACCTTCCTTACTGACATATTTACAACAGCAGTTTCCACTACAATGACAGTTTGATACCAATAAAATTTCACAGGTCGAGAAATTACAGTAGAAATGTGTAGAAACGAAATCTCATGAATAGCAGTGTTGTGATACATTCACACATGCACACACATTTCATAATATTTGAGGTACGAATCTTGGTTTCCAACATCCTTTTTCACAAATCATAGACCCTAACCACTACTCATTATTCCTTACCTTATTACACATATACATATTTGTCGACAGTTCTTCAATATTTCATCAAAATAAATATGTTGCCTAGTCAAACTCGTCATATATCATCATCTTATTGATCATAAACATTCCTCAACACTTCGTCTTCGTAATAACATCATCATCGCAGCTTCTTTCAATAATTTCCAAAACCTAAAATTCTGCTAATTTCTATAGTGTCATCTACCTCAAACGTACTTCAAAAAACATGATCCCTTACAAAATAACTCATTTAAAGCTCTCATAGAATCACTATGGTACCAAAAAAAAAGTTCACACAGACACAAAATACAATGTAATAAGTGTGAATTTATCCAACAGTGTAATTGTGTAAACATGTGTCACTGATGCAGTAAAAAAAAAAAGTTTGTGTCGCTCAGTTAAATGATCAGATAGCTGTGTAATTATGTGTTAGAGAAATATGGTACCAATGTGTAAAGTTGTATAAGCAAATACCATATTAGCTACGACTCCTAGCGCTTGCCAAATGCTTAGTATATAAAGTAAACGTGTACCCCTTGAGGATTAATGTAATTACACACTCAAGTTTCACAAATTACAGCAATGGAATGAAATGTATCACTGAAAACTATCTTTGTACTTTTGTAATTCAAAAATCTTTAAAAATGAAAGTTTTAAGCACAAAATTAATCACTCAAATATGAGTACTGTAGCGCTAAACTGTGCGTCTTGTTGTAAGATAATGTCTGTTATTACTTAAGGGCAAAATGTGCCAAGTGTCGTATTTATCGTCATCCGTAAGCAAAGTTCTGTAGAAGTCAGTGTACTTGCCCCTTAATAAACAAAAGTGAAATGCTATGCATATAGATATCGTAGTTATTACGTACATTACCGTGATCAAGAAAGTACTATACTGTAATGCATTGTTGTGCTACGGGAAAGGCTGTCACATTGTAACAATACCGTAAAAGTTACTACTAAAACATGTTTTACTTTCCAGAAGAATTCAGAAAAGTTGTGTACATATAAATCAGATACAGCGCAAAAGCAATAATATAACTTGTGTCACTCATTACCAGCATCATAATATAATCGTGTAGCTGTCAAATAATCTAACCACTGTGTCACCTGTTATCTGCCAGGAAGTACTTTAAATCCAAAATGTATTTTCAAGTAAACCAAAATATTGCATTAAAATCTAATTAGCAGTATATCTTCCATATGTAAGCCTTATAGTCGTTAAGTAATCGTGCAAGTAACAAGCCTGAATGTACACACACAAAAACCCTCTATCGTCTGTTAGCTATAACAATGCATTCGTAACTACTGTCTAAATATGTTCCCTGGATAGTTAACTTCAAAAGATTGTTGCATGTTAACAGTTTCTAGGTGTGACAAAGCATACTAGTAACGTGAAGTGAAAAAGTTTATAGCAAATACTAAGTTGAAAAGCAGATTAACTTTCAATAAACGGTTTCACATGGGAAATGTGGTGCAAACCTTTACTCTTCCTAGTACGCAGTGTTTCAGCTTCAATGCAACTATTATGTGGTATACGTCGGATTTCGTACGGTCCATTGTCAATCAGAAAGAATTAGTAACTCAATTGTTTCTTCTTATATGACAATGAATGAGCTATAATGAGAACTTTATGACCAATACATAATTTCTTTGCATTTGATTTACCGTGTAGTTTTCTCCTCTCGTCTGCTGCAGAATTTATATTTTTAATGGCCAAATCAATTATGTCTTTGTGTCGAAGTTTACGTGTATTTGGAACAGGTACAAGCTCTCTGAATCTGTTCGGTGGTTCTTCATTCTTCAGTAAAAGAATAGGTGGTAAAGCAGTGGAGTCATGAGGCATTTCATTCAGCACGTTTTGAAATAGGTGTAAATATCTGTCCCAATACTGAAACTTTCTGTGACAGTGAAGTCTGCAGAGCTTATTGATTTCTTTCATAATCCGTTCAGATGAGTTAAAATGTGGTGAGTACAATGAAATGAAAACCAGTTTGATTTTGTGATTCCGAAGCATGTGTGACCAAACACCAGATCCGAATTGCGGTGTGTTATCTGAAATGACTTTACTAACGTGTCCAACTTCACGTAAGAAATTTTTAACAAAGGTGTTGAACACGGACCGTCCAGTGGCTTTACGTAACGGTGTGAAAGAAACAAATTTTGAAGTAGGTTCAACAGCGACTAAAATGTACGAAAATCCATTCGAGGTTCTGATAAGGGCTCCCAAGAGATCAACAGTAGCAAATTCTTTTAATTTAGAAGTAATGATAGGAAACAACGGAGCACGATGTGAGATGGTTGGTGGTTTAGCCTTTTCATAAAGTTTACAAATAGACAAGACTCTTCAAATTCTCTTTTCCATATTGTTAAAATAACAAGTCGCCCGAAGAATATGGTAATATTTTCTTGGACCAAAATTTGGGTAGCTGAAATGAATGTACCATATGAGCTTATTAACAGAATCGTCAGGAATGTAAAGTACCCATAGCTTGTCATCAACAGTGCAGCATAATAATGGCGAATCGGTGTGTGTGTCTTTTCACGCCATTTACTTTTGATGTCTTTCCAAATCGGAACTTTATCGTGTTCATGAGCAATGTCCCTTAAACATTTGGTGATGAAGTCTTCAAAGGCGACTTTCTGAATGTAAAGAATACTGAAATTTTTCTCGAGGTTGCCTTCTGTTTAGTTTCCTCAAGCCCAGCAGGTGCGCGTGACAGTGCGTCCTCAACAATGTTCTCCTTGCCGGGAATGTAGACTATTGTGAAGTGGAATTCGTGCAGAAGCAATTCTAACGTTTTAACCTGTCATGATGTAATTTTGAAGACATAAGAAATTGTAATTCACGATGATCACTGTATACTTTACGTGTTTACCAGGAAGAAAGAAACGGAATTGGTTAAATGCCCAAACGATAGTTAAAGCTTATAATTCAGTAGAGGAATCATTTTTTTCAGGCTTTGTTACCACTTGGCTAGCAAAAGCAATGGTTTTTCTGAACAGTAGTATCATTTTCTATGGCTTCTTGAAATAAATGGGCACCAAGACCGACTTTAGAAGAATCCGTGCTAAGGTAGAAATCTTGTGACAGATCTGGATGAGCTAGTACTGGCGCGTTAAATAGCGCTTCTTTCAAAGAATGGAATTCTAACTGCGCCTGATCGTTCCAGGTATAAATAGTATTTATTCCAGTGAGAGAACAAATTTTTTGTGTAACTAGAATTTCCATATTCATAAAACGGCGGTAAAAATTTAGCCCACGAATGAATGCTGCCGAAGAAATGTTCAAACCTAAAGGAAGTTTCCGAAATTGATAACAAACGCCGAAACAAAGAAAACCTGTGTACTTTCTACATTCTGGATAAAGTTTGATCTGATAAAAGCGGGATCTGAGATCAATAGAAGACAACACTTTCACACAATTCAAATTATGAAGAAGTTCTTCCAAAGTCTGCGGCCTGTCTGTTTCAGGAATGATGATAATATTGAGTTGTCTAGAATCTAAAACAAACCTCATCGATCCATTTTTTTTCTCAACAACGTATAATGGATTGATGTATGAGTTTATTGCAGGCTCAATGATTTCCTCGTAAAACATAGATTGTATCTCTTCTAACACGGTCCCTATAATGTGCCGGAATTAGGTATGGTGTAACACAAAATTTAGAATGCTCACGAACACGAAATTGGTATTGAAATCCCTTGATTGTTCCTGTTTTGAGAGTAAAAACTGTGGAATGTGTTTCTAAAATTTTAAAAAGGTCCTACCCTATCAGTGTCATTACAATTCTCAGTTGTTTGAATTTTATTCTGAATTAACTCATTAATATCAAATACGCCGTCGATATAATCTCTGTCACGGCTGTAAACTGTAATAGTTGTTCTTCTGGTTCCACGTCACTCGATTGTCAATGTCAATTTCCAATTCTTGTAAGAGTCCCTGAAAAACTTCAATGTCATCTTTGCAACGTCCTGCCAAAATAATATATCGTAAATGTTCTGGAAATTTGATTAAGCGAATGCAGATTATTTCTGAGGGGCTGTATGAGTTTGACAGATACTGATTCTTACGCAACATCCCTTCAAAATATTTGACAAGACTGGGATATTCAAATTGTTCGAAATGTTTCATCATTTTTGCAACGTCCTGCCAAAATAATATGTCGTAAATGTTCTGGAAATTTCATTAAGTAAATGCAGATGATTTCTGAGGGGCTGTATGGGTTTGACAGATACTGATTATTACGCATTATGCTGAGTGGAAGGCATTTTAAAATTATCCTTCACTACTACAATCGTGAATGACCGACCGCATTCTAACAGCTGGTTCACTCTCTAAATAGCCACATATGAATTCTAATCTGTGCTCTAATGACCAGTTGAGAGGAAATCCATGAGAGAATTTATGAAGCAACGCTTCTGGATTAATGTCGTTGCCGTAATTCTTAAATGTTTTGAATTTACGTGTAGTAATGAACAGCTTATAGTCAAAGTCATCATGTCGGCGAGTCGCATATCGGTCACTGTTACGTCGTGTCGGCGGTTCCATCACAAAATTCGGTGCACCTTACCAATTTCTTTTATAATTTCCGAAATGCTCAGAGTTATTATTTTGTGGCTCTTCCATTTTTTTAAGTCCCGCGAGTCTCCTCTGAAATATGTAATTCATGTATTACTTCTGCCAACTGATCTTGTACTTCCCAGATTTCTCTTTTGTGTTGCGTATTAATTTGATTCTGATATTGTTTAAATTTCTTGATTTGCTCATACTCTTCTGTGCCAGTGAAGGCTACGGATCTTGTGTCATTCAGATCATCATCTACCTTCGTAGATAAGTTAGTAAACTTATCCGAAAGTTCAGCTACTTTCTCTGATAATGAAATGATTTCCTCACTGCGTTTTTCTGAACCATGTTTCAGAATGTCAATTTGTGTTGAAAGCGTATCTACTGTGCACTTTAAGTTTACCTGAGTTTTTGCATGTTGCATAACCGAATCGGTAGATGCAACTGAGTCAGTTTTAGTTTGCAAGGTGTCGTGATTTTCATGACCAATAGTTAGCAGTTCTTTTATGGCTGCTTCGTGATTCTGTAATGTATTTTCATGACGCGAAAAAATAGGTTGGAAATGTTCACAAATTTATGTTCTTATGCCATTACAGAACTTTTAACATATGGATTCAATTTTTAGTATCTCAGCAGTTAAATCTTCACGTGTTTGTTCAAGTGTGGTGTCTAACGTTTGAAGCTCTTGCTGTGTTTGTCTCTCACTTTGTTTCATTTGTTGCATTAATTGCAATAATAATGTATTAGTGTCTGGAATCTGTTCCTCTATGCTTTTCGGCAGTGCCTTTGCACCGGCAACATTCGCATTTTAAAAAGCAGAAGATGTGTCTTTACATAACTGAGAAAAACGTGAGGACGCAAAACCTGAATCTACAGTATTTGCAAAATTTTGTCCTGTCATTTCGAATTCCTAGACGAGCTCTTGCCGACCGATCGATCGACAACGTTTCCCTGTTCACTAATTGTTTCACTGTCTACAGCATTATATGCCGCCTGCCCCATTTCACTATGCACAATTACCAAATTATTACTTGGAATGTCCGCTTATTCATTACACGGTGGTAGTGATAAGTTAGGCTCGTCGTCACTATCATTTCTCAATTCACTTTGGAGCCTAGTGTTACGTTTTTCACACGCCATAATTATCACGTATTTCACACGACAATAAGCAAAAACAAGGAAACACATTAACGTAGCACTGAAAATAATATCCAGTTAATTGCGAGAGCAGCTGCGAAATACTTGGTGCAAATCTACATGCATGCCACAACTGTTTTACTGTACAACTACAACTACAAAGAAAATTTTCTCTAGACGTACGCACTAGCAATAAACAAGAGCTACACTAATTACACAAACTATAAGAAAAATCAGAAGATTCCAGTTAATTATGCTCTGCTCAGGGTCGACATATAAAACAAAGGAAGGGGTCCCAGGGGTAGCGGCTTTGACCACTAGTCAAAGCGTTCTGGGTCCCGCGCTTCATCCCAGCCAGAGGTGAAATTTGAAATAAGAAGTTTTATCAATGGTAGGCCCTAGTTCGGCTATAAGGAGTCACAGTTGTTCTACCAACGGCCTTGTCAAAGAGGGTGGAGGAGTCAACTCTGGTAGGGGGCATCGTCTTACCTTTGGCATGGGAAATTGTTCCTTAACGACGGAAGAATGAGCAACGTTCAGAGATGTAAAAGGCAGTGGAAACCACTGCATTATGAACTGTTGAAGGTGTGTAGTCATAGTATTTGCAGCCTTTATTGAAAATTATTATGATAATCTCTCCGTATGGAAAAGATTCCCGTTTAATCTCCCATTCAGGTCTCTGGAAGGAAAGTGGTATGAAGGAGGTGACCATGACTTAAAGTCTGAATAATCAAAGAAACTAAATGTTTAATGTCAGAACCTTGAATAAGGTAGGGCAACTACAAACTCTGAAAAGAGAAATTCAGGGATTCGTATTAATGTAGAGAGGGACCATGAGGTAAAAACTGAAACAAGAAAAGGATTTTTGATGAGACGAATATAAGCATCTAACAACAGGATCATCCACTTCCCAATGGTAACGTTTGACTAGTAAACAAAATGTCCTTGGTTCGGCGTTAGAGCCCAGCCACTGCTTATATTTTGAATAAAAATGGTCAGCAACGTGGCTCAAGGCTTACGGCGTAAGAATCACCATCTCTCTGCCAGCGAAACCACGCCTAAAAGTCGAAATAATCAGCAATGATCAGCGGCATAAGGATGCACAAGGCAATGGAAACAATTGCTTTAAACACACATAAGGAGTATCCACAGCACATATGTCCTGTAACTGAGAAATGATCTCTCTATTAGCAAAAGATTCCTGATTAATCCCCCATTCGGATCTCATGAAAGGGACTGGCAACGAGGAAATGACCATGAGAAGAGTAGCCAACGACCGCTAACATGCCAGAGTCGGGACATGGAATGGCAGAAATTCGTCCTTTTTAGGAAACTTGGTGTAGTGGAAAGAAAATGAGGATTTCCTGGCTGACGAATACAGGGTAACATCAACAGCAGCAGAAAATGTAACGGGAATAGGAAAGGAAATGAGACAGGGGCGGCTACCGTCAACAGTTCTGTGATCGGAGTGTTCTCATCAGATTCGACTACGAAACAACGCCGACAGCTATAGTTGAGGTGCACATGCCAAAGTCGCAACCAAAAGCTGAAGAGAAAGTACATGAGGACACTGAACGGGTAATTCGCTAATGTAAAGGAAGATGAAAATCTAGTTGCCATGGAGACTAGAACGCTGTTATAGAGGAATAAATAGAAGAAAGGGTTACGGAAGAATATGGGCTTGGTAAAAGGAATCAGCTAGGAGAGAGGGGCAACTGAGTTTTGCAATTAATTTCAGATAGTTGTAGCGAATACTGTGTTCAAGAGTCACAAAAGAAGAATTTATATTTGAAAAAGACGAGGTGCATGGAATGTAACTCCACAGAAACCTTTGGTAACAGAAGAGGTTCTTCAGGTGATTGAGGAAGAAGTACAAAAATGTTCGTAAATAACAGAAACAAAGCAATAAACGTCTTTAGGAATGAAATAAATTGTAAGTGCACGAAGAAACCGCGAAATTTCGGCAGGACAAATATAGAGATATCGAAGGTCAAATGATTGTTGGCAGGTCTGACTCAGCATATAGAAATGTCAGAAAATCCTAAGTGAAATTAAAAGGAAGGATTGTATCGTCAATAAGAGAGTAGTGGCAGCTTCAATCTTAATTGGAGAGAGTGCATGGGAGGAAGGAATACACGGAAACCCTGTATTAGGGGGAGGACGTGTGTGATTACACGACAGAAGAAGAAATTGGGATTCATGTGGAAGACATAGGGGATCCGGTAATAGAGTCAGAATTGGGCAGAGCTTCAGAAGACTTGATAACTAATAACTTGAAAGGAATAGGTAACATTTCATCGATTTTTTGAAATCATTTTTAGAAGTAGCAAAATAAACGACTATTCAGGTTGGTGAGTAGAAACAGTGCAACTACTCTTAGACTTTGGGAAGAATATCATCTACAGAATTGGGGAAATAGGAAGGACAGATAAGTGCAAGTAACTATCGCACGATTCTTTCAACAGTTCTCGCATCGAAACTGCTGACAAGAGCAACGTACATGACGAAAAAATAACTCTTGATTTGTTGAATTACGAACTATTTGGCCTTAGGAAAGGTAAGTGGCAGTTCTGACTTTGAGCTTGACAATGGAAGGAAGACTGAAGAAAAATTATAGGATTAGTCGACCAATGAGACGCGTTGTACGGTATAGAATAGTACAAGAAGTTCGAAATTCTGAGTCAAATAGGAGGAAGGTAAGGCAGGTAAATTGGGTAACATACAGTACAACGGAAACCGGTAGTAATTCGCAATCGCTAAATATGTTTTGGAATTGGATATACGTCCTACCCTCTTCCCCCTCCCTCTCTCTCTCTCACTCCATCACCTCCCTCCTCTCTCCCTACATTTCCTCCTCCCCCTCCTCTCTGGCCATCTCCACTAACCTCCTCTATTTTCGACCTTGAGCCTTATTAATTGTTATTGTAAGTAAAATCTTTACTGGCAAATGAAATTGCTCAGAATTAGTGGGTAAAGCAGTTGGGATCGTTGGTATACAGGATACGAATTTGCGGATATATTGTTTCGAGAATAGTTATTTCATACAGTTTAAATTCGCGAACGTTTAGGATCACAATGTGATTCGGCTGCCGTAGTATTATTCTAATCATCAGCTGATAAACCATAAAGAGAATTTCGTCTTCTGTTAGAACCAACTGCGAAGAGGAAGGCAAAACAGCTCATCGTTATATAAACAAAACACTGTATGCAATTGGATTGAATATGAAACGGTTTATTTGAGGTCTAAATGCCCTGCTAATGTATTTAAACTGACTGCGAGAAACAAAGTAAACTGCAAATGTCACAACACAGCACCGCACCTTCTTCCTCGCAGTGGCTTTTAAAATAGGTATCGTATGTATCTTGGCAGAACTGTTGCAAAATATGCTAGCTTTTCTAGTGCACCGTGCTGTAAGGACGAATGTATAGAAGGTTACGCAGTGACGATATATCGGTTTATAATGAGTGTGTTTCTATTATTTTCCTTAAGTCGAATATGTATATATATGTATATTTGCACTTCAAAGATTCCTCGGTTCATTACGTTCGTGCAGAAGCAGAATTCTTAGGGTCTTCTCAGGCTCAAACAGTACTGGATGAGAGCTTTTGATTACAGAGCAACACATACATATCACCCATTCTTCCCGTTTTAATGCATTATAACGCCTACATTTTTGATCCATCCCCGTAAGATGACTTTCTTATGATTAAGACAGTCCGTTAAAAGACTACAGTCTGGAACCGCGCGACCGCTACGGTCGCAGGTTCGAATAATGCCTCGGGCATGGATGTGTGTGATGTCCTTAGGTTAGTTAGGTTTAAGTAGTTCTAGGGGACTGAAGACCTCAGCAGTAAAGTCCCATAGTGCTCAGAGTCATTTGAACCATTTTTTTGAAGTTCTATTTAAACCATACAAAGCCATTCCCAACATTTCTATACAGGTATTTATAGCTTCTGACTTACGAATGGGCGAGTGTCTACGATAAAATGCATCGGGGGCTAGGGCCATCCCCAACTCCACTGTAGACAGCATGGGGAGGAAACGTCGCTGTTGCCGGTGCGCACTCATGTTGGGAAAGGCTGAACAGTTATCCACAGACAAAATTCCTGTCTAATATCTCACGAACCATTAAGGGTTCTGGCTTCAAAGACACGCTTTAAAGCTGAGGGAAATGCTTTCTGCAAGCCGACACGTGCCGGCCTAGTGAACAGTAGTAAAGTACGTCTCTGCTGACCACCCCTTCCCAAATGGACATCGTGTCCTGTACTGACACCGAGGAAACTCATGTTTTCCCAGGTACAATTCCTCTAAGTATTCTCTCGGCCGGGTATCGTCTCACCCAGTAAAATTTTTTGTTCTTATCTGTTACATCCCGCAATGAAAAACGCCTGATTATAGCTGCAACTCGGGAATAACATCTGTAGCCGCGACCGTCCTCCGTCACGAAGTCCGAAGTATACGCTGCGTAGTGGGAACACTAGCGTCTTTATTTAAATAAATACCTTGACGGGAGATCACATCATTCCGGGATCGTAAAGTTCAGAATCACCAAGCAGGTCGAGAAGTCCACCACGGATGTGGCGCGGAATACTCCAATCTACGTGGAAAGCTGATTATTCGCTGATTTCGGTATGTTAAATGTAGTTCCAACATGAACAGAAATGTAAAATGTTACATTATCTTTATGTGGAAGTTTCACGTTAATCATTGATTTTACAGTGAAAAGTCAGTGACTTGCTGTAAGTTTGTTACCTGATGTCATTTAGAAATTTTGTGGAGAGGTCTGATGTTAAGTATGCATCATTAATCATGGATGGGTTCTACTTTTTGCGTGACAACATCGGAACGTATCAATGCTGTCTGCAACATTGTCTTAGATTAGATTACATTAGATTAATACTTGTTACATAGATCATGAATACGACACTTCGTAATGATGTAGAACGTGTCAGGTTAATGAAAGATGTCTGTACAAGATATTACATTACACAAAATATTGCATGAGACTAATGCTTAAGTTAGTTTTTTTCCCTCCCTTAATTTATTTCTAAAAATTCAGCCAATGAGTAGAAGGAGTTGTCATCTAGAAATTCTTTTAATTTATATTTAAAGGTTGGTTGACTATCTGTTTGGTAGGTGACCAAAGACTTTTGTGGCAGCATAATTTACCCCCTTCTGTGCCAAAGTCAGATTTAACCCTGCATAGTGAAGATCATCCTTTCTCCTGGTGTTATAGCTATACACACTGCTATTACTTTTGAACTGGGCTGGATTATTAACAACAAATTTCGTAAGTGAATATATATACTGTGAGGTTACTGTGAGGATCCCTAGATCCTTAAATAGATGTCTGCAAGATGACCGTAGGTGGGCTCCAGCAATTATTCTGATTACACGTTTTTGAGCAATGAATACTTTTCTACTCAGCGATGAATTACCCCAGAATATGATATCATACGAAAGCAGTGAATGAAAGTAGGCATAGTAAGCCAATTTACTGAGATTCTTATCACCAAAATTTGCAATAACCCTAATAGCATATGTAGCCGAACTCAGACGTTTCAGCAGACCATCAATGTCTTGCTTCCAGTTTAACCTCTCATCAATGGACACACCTAAAATTTTTGAAAATTCTACCTTAGCTACAGACTTCTGTTCAAAGTCTATATTTATTACTGGAGTTGTGCCATTTACTGTACGGAACTGTATATACTGTGTTTTATCAAAATTTAAAGAGAGTCCATTTGCTGAGAACCACTTAATAATTTTGTGAAAAACATCATTTACAATTACCTCACTTAGTTCTTGGTTTTTGGATGTTATTACTATACTTATATCATCAGCAAAAAGAACTAACTTGGCATCTTCATCAATATGGAATGGTAAGTCATTAATGTATATCAAGAACAGTAAAGGACCTAAGACTGAACCCTGTGGGACCCCCTGCTTGATAGCCCCCCAGTTTGAGGAATCAGCTGTTGTATTAACATTACATGAACCACTTATTTCAACTTTCTGCATTCTTCCAGTTAAGTATGAATTAAACCATTTGTGCACTGCCCCAATCAAACCATAATGATTTAGCTTATCTAAAAGAATTCCATGATTTACACAGTCAAAGGCCTTTGAGAGATCACAAAAAATACCAATGGGTGATGTCCGGTTATTCAGAGCATTTAATATTTGATCAGTGAAAGGGTATATAGCATTTTCTGTTGAAAAGCCTTTCTGAAAATCAAACTGACATTTTGTTAGTACTTTATTTTTACATATATGGGAGGCTACTCTTGAATATATTACTTACTAAAGAATTTTTGATAGAACTGTCAGAAGAGAGATTGGGCGATAGTTGTTGACATCTGATGTATCCCCCTTTTTATGCAATGGTTTTGCAATGGCATATTTCAGTCTATCGGGGAAAACACCCTGCTCCAAAGAGGTATTACATACGTGGCTGAGAATCCTACTTATCTGTGGGGAACAAGCTTTAAGTATCTTGCTGGAAATGCCATCAATTCTGTAAGAGCTTTTACTTTTCAGTGAGTCTATTATTTTACTGATTTCAGAGGGAGAGGTTCGTGGAAATACAGTTGTTTCAAACTGCACAGGTATGGCCTCTTCTATTAGAAGCCTTGCCTCTTCTAGTGAAGATCTAGATCCTACTTTCTCCACAACATTTAAAAAATGATTATTGAAAATATTTCCAATTTCAGATTGTTTGTTAGTACACTTGTCATTCAGTTTTATGGCACTAAAGTCTTCCTGTGCTCTTGGTTGCCCTGTTTCCCTTTCAACAATATTCCAAATTGCTTTAATTTTATTTTCAGAGTTACTGATCTCAGACATGATACACATGCTTCTGGACTTTTTAATAACTTTTCTTAGTACCGCACATTAGTTTTTATAATATTGAACAGTTTCGGGGTCAGTACTCCCTCTTGCTGTTAGATACAGTTCTCTTTTACGGTTGCAAGATATTCTTATTCCTTTAGTTAGCCAAGGTTTTTTATATGTTTTCTTGGAGTTATGTTTCACTGTTTTCTTGGGAAAACAATTTTCAAATACCCTTAAAAATGTATCGTGAAATAAGTTATATTTCAAGTTTGCATCGGGTTCCATATACACTTCATCCCAGTCTAGCTCCTTTAGTCTTTCCCTAAAAATTGCAGTATTTATATTGTTAATTGAACGCACTGCTTTGAAATTCTGATTTGATATACTGCATGGAGCTATGCCATGTTCTGTAACTAGGTGTGCACCATGATCTGAAAGACCATTCTCAACAGGATAAGCATTTATGTTCTTAAACTTATCTTGGTCTATAAAAAAGTTATCTATCAATGTCCTGCTGTTCTTTGTTATCCAAGTAGGAAAATCAATGACGGAGCTCAAATTGATAGAACTGAGTAATACTACAAGGTCATTCTTCCTATCACACTCTTTCAGGAAATCAACATTGAAATCCCCACAAATGATAATTTGCTTCCCCCTGTCTGACATATAGCACAACAAAGCATCCAAGTTTTCTAGGAATAGCTGGAAATTCTCTGAGGGGGACCTATACACTGTTACAATTATGAAAGTGCCATCATTTAGTTTCAGTTCAGTGGCACATGTTTCCACATGTTGCTCTACACAAAATTTTTTTAGTTTCTAAATGTTTTGCGCTGTGGAAGCTTTTGACATATACTGCAACTCCTCCTCTCATAATATTATCTCAACTTACATGTGCAGCTAATTTGTACCCATTGATGCTAACCTGTTGCATATCAGTGACAATGTAATGCTCAGACAGGCATAGTACATCTATTACATTCCCTGTTTCTATACCTCTAAACAAAGCAGAAGCTCATCAATTTTATTCTTCAATCCTCCAATATTTTGATGAAATATACTAACATTTTTCATTTAACTTTTGTGAATATCTTGAACTTTTTTAACATGTTTAGTACTTGCCTGGCTGAGTTTCCCACTGGACACTGATCTTACACTAAAAAAGAGTTACCACCATGAGATGTAGTTCCTGCCCCCTTTAAATTTCCTGCTATCAGCCCAGCCAGTTTACCCTTTCCCTTCTTGTTGAGGTGTAGGCCATGTCTAGTATAGTCCCACCTACAGAGTGAATCAACAGGAACCACACCAATGTGTGACCCCGCATCAGATCCAAGTAGCCGTTCCAACTCCAAATTAACTCTCCTGACAGAAGAGCTCAAATGAGGCCAGTCGTGGCGCTCCAGAACCGACACAAACCCAACACTGGTATGACTCGATGCCGATGCCATATTTGCCAGGTCACACTCTATGCTGTACCCCGAATGTCTGTCAATACTGTTGCCCGGCCCACCCACAATAACCACGGTATCTCTCTTCTCGTGTAACACAGAATCGTCACTGTGATGTACACCGAACTGACAGTATATGTCGTATTTCTGACTTCTGTACAAATTATATCGCTTTGCTCTCGTATTTCGATGTTCGGCTTAAAAATCCAGTGGAAACATCTGATGTCATTATACTGCAAGAGTCATTGCGCAGCACATATGGAGTACGTCGTATACTGCTGTTGTCGTTACCGTTGAGCTGGCCGCGTTCGAGACGGGACCACGTCAGATGCATGAGTCATATAACAGTAATGTGTATAGATAGCAGCACTATGCTTTCATGGTAATGAGTGAGTGTGCTGGAGGACAGCCATCCGGGCGCACTGTTTGTCACAGGGCGCATGACTTCTATCACATGAAGACGCTCGCTGCTGTTCTTGCAGATGAAAGCGGCCGCCACGCTTTGCACTATTAGTTGACGTGTTTTAAAAGTCAATGAAATTCGCGGGTCAGTCATACAGACGGGAAAATTGGGAAACAAGACAAAGTCGTCACACCCTCCTTAAAACGCCATGCATATGAATACCCTGCAAGGGGCTGTATAGTGCATGGTGGAGGGTACATCACACCAGTATTACCATTTATCCTTCTGTCCGAACCTCATACGCTGATCGAGCAAAAAATTGATTATATACATCCATACATACCCTGCTCCACCCCTATGTTTCCAAGAGAAATACGTCGTCCTTCTCAGATTTTTCTCCCCTTACACAATTGAATGGAATATGACAACCTATATGATATTAGCAGCATGCATATGATTCCTTTGCTTCACAAATCAGTCACGTAACACCAACGAATATGGGCTCACAGGACTGATAGACCGCGTCTGTCCAGCGTCGAGCTGTCGTATCGATGTCACTGTTCACAATTACGTATCGTCTACCGTCAAACCTGTCTATGGCTGTCAGCTTTGGGATAGCAGCTGACAGCGACCTCAAAGTTAGAATGTATAATGAGGTACGAAGGTGTGGCTCGTTCAGATACTGGGGGAAGCTGTACGTATATATCGAGGAGCTGTTGACGGCTAAGTACTACACATTCTGTCTCGGCATATCCGTTTTCGTTAGCAGCTATTACTAAATGTGCTTAGTGTTACCTAATGGCGCTGTAACGCCAGAAACAAATTTAAAGGAGTGGAAAATGCTGTTCACGAAAACAACCCTCACTGGAAAAACTGAAAGTGTATCATAACCGATCGTGGCAAAAACATGTGCGGAAAAAGTAAAAGTGCTGTTTCCCACGTGTCAAGAGTGGTAGAAAACGACGGTGGGTCAAAACCTTTAATCTTTTTCTTTGTCATCAGTCTTCTGGCTGGTTCGATGCGGCCCGCCAACAATTCCTCTTCTGTGGTAGCCTCTCCATCTCAGAGTAGCACTTGCAACCTCCGTCCTCAATTATTTGCTGGATGTTTTGCAACCTCTGTCTTCATCTACATTTTTGGCCCTCTGCATCTTCCTCTAGTACCATGGAAATCATTCGCTCATGTCTTAACAGATGTAGAGGCCGTCAGCTGCCGCCGTATTCCCGCTCGTTCTCGTAAGCGGGACTGGGCAGCGAGAATGCTGCCTGAGAGATTATCGTGCTCGGAGAGCGCGGTCTCGATGCCGAGGCGGCGCGACACCCTCGGGTGGCCGCCTGCAGCGCTGCCGGTCGCGTGAGGCCGCGCTCCGAACGCGGATCGCACTGTGTGCGGCTCTCCGAGTTGCAAGTTTACTAGTAAGGAACATGCACCTGTGCTGGTATGTATGAATGCATTTTGGGAGAGCTAAGACACATTTCGCTCGAACGACTCACAACTGAGACATTCGAACAAATCCAGTCCATGTAATAATAAATGTAAAGCTGCCAAAGTTTTCTGTAAAAGTGCTACCAGTGGTGGCCTTCTGGTTACGCAGGAACTGTCCTGTAATGGAGACAAGGGCAATCGTGAAACCTTATGATAAAGCAAGAGATGACGACTGTAAATTATTTTCTACATGAAGATACGATTATCGTGGGGTCTAAGCTAACCATTAACACGAAGTCATTTCTTGCAGTAACAAGGAAAACTTGCCACTCACTTTCCTACCTAACATAGATATTAATGTTGAATTTTGTGTGTGTGCGTTTAGTACTTACGATTATTTTTAAAGTGACGTCTAATTTGGCAAATATTTCCTATTTCGTGTGTAACTGCGCATACGCAAGATTTCCTTACTTTTCAAGTTTATTGCCTTTGTGCTTGTGCTTATTTCTTCCTCTTTATTTAGCTACAGATATATTATCCCACTGTTTCTTCACTCTTCGACGACTTAATACGGTTCATTGTATTTATTACGACTTCCGTTAGAATTAAAGATCGCCTTCAACTAGGGTAACGTTGTTAACATGTTATCTGTTTCAGAGTTAATTTTGTAACGTTTGCTACCGAAGCTAATTGTGTGACTTTTGTGATTTATTTTTATTTTGTTGTAGGTCCTAGTCCCATAAAAGGTATTTCACTTTTGCAACAACGCTGTACAGGTAGAATGTACTAGAAAGCAGGTGCTTTGGACAGTCTTTTGCAAGCTCTGTAGCTACATACTTGGAACTCTTGAAGGAAGCGACCACCTTTTGAGGTGTTCCACTTTTCAGGTCATGGGTGCTTAATGTATTAGTCACTGTACGTAATTACCGTTCGTTATCGTTTGATACCCTGATGTTAACTAT
Organism: Schistocerca gregaria; assembly: GCF_023897955.1. Taxonomy (NCBI): domain Eukaryota; kingdom Metazoa; phylum Arthropoda; class Insecta; order Orthoptera; family Acrididae; genus Schistocerca; species Schistocerca gregaria. Next base: position 576,804,702 of record NC_064922.1, read on the forward strand.
CACCGCCTTGCAATTTTATTTTTATTTGCTGTGTTTTCTGACTGAAAATATACAAATCACAGAACAAGACATAATAAAAACTAAAAAAAAGCCGGATCCACCTTTTGCTAAAGTTGAGATTTCGCTGCTTGAACTCAACAAAGAGAAATACGTTATGGAATGATGTTCTGAAGGTAACTCATCACATAGAAAGAAAGCATTGTTAGCACAAAAAATCAAATGGCTCCAAGCACTATGGGACTAAACGTCTGAGGTCATCAGTCCCCTAGAACGTAGACCTATTTAAACCTAAGAAACCTAAGGAGATCACACACATCCATGCCCGAGGCAGGATTCGAACCTGCGACCGTAGCAGCAGCGCGGTTCCAGACTGTAGCGCCTAGGACGGCTCGGCCACCCCTGCCAGCTAGTATGACTTATGTAATATCCACTGCATAATTGTGCACCCGTTACTTATCACTTCTCAGTATTATATTTGATTACGTACACACCTCAGAAAACCAATTGCCAGTTGCGTTTGCTTCTGTCTTCAAATTTAGCTTATTTGGTTCTTTTATCGTTATGGGTGATGAGAATATTATTAATGCCATCGGAATCCAGACAACGTCTTTTCTGAGCCAGTACCATCCGTGAGTCACTAAAATTTCACTCGAGGCACTACTGCAGGTATACAGAAAACCTCTTTGCTTAGTTTCGACAGGGCACACGAATTTGTTTCCCACCAAGAAAGAAGGTCTGTGAAATCATCGTTTGGGCTCTCCATCTTCATATACACTCCTGGAAATGGAAAAAAGAACACGTTGACACCGGTGTGTCAGACCCACCATACTTGCTCCGGACACTGCGAGAGGGCTGTACAAGCAATGATCACACGCACGGCACAGCGGACACTCCAGGAACCGCGGTGTTGGCCGTCGAATGACGCTAGCTGCGCAGCACTTGTGCACCGCCGCCGTCAGTGTCAGCCAGTTTGCCGTGGCATACGAAGCTCCATCGCAGTCTTTAACACTGGTAGCATGCCGCGACAGTGTGGACGTGAACCGTATGTGCAGTTGACGGACTTTGAGCGAGGGCGTATAGTGGGCATTCGGGAGGCCGGGTGGACGTACCGCCGAATTGCTCAACACGTGGGGCGTGAGGTCTCCACAGTACATCGATGTTGTCGCCAGTGGTCGGCGGAAGGTGCACGTGCCCGTCGACCTGGGACCGGACCGCAGCGACGCACGGATGCACGCCAAGACCGTAGGATCCTACGCAGTGCCGTAGGGGACCGCACCGCCACTTCCCAACAAATTAGGGACACTGTTGCTCCTGGGGTATCGGCGAGGATCATTCGCAACCATCTCCATGAAGCTGGGCTACGGTCCCGCACACTGTTAGGCCGTCTTCCGCTCACGCCCCAACATCGTGCAGCCCGCCTCCAGTGGTGTCGCAGCAGGCGTGAATGGAGGGACGAATGGAGACGTGTCGTCTTCAGCGATGAGAGTCGCTTCTGCCTTGGTGCCAATGATGGTCGTATGCGTGTTTGGCGCCGCGCACGTGAGCGCCACAATCAGGACTGCATACGACCGAGGCACACAGGGCCAACACCCGGCATCATGGTGCGGGGAGCGATCTCCTGTGTTGGCCGTACACCTCTGGTGATCGTCGAGGGGACACTGAATAGTGCACGGTACATCCAAACCGTCATCGAACCCATCGTTCTACCATTCCTAGATCGGCAAGGGAACTTGCTGTTCCAACAGGACAATGCACGTCCGCATGTATCCCATGCCACCCAACGTACTCTAGAAGGTGTAAGTCAACTACCCTGGCCAGCAAGATCTCCGGATCTGTCCCCCATTGAGCATGTTTGGGACTGGATGAAGCGTCGTCTCACGCGGTCTGCACGTCCAGCACGAACGCTGGTCCAACTGAGGCGCCAGGTGGAAATGGCATGGCAAGCCGTTCCACAGGACTACATCCAGCATCTCTACGATCGTCTCCATGGGAGAATAGCAGCCTGCATTGCTGCGAAAGGTGGATATACACTGTACTAGTGCCGACATTGTGCATGCTCTGTTGCCTGTGTCTATGTGCCTGTGGTTCTGTCAGTGTGATCATGTGATGTATCTGACCCCAGGAATGTGTCAATAAAGTTTCCCCTTCCTGGGACAATGAATTCACGGTGTTCTTATTTCAATTTCCAGGAGTGTATTTGCCAGCCTCACCTTCGATTTTGAGGTGGATGTTTGCCAATTATGAATTTTTTAGTGGCAGAAGGAATGACATCTTGGGTTAAGCTCGCATCAACGACGTTATTTTATATTTTCGCACATCTTGATGAATTTTTTTCTTTTCTTTCTTCGGAAAGAACTAGTAGTTCCTTGAATCAGGGATGGATGAGCGTTGCCACGTAATGAATGTCATGTAGTTTATTTAGAACTTTCTGCTTTATAAACAGTTCTGCCCTTTCCTTTAGCTTACACATTGGGGCATCTTCGGCTCCAGTTCCGCAGAGACCTATCAGTTTCGAAATCCACGGCACTACAATGGTAGTGTTGGCTGATTGCCTCCCTGCTAATCGTCCGTGGCCTCTTTGAAAACCTTCATAAATTGAATATCGCTTTACATTGTCGCAATTTGATACGACGTAATCGTCTCGTGTTTGACTGAATCACGCAAAACGGTCTCTGTTTGGTCTTTCTGGGAATGGAATGAGTCTACTATCATGTACACACTGTTCCACCTGGTTTCAACATCATGGTGTAAGGTTTTATTTAATCTCTCGACAAAGCCAGATCGTTTCATAAAGCCTACTAGTTTACGTACAGTCAGGTTGGAGTTATACAGTGCAGGAATCTCATCCATTACGAAACCTTCATTGAATGTGTGCCTCAGTGCTGTATTAATACGGTGCATCAAACATGGGAGTCTTTTGCGTGGTTGTAGAGCTTTCTTGATGTTAGCTCCCTGATCTGTAACGAAAGTAACCTGTCTTAGTTCCTAGGATGTTATCTGCCACTCTGTCATTTGTTCATATGTTCACCAGTCTTGGCAACAGTAGGGTACCTCGTAGTTAAGAGTAAAATATTTTTTAGCTTCATTTGTCCGTCGACTTATCAACATGGCTGGAAGTGACAGTCAGGTAATGGGTCTTACCATAACTGTCTGTCCACAGATGGCACGGTTTTTACCAATTGCGTCTTTCACTGCTGGAATAAGTTCACTCCTGACTTGATCAGCCAATTCCTTAATAAGTCGTGCTACAGTCCTTGGGGAAGGTAGCACGTCTTGGGCGGTTATTTGTCCATATATTGCTCCTGTATTTATCAGTTCTTGAGCTAAGCTTATGAATACTTCACCATACTAAATGGTCGGAGGTCTATTGCATACAGTAAACACATTTGTCTCTTATAGATATTTTATCAGCACTGGCAGCTGCAACGCTTCACAAATGTCATGAACATTCTTCCATTACAACCTACACACCATAAGGCGCACAGTCATACTCTTATAGACGTGATCGCAACGAAACCGACTGACAGAGTAAGAGATGTTGGTCAGTCATCGGTCCCTGGTCTCTCAGCACATGATGTAATATTCCTGGCCTACTCTGTGCAGCCCCCAAGAATCAAATCGCGTTACATAACTTGTAGGAACATGAAACGTATTGACCTTAACGCTCTAAAAGCCGATTGCTCAGAAATCTCATGGCATCAAATAATCAGAGAACCTACAATCGACGGCAAAATTAATGAACTTGGTGATAAACTCACTGCCCTCTGTGACAAACATGCACCTGTGCGCACAGTCCGCGTAAGAAAATCTCCTGCTCCATGGCTCACAGCTGAATTACGTCAAATGATGACTAATAGGGATGCTGCCCACAGGCGTTTCAAGGCAGATCCGAAACCCAAACGTTTTGAAGAATATAGAAAGCTACGGAACAGAGTGAAACAATGCATTCGCAATGCCAAAATCAGGCACGCTGTCTCCCTTGTATGCAGCTATCTGACACCCCCGACTCTATGGAAGAATCTCCGTAGCTTGGGGGTCGGAAAGGCAAAATGGGAAACTACTTTTCATGTGTCAGCTAACGAATTAAATGAATTCTTCTGTGCACCTCTGAATAGCAGCACGGCTGATAATTACCGTCCATAAGAATCCCCAAACAGGATCACTAACAACGATACCTTCCATCTAAAACATGTAACAACAAATACGGCAAGAAAAGCAATAATGAGAATCTCTTCTGATGCAATAGGCAACGACAGTATCGGTATAACCACGATTAAGAATGTTGCCGATATCTTAGTATCTGTCTTAACTGACATATTTAATTTTTCCCTCGTGAACGGAAAATACCCCACTGCATCGAAAAGAAGCCTAATTCGACGCATCCCTAAGATCGAAAACCCACAACTGCCTAGTGATTACCGACCAATTAGCATACTGCCTGCTGTTTAAAATATATTGTTTATGACCATATCACTGAACACTCGCATGAATTCAGTCTATATGACAAATTTCAATCTTGTTTCCGTAAACATCACAGCACAAACACTGCTCTAATTAAAGTAACTGATGACCTGAAATATGCCATCGACAATCGAAAGGCAACAATATTGACGCTACTGGACTTCAGCAAAGCTTTTGACACTGTTAACTTTGACATATCACTCAGAAAAATGCAACAGCTTAATTTCTCTGATAGTGCAATGAGATGGTTTGAAAGCTACGTAGAAGACAGACAGCAATGTGTTGTCTGCGCAAATGAAAAATCTTCCTGGAAACATGTTTCTTCGGGAGTGCCACAAGGATCAGTCTTAGGATCACTTTTGTTTTCTTTATATGTCAACGATATTTCGCCGGTTTTGTCGTCCTGTAAACATCATTTCTATGCCGACGACCTCCAGCTCTACCTAAGCGTCAGACCTGAAGACGTAAACACTGCAATCGCTCTGATGAATGATGATCTGTCTTCAGTAGGGACATGGGCGAAAAACCTGGGGCTTAAATTAAATGCAAAAAAGACGCAAGTAATCTTAATAGCCCATCAGAAATTAATAAGTTCAGATTTCCGCGAACGGCTACCTCCTATTCTGCTCGAAGGTACTCCAATACCATATCAGAAAACAGTGAAGAACTTGGGTGCAACTTTGGACGAGCATCTCAACTGGGCGGAGAATACAGTCGCAGTGTGCCGAAAGACGTCTGCTTGTCTCTATGCTCTCAAAAAGTTTCGGAACATATTCCCATAGGACTTGAAACGCCAGCTCGTGCAAGCACTCGTTCTACCGAACCTCCACTATTGTGATGTGATCAAACAAGGCATGAGTAGTGAAAACAAAAGACGGCTAGAGCTAACCATGAATGCTTGTGTGCGTTACACCTGCAACGTTCGCCGATATGATCATGTTAGTGCTTCATACTCCGAGCTAGGGTGGCTGCGGCCGGACAAACTGCGTGACTACCACACTCTATGTCTACTTCACGACTTCTCATCGCGCAAGCACCCCAGTACCTAGCTTCAGAGATTAAAAACCTGTCATGCCATCATAATCGAAACACGAGGTCACTCTTCTCTAGTATCCTAACTGTGCCCACTCACAAAACAAAAACTTTTGCAAACTCCTTCTCAGTTGCCGCTGTCCGCCTCTGGAACAAACTGCCCCTTACCTTGAGGAAAATTCAATCTCCTGTTGCTTTTAAGAAGAACTTGAAGCATTTCCTACTATCATCCGCATAAAATTCTCCGCAAAATTAATGTGCAAGGCCAATCCTCTCATCTGTCAAATAGCAAAGCTAGCGTCTCCTATCTTGCTCCTGAGATGCCTTCCTCTTCATCTATCTCTATTAGTCACGCAGTCTCCTTTTCCTTTATATTTTCCTTAATTATGTTTCATCATGTCTCTCTATTCTTCTCCTCCCTTCACCATGAGTCTCCCCCATACTCCCTGCTGCCAGCACTCCTATCTAAACTCTTTCTCTTCAATAATGTATTTTTCGAGGTGTACCTTTCTAATTGTTTATCTCACTTTTTGTATTAGATGTAGTTTAACATGCCTACTAAAACATATGACTGTAAAATAAGTTGAGTGCCTGGTTAGATGTAAGAAAGGGCCTGATGGCCCTAATCTTGCCAGGTTAAATAAATAAATAAATAAATAAATGTCGATTATTCTTACATTTAGGCCCGTTCATTCGAGATGTGCTTCCAAGCAGTGCTCCATAATTTCCATTTTGGCATTGAACGTAACCAACTGGAAGATGTATATGTCTTTCAACAACCACCTGAAACAGTCGTAATAAACACCTTCCTGTATGCTTCACGAAGACAATTTTTCTTTTCATTTACGGACACAACAAAGGTATCAGTTCATTAAAAAATGCTACACAAACGAAGCGATTCGATTAATCAACTACTATCACGTCTCGAATTCGGAAGCTCTATTCTGTAATTCTTTAGTAATAATTGAAGTGCTTACCTTACATTTTTGCCAACTGGAACTGCCAATCCTTACCCTCACTTTATTTATCAGAATGTCCGTCCCATCAGCAAGTTTCTTCAACACATCTTTTGTGATGGTGGTCATTGCACTGGTCCCGGTTCCGCAACCACTCATGCTGAGTTTAGTCCCGTGACAGTTTACAGCCTACCGCTACTTTACGATAATGCGAGTTTCTCGGCCAGCTCATGCTCTCGCGGTCTCGGGCCGGCACGTGTCCTGTTCGACAATCCTCGTCTCAGCTCAGTTTCGTAGCGTGACGTCAATCATCCCCACCTCACGCGCCTGTGCCAGCGATAATGAACAGTTACTCAGCGAGATGCGAGCGAGACTGAGCAGCGTTTTGACGTGATTTAAACAGTTGTCCCATCATCCTATCCCTTCTCCTTATCATTGTTTTCCACATATTCTATTCCTCTCCGATTCCGCACAGAACCTCCTCATTTCTTATCTTATAAGGCACCCAATTTTCAACATTCGTCTGTAGCCCCACATCTCAAATGCTTTGATTATCTTCTGTTCTGGTTTTCCCACAGTCTACGTTTCACTACCACACAATGCTGTACTCCAGAGGTACATTCTCAGAAATATCTTTCTCAAATGAACGCCGATATTTGATATTAGTAGACTTCTCTTGGCCAGGAATGCCCCTATTGCCATTGCTAGTCTACTTTTGATGTCCTTGCGCCATCCGTCATTAGTTATTTTACTGCCTAGATAGCAGAATTTCTTAACCTCATCCGTAATCATATTTTGCTTCATTGATCAACAACAGTCATTGCGGAAAATGCCTGGATATTTCCGAAGTTTTAAAGAAAATCACGTAGGCTGTTAATTAGATTAAGTTTTATCAGTCATCATCAGTTCCGCGAATTTATTGAAGAAACTGGCGAAAATGACACCGTATTACAAAGAACTACGCTGGCGTAACTGTGGTAAAGCTCTGGATCGATTTTTTGAGCTTCGAACAACAATAGAACTTTCCTTCAAAGAAATGACTGAGCTACCTGAGTTACTACACAGTGAGAGGTTAGGGAAGTCGTCATTTTATACAGAATTAACTAAACGTATGAGAGACGTAAATTTAAAAGTACAAGCAGAACACCAGCTACTGTCTGATGTGTATAATCAGATTAAATCCTTTCGACAAAAAACCCTTTTGTCTGAACTGAACACAAAATGTTTTAAGCATTTTAATACATGCTAAGCATTCAGGCAGCAATCAAAGACTAGGATTATGATAGATTTCCCAATCGAACCTTTTGAGTACTATAAAAATAGATTTTTGTGTTTTTCATATTTTGATGGAACGATATCAAGATTTTTCTAGATTACTTTAACGCTAATATAGAATCTACTGCCCCAGTACTTCAAATGGAAATAGTTGATTTGGAAAGCAGCGCACTTTTATAAGGATACATATTTGAAATCATCTTTGCTAAATCTTCTTAAGACCCTTCCATAGACAGAGTTTTACCAGTTGCATTTTTCCATTCGTCTGTAAAGAACTCGCGTTAGTATTTTGCAGCTGTGACTTATTAAACTGATAGTTAGGTAATTTTCACATCTGTCAACCCCTGCTTTCTTTGGGATTGGAATTATTATATTCTTCTTGAAGTCTGAGGGTATTTCGCCTGTCTCATTTATCTTGCTCACCAGATGGTAGAGTTATGTCAGGACAGGATCTCCCAAGGCCGTCAGTAGTTCCAATAGAATGTTGTCTACTACTGGGGCCTTGTTTCGACTCAGGTCTTTCAGTGCTCTGTCAAACTCTTCACGCAGTATCGTATCTCCCATTTCATCTTCTTTCTACATCTTCATCTACATCCTCTTCCATTTCCATAATATTGTCCTCAAGTACATCGTCCTTGTATAGACCCTCTATATACTCCTTCCACCTTTCTGCTTTCCCTTCTTTGGTTAGAACTGGGTTTCCATCTGAGCTCTTAATATTCATACAAGTGGTCCTCTTTTCTCCAAAGGTCTCTTTAATATTCCTGTAGGCAGTATCTATCTTACCCCTAGTGAGATAAGCCTCTACATCCTTACATTTGTCCTCTAGCCATCCCTGCTTAGCCATTTTCCACTTCCTGTCGATGTCATTTTAGAGACGTTTGTATTCCTTTTTGCCTGCTTCATTTACTGCATTTTTATATTTTCTCCTTTAATCAATGAAATTCAATATCTCTTCTGTTATCCAAGGATAACTACTACCCCTCGTCTTTTTACCTACTTTTAGTTTATCCAGGTCCCATATCCTTAAATTCCAACTTTTTGCAGTTTCTTCAGTTTTAATCTACAGGTCATAACCAATAGATTGTGGTCAGAGTCCACATCTACCCCTGGAAATGTCTTACAATTTAAAACCTGGTTCCTAAATCTCTGTCTTACCATTATATAATCTATCTGATACCTTTTAGTATCTCCAGGGTTCTTCCATGTATACATCCTTCTTTTACGATTCTTAAACCAAGTGTTACCTATGATTAAGTTGTGCTCTGTGCAAAATTCTACCAGGCGGCTTCCTCTTTCATTTCTTTGCCCCATTCCATATTCGCCTACTACGTTTCCTTCTCTCCCTTTTCCTACTACCGAATTCCAGTCACCCATGACTATTAAATTTTCGTCACCCTTCACTATCTGAATAATTTCTTTTATTTGATCATACATTTCTTCAATTTCTTCGTCATCTGCAGAGATGGTCATTAGAGCACAGATTAGAATTTATGTGTTGCTATTTAGAGAATGAACCAGCTGTAAGAATGCGATCGGTCATTCGCGATTGCCACAGTGAAGGAGAATTTTGTCATGCACTCCTCTCAGCATATTGGTCTCAAGCTACACAAGACCGAGTAAAATATAGCATCGTAATGATGAAACATTTCGAACAATCTGAATTTTCCAGTCTTGTGAAATATTTTGAAGACATGTTGCACAAGAATCAGTATCTGTCAAACCCTTGCTGCCCCTCAGAACTCATCCGCATTTGCTTAATCAAATTTCCTGAACATTTACGACATATTATTTTGGCAGGACGTTGCAAAGATGACATTAAAGCTTTTCAGGGATTGTTACAAGAAACGGAAATTGACACTGACAATCGCGGAACGCGAAAACAGGTGCACAACAATTACAGTTCACTTCCGTCACAATTCCGCGATGACAGAAATAATAAATGGACACGACAAGGCTATTCATACAACGCAAATCGTGAACAAAACAGACACCACCCGTATGACAACCATTGCCAGAGTAGTAGTAATTACAGGGAAAGATCGCCTCTCTGCGGTAATGACTATCACAGAGACAATCAGAGAAACAGACAATATGGGAAACAAAGTAATTATTATCAAGGGAGGCAGAATAATTTCAGACACAACAGTCCTCCACGCAGTTATGATTCAGGGAGAAGTTCTCCACCACGTGACCGACAAGAAATTAATTACAGAGATTACGACAGACCTGAATTTCATCAGAACTGGCGAGATTCAAACATGGTTGGGCCCTCTCGACAAGGTGATTTTGTAAAAGTTGTTGTTGTAGTTGTGGTCTTCAGTCCTGAGACTGGTTTGATGCAGCTCTCCATGCTACTCTATCCTGTGCAAGCTTCTTCATATCCCAGTACTGCTTAGTGTATTCATCTCTTGGTTTCCCTCTACGATTTTTGCCCTTCACACTGCCCTCCAATGCTAAATTTGTGATTCCTTGACGCCTCAAAACATGTCCAACCAACTGGTCCCTTCTTTTTGTCAAGTTGTCCCACAAACTCCTCTTCTCCCCAATTCTATTCAATACCTCCTCATTCGTTATGTGATCTACCCATATAATCTTCAGCATTCTTCTGTAGCATCACACTTCGAAAGCTTCTAATCTCTTCTTGTCCAAAATATTTATCATCCATGTTTCACTTCCATACATGGCTGCACTACATACAAATACTTTCAGAAACGACTTCCTGACACTTAAATCTATACTCGATGTTAACAAATTTCTCTTCTTCAGAAACTCTGTCCTTCCCATTGCCAGTCTACATTTTATATCCTCTCTACTTCGACCATCATCAGTTATTTTACTCCCTAAATAGCAAAACTCCTTTACTACTTTAAGTGTCCCATTTCCTAATCTAATTCCCTCAGCATCACCTGATTTAATTTGACTACATTCCATTATCCTCCTTTTGCTTTTGTTGATGTTCATCTTATATCCTCCTTTCAAGACACTGTCCATTCCGTTCAACTGCTCTTCCAAGTCCTTTGCGGTCTCTGACAGAATTACAATGTCATCGGCGAACCTCAAAGTTTTTATTTCTTCTCCATGAATTTTAATATCTACTCCGAATTTGTCTTTTGTTTCCTTTACTGCTTGCTCAATGTACAGATTGAATAACATCGGGGAGAGACTACAACCCTTCCTCACTCCCTTTCCAACCACTGCTTCCCTTTCCTGCCCCTGGTTTCTGTACAAATTGTAAATAGCTTTATGCTCCCTGTATTTCACCCCTGCCACCTTCAGAATTTGAAAGAAAGTATTCCAGTTTACATTGTCAAAAGCTTTCTCTAAGTCTATAAATGCTAGAAACGTAGGTTTCCTTTTTCTTAATCTTTCTTCTAAGATAAGTCGTAAGGTTAGTATTGCCTCACGTGTTCCAGCATTTCTACGGAATCCAAACTGATCTTCCCCAAGGTCAGCTTCTACCAGTTTTTCCATTTGTCTGCAAATAATTCGCGTTAGTATTTTGCAGCTGTGACTTATTAAACTGATAATTCGATAATTTTCACAGCTGTAAACACCTGCTTTCTTTGGGATTGGAATTATTATATTCTTCTTGAAGTCTGAGGGTATTTCGCCTGTCTCATACATCTTGCTCACCAGATGGTAGACTTTTGTCAACATTGGCTCTCCGAAGGCCGTCAGTAGTTCTAATGGAATGTTGTCGACTCCCGGGGCCTTGTTTCCAATCAGGTCTTTCATTGCTCTGTCAAACTCTTCACGCAGTATCTTATCTCCCATTTCGTCTTCATCTTCCATTTCCGTAATATTGTGCTCAAGTACATCGCCCTTGTATAAACCCTCTATATACTCCTTCCACCTTTCCGCCTTCCCTTCTTTGCTTAGGACTGAGTTTCCATCTGAGCTCTTGATATTCATACAAGTGGCTCTCTTTTCTCCAAAGGTATCTTTAATTTTCCTGTAGGCACTATATATCTTACCCCTAGTGAGATAAGCCTCTACATCCTTACATTTGTCCTCTAGCCATCTCTGCTTAGCCATTTTGCACTTCTTGTCGAACTCATTTTTTTGATGTTTGTATTCCTTTTTGCCTGCTTCATTTACTGAGTTTTTAGATTTTCTCCATTCATCAATTAAATTGAATATTTCTTCTCTTACCTAACGATTACTACTAGCCCTCGTCATTTTACCTACTTGATCTTCTGGTGCCTTCACTACTTCATCCCTCAGAGCTAGCCATTCTTATTCTACTGTATTTCTTTCCTCCATTCCTGGCAATTGATCCCTTATGCTCACCCCGAAACTCTCTACAACCTTTGGTTCTTTCAGTTTATCCAGGTCCCATCTCCTTAAATTAGCACCTTTTTGTAGTTTCTTCAGTTTTAATCTACAGTTCATAACCAATAGATTGCGGTCAGAGTCCACATCTGCCCCTGGAAATGTCTAACATTTAAAACCAGATTCCTAAATCTCTGTCTTACCATTATATTATCTATCTGATACCTTTTAGTATCGCCTGGATTCTTCCATGTATACAACCTTCTTTTATGATTCTTGAACCAAGTATTAGCTATGATTAAGTTATGCTCTGTGTAAAATTCTACCAGACAGCTTCCTCTTTCATTTCCTCCCCCAGATCCATATTCACCTACTATGTTTCCTTCTCTCCCTTTTCCTACATTCGAATTCCAGTCACCCATGACTATTAAATTTTCGTCTCCCTTCACTACCTGAATAATTTCTTTTATCTCATCATACATTTCCTCAATTTCTTCATCATCTGCAGGGCTAGGTGGCATATAAACTTGTACTACTGTAGTACGCATGGGCTTTGTGTCTATCTTGGCCACAATAATGCGTTCACTATGCTGTTTGTAGTAGCTTACCCGCATTCCTATTTTCCTATTCATTATTAAACCTACTCCTGCATTACCCCTATTTGATTTTGTATTTATAATCCTGTATTCACCTGACCAAAACTCTTGTTCCTCCTGCCACCGAACTTCACTAATTCTCACTGTATCTAAGTTTAACCTATCCATTTCCCTTTTAAATTTTCTAACCTACCTGCCCGATTAAGGTATATGACATTCCACACTCTGATCGGTAAAACGCCAGGTTTCTTTCTCTTGCAGAAGTTAGGCCTCCTAATCCTAATAACGACGCACGCCAACAAAGAGACAGACAATGAATCGTACCGCAGGCAGCCGCATGCGCCGGTTGGCTCTTAGAAAAATAACATAGACGATACCTTGAGAAAAATTTAAGTATTCCTTACCGATGATAATTGAGTTCAAGTTGAAACTCTGAGTACTATGAAGAGTAAAGTATTGCACCACATTCCACATGTAAATCTGTTTATTGAGAGATAATCTGCTTTTTAACTTAGTCTTTGCTATAAAATTTTTCACTATACATTACTAGTATGCTTTGTCAGACTTACAATCTGTTAACAAGCAACAATGTTTGAAGTTAAATATCCAGTCAAGAACCAAGAGAACTTATTTAAACAGTAATTACAAATGCATTGTTATAGTGAACAGTCGACACGGTGTTATTGTGTGTGTACATTCTTGCTTGTCAATTGCACGATTATGTAACGACTACAAGACTTACATACTTAGAACATATACTGCAAATGAGATTTTAATGCAACATTTTGGTTTATTTGAAAAGACATTCTTTATTTGAAGTACTTTCTATGAGATTAAAGATGACTTAGTATTTGGTTTCTTTGACAGCTACATGATTATATCACGACGCTACTAATGTGTGACACAATTTACATTGTTAATTTTGCAGTGTATTTGTTTTATATCTGCACAATTTTTATGTATTATTCCGGAAAGTAAAACGTGTTTTAAGAGTAACTTTTGTGGTATAGCTACAATGAGACAGACTTTTTTGTAACAGAACAATACGTTGCAGTGTAATACTTTCTTGATCATGGTAAGGTACGTAATAACTATGATATCTATACGCATAGCATTTCACTTTCGTTTATGATGAGGTAAGTGCATTGGCATCAGCAGAACTTTGCTTACACAGGACGATAACTACGACACTTCCACAGAATTATCTTACAGAAAGACGCACATTCAGCGCTACAGGACACGCATTTGAGAGATAATATTTGTACTTAAATCATTAATCTTTCAAGATTTTTGAATTACAAAAAAAGTTTTCCGTGATACATTTCATTCCATTGCTGTAATCTGTAACACATGACGGTAATTAATTAACACATTAATCCTCAGGGGGGTACACACTTTCTTTGTGTACCATATGTTTGGCAAACACGAGGAGCCCTAGCTAATATGATATTTGCTTATACAACTTTACACATCAGTACCATATTTCTGTAACACAGAATTACACAGTTATCTGATTATTTAACTGAGAGAGACAAACATTTTTTTTACTAAAACAGTGACAGATGTTTCCGTAATTACAGAGTTGGATAACTTCACACTTATGAAATAGTATTTTGTCTGTACTGTGTGAACTGTTAATATTTTTTCGGAACCATTGTGATACTATAAGAGCTTTGAATGATGTATTTGGTAAGGGATCATGATTTTTGTAGTACGTTTGAGGTAGATGACTTTATTGAAGGTCTTGAAATTATTGAAAGAAACTATGACGATTCTGAGACGTGATTGATCTGTTATGATGTTTTTATTACGATGACGATGTGTATTATGCTGTTGAGGTATGTTAATGATCAGTAAGCTGAGAATTGTGTATAAATGCGTGAATGTATGACAATGCAGGCGAAAATTCTTTGTACACTTTTATATTCATAGGATTTTGTTTCTACACATTTGCAACGCAAATTCTCGACCTGTGAAATTTTTTATATGAGACTGTCACTGTAGTGCAAACTGGTGTCGTAATATTTCGGTAAGTTAGTTAAGTGACCTTCACGTAATGCGTCGTGGGCACCCAGCTGTGCGACAGTCGCCTGGAAAAAAGTCATTAGTGTGTGCCTTTGAGAGGCACAGTTGGAGAGAAAAGGAGGCCATTATCCCCGCTATTGACATTTCTCAAATATGACACACTCAAACTTGAAAACATATGATTATACTGTGGAGCTCTTAATTTATGATATTTACTAAAATGCTCAATGAAATGATGAGAAACATTTTACATCTATTGTCCTTCTAGTTGAGAGATTGCTCATTTTGTTTAATATCTAGTTTCTAGCTGCACTGCAACATTGGTTCAAATAAAATTTTATAGATGTACTAATATGGATATTTTATACCTACAGATCCAGTAAATAATAACTTTATGATCTACTTCAAAAAACGAAGGAGCACAAAAAGACATTTCCGTTCACAGGACTTGCATTCATAATTTTCTTTTCAACTACTTGGTAAAATTTTTCGTAGAATAAGTTGTGGTGCACCACTTTATTACATAGACATTAAGATGTGAATAGACATTTCTCTTATCTGCATTGTTGTCTTTAGTGTAATATTCTTTCTGCTTGAGCTTTGTCATGATTAGATATAAGATATTGCATTTGCTACTGCTGTTTCCCAAGCATAGTGCTACTGAATGTCACTTTGTATTACTCTGTTAAACCAGTTTTAGTACTGATTTATTTTTCTTGTTGCTGCACTTTGGCTTATATTAGTTATAATGTTGCATTTGCTCTGCTAATTTAGATTTGCTGCTGCTTGCTTTGACAATTTCCCTGTTTTTCATTGCTGTTTGTATCAATTGTTTTGTGGTGCTGCATTGCCTCATCCCTTAGTTTAGCATCTGAGCTGAGTAGATTTAAGTTAGCTTAAGAGGGGGTAGACTATGTAAGAGAATGAGTTGCAATGAATAGGAAGAAATGCATCGAGAGTTTATACGAAAAAAGTACAGAAAGCAGGTATAGGTAGGATTTTCTAAGAAATAAATGATGAGGTAAGATAATGGAAAATAAATAATGAGGTAAGAAATATGGGAACTTATAAATACAGAAATTGACACTAGTTTATCAAATTAAGTAACTTGTAAACATTCATTTAACTGCACACATTTCTGTTGGTCATAGTATATGCACAATGTGTGAAAAAAGAGGACTGTTAAAGTGTGCACATGTCAATAATTCAGCAAGAGACTGGATAACAACATTGCTGGTACTAAGGAAATTTAAAAAAAATATTGTGAGTGCACAAGTGGTGGTTCATGGACATGCTATATTCTCTGCAAGACTCTTCAATGGTGATTGTGCAACTGCACAGTCACAGCAGATGGCTGCTAGCCATCTCAGCCATCTCTACAAGGACTAAAGTGGGTCTACACATTTGATGACTCACCAATACCATTATTTCTACAAGGACTGCAGTGGGTCTGCACCTCTGGTGGCCCACCAATACCATAGTCTCTACCAGGACTACAGTGATGACCTACTGAAACGTCCCCTTAGAACAATTATACACGAATGTGCTTAAACTGACACACAATAATTTTTGGCGCAACGCAATCTGACTATCAAAAATCCCTACAAAAGAATGGCCCTGACTAACATTAACCTATACCTTTCACAAATCACTTACCTCACAAAAATCTTAGTTACTCGAGCTACTGCAATAAAATGAGCGCCACTACTGCCAGCTAAATAAAATATTCAAACTACTGAAGGCACTAACTACTGACAGGCATAGTTAGCAAATGAAAGATTTTAATACAGAACAGACAATGTATTTACCTTAATAGTCATAATATATAAATCAGTTCGTGACACCAATTCTTACAAATTTTAAAACTCCGCCATCTCTCTCCCCACGTCCACCACTGCTGGCGGCTCACCTCCAACTGCCCAACGCTACGCGCTGTTAGCATCCAGCTGCCGCTGCCCAACACTACAATGGCGAGTATTACAACAATGCCAAACAGCCACCGACTGCACACAGTACAGCCAGTGATTTTCATACAGAGCGCTACGTGGCGGCGGCGTTACCAATAAAAAAACTTAAACAGCCTACTTACATAGCCCCCATGCTCCCCACAAAAAATTTTTACAAATTGTTATGGGCAGTGGCCATTAATGATTTGATAAAATTTTTCATAATTACTATAACAAAGATATCAAATACACACACTTATTGATACAATGTTGGTCAGAAGCTAAAATTTTCTCACAGCCCATAAAAACAGTCCTGATCGTTCATCACAGTAAAATTGCAGTGTTTTTTTCAAAGTCTGAGCAATAAAAGAAATTGCACTTGGAAGTAGTGGATTTCTAAGCAGTCTTGAAGAAGTAGTGTTGTCCTTCCAAAGGAAAGACAGTGCTGACTCTTGACGTGCAGACAGGTAATAGGCCACAGCAGAGTCAGTCGACATAGAAGACTATCGGTAGGTAGGTCATCACAGAGCAGACCCACTGTAGTCCAGGTAGAGGTTAGTATTGGTGGGCCACCAGAGGTGCAGACCCACTGCAGTCCTTGTAGAAATAATGGTATTGGTGGGTCATCAAAGGTGTAGACCCACTGTAGTCCTTGTAGAGATGGCCAGCAGCCATCTGTTTGACTGTGCCGGCGCACAATCACCATTGAAGAGTCTTGCGGATAGTATAGCAAGTCCATAACAACCACTTGTGCACTCAGAAAAATTGTTTTTGAAATGTCCTTAGATCCAGCAATGCTGTTATCCAGTCCCTTACTGATTTATTAACACACGTGCAAACACTATCAGTCCCTACTTCTCACATATTGTCCATATACTATGACCAACAGAAACGTTTGCAGTGAAATGTAATTTACAAGTTACTTAATTTGATGAACTGGTGTCAATTACAATTATATAACATGAGAATACAATAACAAAGGTACAAAATACATCTTTAAAGAACATAACAATACAGTTAACATTTGCAGTAGTACAGGCTTTACAAAAGAATCGAAATAGCAAATACATCAGTGTTACAAAAATTACGACATAAGTACATACATAAAAAATCAGAATAACTTTTGAAACTTCACACATGAGCATTAGAACAAAACAGAATAAATAATGTGTAAACATCTTTACAAAGTAAATAACATGTTATTAATGCAAATTATATTTGAGGATAACAGTATCCCTCATCATAGTGATTGTAGCTGAATATTAGAAAATTCTACAACATAAGTCTTATCAGATGAACATATAAAGACAGGAAGAACATAAATACACATGGGTACACAAACACATAGTGGGATAACTCAAGGAAAGGACAGGGTTTGTTTTACTGCAGTATTTTGCAAACAAAACTTTCTTTACTTCTCGGAGATCTCCCTTCGTTCTTCATTATTTCCAAAAAGTCCTATCTATACCTGATTTCTATACTTTTTTCGTATAACTTCTCAATGCATTTCTTCCAATCCATCGCAAATCATTTTCTTATATAGGCTACCCCCTCTTAAGCTAACTTAAATCTACTGAGCTCAGATGCTTAACTAAGGGATGAGGCAATGCAGCGGCACAAAACAATTAATACAAACAGCAATGACAAAAAAAATGCAAGTAAGCATAGCGAGCAGCAATAAATGTAATAATTTATATCTAAACATGACAAAGCTGAAGCAGAAAAAATATTACGCTAAAGACAACAATGCAGATAAGGTCTATTCACATCTTAATGTCTATGCAATTAAAGTGGTGCACCACAAAAATTTATTGTAAAAAAATATTACCATGTACTTGAAAATACAATTCTGTATGCAATTTCTGTGAAGGGAAATGTCTTTTTGTGCTACTTCGTTTTTTTTAGGTACATCATAAAGTTATTATTTACTGGATCTGTAGGCATAAAATATTTATGTTAGTACATCCATAAAATTTATTTTAACCAATGCTTCAGTGCAGTTAGAAACTAGATATTAAACAAAATGAGTAAATAAATGCATAAAGCAAGCCACATGGCATTTCTCTCAACTAGCAGGACAATAGCCATGAAATGTATCTCGTCGTTTCATTAGGCATTTTAGTAAATATCATAAATTAAGAGCTCCACAGTGTAATCATATGTTTTCAAGTTTGAGCGTGTCGTATTTGCGACGCTTTCTACAAAGAAATGTAAACAGCGACGATAATGACACCTTTTTTTTTTACCTGTACCTCTGAAAGGCACACACTAATGGCTTGTTTCCTGGTGGCTGTCGCCCAGCTGGGCGCCCACGACGCATTACGTCCAGGTGGTCACTTAACTTTCTTACCGAAATATTTACGACACCAGTTTCCGCTACAGTGGCAGTCTCATATTAAAAAAAATTCACAGGTCAAGAATTTGCGTTACAAATCTGTAGAAATAAAATTATTTAAACATATTTGTGTCCAAAAAATTTTCGCCAGCATAGTGATACATTCACGCATATACACTCATTTCATAACTCTTAAAGTACAATTCTCGGTTTCCAACATCCTTTTTCACAAATCAGAGTCCCTAACCACTACTCATTATTTCTTACCTTATTATACATATATATATATATATATATTCGTCGACACTTCTTCAATATGTCATCATAACAGATACGTAGCATAATCAAATTCCTGATATAGCATCAGCTTATTGATCATAAACATACCGCAACAGCGTAATACACATCGTCATCATAACATCATAAAACCTGAGCCAAATCTCAAAATAGTTGGAGCTTCCTCCAATAATTTCAAAACCTAAAAAAAATTCTCTGCTCATGTCAAAAGTGTCATCTGCCTCTAACGTACTTTAAAAATCATGATCCCATACCAAATACATCACTCAAAGCTCTCATTGTATCACAATGGTTCCGAAAAATAAGAACATTTCACAAGGTACAGACAAAATACAATTTCATAAGTGTGAAGTTATCCACCTGCGTAATTGCGTAAACATGTGTCACTGTAGTAGTAAAAAGATGTTTGTTTCTCTATCAAATAATCAGATAGCTGTGTAATTCTGTGTTAGAGAAATATGGTACCAATGTGTAAAATTCTATAAGCAAATACCATATTAGCTAGGGCTCCTTGTGCTTGCCAAACACATGGTACACAAAGTAAGCGTGCACCCCCCTGAGGATTAATGTAATTATACCCTCAGGTGTTACAGATTACAGCAATGGGATGAAATGTATCACAAAAAACTTTCTTTTTAATTCAGCAATATTAAAAATTAATGGTTTAAGTACCAAATTAATCACTCAAATGCGTGCCCTGTGTTGCTAAATGTGCGTTTTGCTGTAAGATAATTCTGTGGAACTGTCGTAGTTATCGTCCTCTGTAAGCAAAGTTCTGCTGAAGTCAATGTACTTACCTCATCATAAACGAAGGTGAAATGCTTTCCGTATAGATATCGTAGTTATTACGCTTATTGCCGTGATGAAGTAAGTACTCTACTGTAACGTATTGTTGTGCTACAGAAAAGGCTGTCTCATTGTAGCTATACCACAAAAGTTACTAGTAAAACATGTTTTACTTTCCAGAATTATTCAGAAAAACTGCAGATATAAAACAGATACACCGCAAAAGCAACATTGTAAATTGTCACTCATTAGTAGCGTCGTGATATAATCGTGTAGCTGTCACATATACTAACCACTGTGTCATCTGGTATCTCACAGAAAGTACTTTAAATCCAGAATGTATTTGCAAGTAAACCAAAATGTTGCATTAAAATCTCATTAGTAGTACTGGTAAACGTTCTAAGTATGTTAGCCTTATGGTCGTTACATAATCGTGCCACTAACAAGCAAGAATGTACACACACACAATGACACTGTGTCATCTGTTCACTGTAACAATGCATTCGTAATTTCTGTTTAGATAAGTTCTCTTGGTTCTTGATTGGATATTCAACTTAAATATTGCTGCATGTTAAGAGATAATAAGTCTGACAAAGCATACTAGTAATGTGAAGTGAAAAGTTATATGGCAAATACAAAGTTAAAAAGCAGATTATCTTTCAATAAACGGTTTTACATGTGAAATGTAGTGTAAACCTTTACTCTTCCTAGTACACGGACTGTCAACTGAAAAGCAATTATCATGATTTATACGTCGCTAAGGAATGCTAAATCTTTTCTCAAGGTTAGTGCCTCTGTTATTTTTCTCTGAGCCAGCCGGCGCACGCGGCTGCCTGCGGTGCGGGTCATTGTCTTTCTCTTTGTTGGCGCGCGCCGTTTTTGGCATTAGGAGAGCTAACTTCTACAAAGTGACCTTGACGAGAAGGCCCTGACCTGTTTGAAGCTCGCCAGTTCTGATGGAATTCAGCTTTGTCGTTTTGTCGGTAGTTTACATAGTTTCTTGTTTGTCGGTCATGTAGTGGAGAATTTCTCCCTGAATCGTAACTGCGCGCTGGACCGTTGCGTCTAAAGTTATTCTGTCTCCCCTGATAATATTTATTTTGGTTCCCATATTGCCTGTTTCTCTGATTGTCTGTGTGATATTCATAGCTACGGAAATGCGATCTTCCTCTGTAACTATTACTCTGCCAGTGGTTGTCATATGGGTGGTGTCTGTTATGTTCACGATTTGCGTTGTAAGAATAGCCTTGTCGTGTCCAGTTATTATTTCTTTCATCGCGGAATTGCGACGGATGTGACCTGTAATTATTGTGCTTCTGTTTTCGCGTTCCGCGATTGTCAGTGTCAATTTCTAATTCTTGTAAGAGTCCCTGAAAAGCTTCAATGTCGTCTTTGCAACGTCCTGCCAAAATAATATGTCGTAAATGTTCAGGCAGTTTCATTAAGCAAATGTGGATGAGTTCTGTGGGGCTGTGTGGGTTTGAAAGATATTGATTCTTATGTAACATGTCTTCAAAATATTTGACAAGAGTGGAAAATTCAGATTGTTCGAAATGTTTCATCATTATGATGCTATGTTTTACTCGGTCTTGTGTGGCTTGGGACCAATATGCTGAGAGGAAGGCATGGTAAAATACTCCTTCACTGTGGCAATCGTGAATGACCGATCGCATTCTTACGGCTGGTTCATTCTCTAAATAGCCACACATAAATTCTAATCTGTGCCCTAGTGACCAGTTGGGAGGAAAACAATGAGAGAATTGATGGAGCCACGCTTGTGGATGAATGTTGTTGCCAGAATTCTTAAATGTTTTGAATTTACGTGTAGTAATGAACAACTTATAGTCAAAATCATCGTGTCGGCGGGTCGCATATCGGTCATTGTTACGTCGTTTCGGCGGTTCCATCTCAAAATTCGGTGTACTTTGCCAATTACTTTCATGATTTCCGAAATGCCCTGTGTTATTATTTTGTGGTTGTTCTGTATTGCTATGTCCCTCTTTCCATACTGGGGCGCGAGTGTCCTCTGAAATATGTAATTCTTGTATTACTTGAGCCAACTGATCTTGTACTTCCCGCATTTCTCTTTTGTACTGTGTGTTGATTTGATTTTGATTCTGTTTGAATTTCCTAATTTGTTCATACTCTCCAGGGTCAGTGAAGGCTACAGGTTTTGTGTCATTCAGATCATCATCTACCTTCGTAGATAAGTTAGTGAACTGATCTGAAAGTTCGGCTACTTTCTCCGATAGTGAACACATTTCCTCAGTGTGTTTTTCTGAACCAAGTTTCAGAGTTTCCATTTGTGTTGAAATCGAATCTACTGTGACCTTTAAGTTTTCCTGAGTTCTTGCAAGTTGCGTAACCGAATCGGTGGATGCAACTGAGTCAATTTTAGCTTGCAAGGTCTCATGATTTTCATGAAGAATTGTTTGCAGTTCTTTTATGGCTGCTTCGTGATTCTGTAATGCATTTTCATGCCGCGAAAAAATAGGTTGGAAATGCTCACAAATTTGTGTTTTTACGTCATTACAGACTTTTTGACATTTCGATTCGATTTTATGTAATTCAGTAGTTAAATCTTCACGTGTTTGTTCAAGCATATGTTCCACTGTGTCTAACTTTTGAAGCTTTGTCTCTGATTTTGTTACACTGTGTCTAATTTTTGAAGATTTTGTTCCATTGTATCTAACTGTTGCTGTGTTTGTCTCTGGTTTTGTTTCATTTGTTGCATTAATTGCAATAATAATGTATTAGTGTCTGGAATCTGATCATCTATGCTTTTCGGCAGTGCATTTGCGCCGGCAACATTCACAGTTTGACAAGCAGAAAATGTGTCTCGGCTTATTTGAGAAAACGGTGAGGACGCAAAACCTGAATGTACAGTATTTGCAAGATTGTGTCCTGTCATATCGGATTCCTGACGCGAGCTGTTGCCGACCAATCGATCGATAATGCTTCCCTGTTCACTAATTGTTTCACTGCCTACACCATTATTTGCAACCCGCTCAATTTCCCTATGCACAATTACCAAATTACTACTTTGAACATTAGTTAATTCATTACATGGTGGCGCTAACACACTGCTTTCGTCTTCACTGTCATTTCTCAGTTTACTTTGGAGCCTAGTATTACGTTTTTCACACGCCATTATTGTCACAATATTTCACACGACAACACAAAAAAGCACAATTTGAAGAGCAAAAATAAGAGAACACATTAACATAGCACTGAAAATAATATCTAGTTAATAGCAAGCGCAGCTGCGAAATACTTGGTGCAACTCTACATGCATGCCACAACTGTTTTACTGTACAACAATGAAAGACTACAACTACAAAGGAAATTCCCTCTATGATTACGCGCTAGCAATAAAAAAAATCTACATTAATTACACAAACCACAACAAAAAATCAGAAGATTCCAGTGAGGTATCCTCGGCTAAGGGTCGACATATGAAACGTCCCCTTAGAACAATTATACACGAATGTGCTTAAACTGACACACAATAATTTTTGGCGCAACGCAATCTGACTATCAAAAATCCCTAACATTAACCTATACCTTTCACAAATCACTTACCTCACAAAAATCTTCGTTACTCGAGCTACTGCAATACAATGAGCGCCACTACTGCCAGCTAAATAAAATATTCAAACTACTGAAGGCACTAACTACTGACAGGCATAGTTAGCAAATGAAAGATTTTAATACAGAACAGACAATGTATTTACCTTAATAGTCATAATATATAAATCAGTTCGTGACACCAATTCTTACAAATTTTAAAACTCCGCCATCTCTCTCCCCACGTCCACCACTGCTGGCGGCTCACCTCCAACTGCCCAACGCTACGCGCTGTTAGCATCCAGCTGCCGCTGCCCAACACTACAATGGCGAGTATTACAACAATGCCAAACAGCCACCGACTGCACACAGTACAGCCAGTGATTTTCATACAGAGCGCTACGTGGCGGCGGCGTTACCAATAAAAAAACTTAAACAGCCTACTTACGCTACCTACCTACCTACCTACCTACCAATCTTCTTCAAAACTTCGACTGACTCTGCGGTGGGTTTGCTCTGTTGTGGCCCATTACCTGTCTGCATGTCAAGAGTCAGCACTGTCTTTCCGTTGGAAGGACAACACTACTTCTTCAAGACTGCATGGAAATCCACTACATCTGTGTGCATTTTCTTTTGCTGCTCAGACTTTGTGCATAAGATTGTAATTAACACTGTGATCAAAGATCAGGACTGTCTTTATAGACTGTGAGAAAATTTTAGATTTTGACCAACATTGTATCAATAAGTGTGTGCATTTGATTTCCTTGTTATTGTAATTACAAAAAAATTTTAAGAAATATGTATTGGCCAGTGCCCAAAACAAGGTGTAAAATGTTTTTTGGGGAGCATGGGGGCCTATGTGAGTAGGCTGTTTATGTTTTTTATTGGTAACGCCACGTAGCGCTCTGTATGAAAATCACTGGTTGTGATGTGTGCAGTCTTTGGCTGGTTTGCATTGTTGTTTTCTATTGTAGTGTTGGGCAACTGGATGTTAAAAGCGCGTAGCCTTTCGCAGTTGGAGGTGAGCCGCCAGCAGTGGTGGATGTGGAGAAGTGAGATGGCGGATTTTTGAAAGCGGATGATCTGGACTTGTGCCCATCAGAAACAGTACATTTGTAAGAATGGATGTCATGAACTACTATATATATTATGACTTTTGAACACTATTAGGTAAATACATTGTTTGTTCTCTATCAAAATCTTTCATTTGCTAACTCTGTCTGTCAGCAGTTAGTGCCTTCAGTAGTTTGAATCTTTTATTTAGCTGGCAGTAGTGGCGCTCGCTGTATTGCAGTAGTTCGAGTAACGAAGATTTTTGTGAGGTGTTTAGTCAGAGGCATTCTTTTTTACGGATTTTTGAAAGTCAGATTGCGTTGCGCTAAAAATATTGTGTGTCTGTTTAAGCACATTCATGTACAGGGTGTTTCAAAAATGACCAGTATATTTGAAACGGCAATAAAAACTAAACGAGCAGTGAAAGAAATACACCGTTTGTTGCAATATGCTTGGGACAACAGTACATTTTCAGGCGGACAATCTTTTGAAATTACGGTGGTTACAATTTTCAACAACAGATGGCGCTGCAAGTGATGTGAAAGATATAGAAGAAAACGCAGTCTGTGGGTGCGCCATTCTGTACGTCGTCTTTCTGCTGTAAGCGTGTGCTGTTCACAACATGCAAGTGTGTTGTGGACAACATGGTTTATTCCTTACAATAGAGGAGTTGGAATTCCACCACCTAGAACACAGTGTTGTAGCAACAAGACGAAGTTTTCAACGGAGGTTTAATGTAACCAAAGGACCGAAAAGCGATACAATAAAGGATCTGTTTGAAAAATTTCAATGGACTGGGAACGTGATGGATGAACGTGCGACCGCGTACGGCAACCACAGAGGGCAACGCGCAGCTAGTGCAGCAGGTGATCCAACAGCGGCCTCGGGTTTCCGTTCGCCGTGTTGCAGCTGCAGTCCAAATGACGCCAACGTCCACGTATCGTCTCATGCGCCAGAGTTTACACCTCTATCCATACAAAATTCAAATGCGGCAACCCCTCAGCACCACTACCATTGCTGCACGAGAGACATTCGCTAACGTTATAGTGCACAGGATTGATGACGGCGATATGCATGTGGGCAGCATTTGGTTTACTGACGAAGCTTGCTTTTACCTGGACGGCTTCGTCAATAAACAGAACTGGCGCATATGGGCAACCGAAAAGCCCCATGTTGCAGTCCCATCGTCCCTGCATCCTCAAAAAGTACTGGTCTGCGCTGCCATTGCTTCCAAAGGAATCATTGGCCCATTTTCCAGATCCGAAACGATTACTGCATCACGCTATCTGGACATTCTTCGTGAATTTGTGATGTCACAAACTGCCTTAGACGACACTGCGACCACCTCGTGATTTATGCAAGTTGGTGCCCGGCCACATCGCACGGCCGGCGTCTTTAATTTCCTGAATGAATATTTCGATGATCGTGTGATTGCTTTGGGCTATCCGAAACATACAGGAGGCGGCGTGGATTGGCCTCCCTATTCGCCAGACATGAACCCCTGTGACTTCTTTCTGTGAGGACACTTGAAAGACAGGTGTACCGCCAGAATCCAGAAACAATTGAACAGCTGAAGCAGTACATCTCATCTGCATGTGAAGCCATTCCGCCAGACACGTTGTCAAAGGTTTCGGGTAATTTGATTCAGAGACTACGCCATATTATTGCTACGCATGGTGGGTATGTGGAAAATATCGTACTATAGAGTTTCCCAGACCGCAGCGCCATCTGTTGTTGACAATTGTAACTACTGTAATTTCGAAAGTTTGTCTGCCTGAAAATGTACTGTTGTCCCAATCATATTGCAACAAACGGTGTATTTCTATCGCTGCTCGTTTAGTTTGTATTGCCGTTTCAAATATACCGGTCATTTTTGAAACACCCTGTATAATTGTTCAAAGTGGACGTTTCACTACCATGTGTCGACGAAGAAAAGATTTAGCAAAGTCGTTTCAGAGAATCTGCAACACCATCGCGAAAGCCTGAGCAGTGGTATGGGTGAAAACAGCACCGGAGTGAGGCGTATTGCGATCAGTACAGCTGACCAGAGCTTCTAGTTAACAGAGTGATAATTTATAGGAGAGTGCGTGACTTACGGTTCATTCACAGGAGTCAATGAGACCCAGCCAGGCCAGAAGATGGTTTCCGAAACGGTTACTAAATACTGAAAAATGTAACACTAAACCGACACTTTAGGCGAAATACCGTTCGTTAAGAGATCCAGTTTCTCGCCTCGTATTCATGTGAGATATTTTCATCAGCAAGAGCCAATGTTTGAAAGGAACCTCTTTATGGGTCCCCATTTCGTCGAGTGCTTTGGATCGTGCAAGATCCAGATTTCTGAAGCATTTGGACCTTGACCCAGTGCTGGACTACGTAGGAATCTGAGAGGTGGTATACTAGTCGTCATGGTGGCGCTCGACCAGCCCTGTCCACCACAGAGGAGAGGTTACGCTTTGTGCACCAAGTACATCGTAACCTCTTGACACCTATGTCTGCCTCTCAGCTCGTAAAGCTTCATTTCGTAGAGAGAGAGAGAGAGAGAGAGAGAGAGAGAGAGAGAGAGAGAGAGAGATGTCAGGCAGTGTAGGTGTAAGTGCAAGCAGTGGTGAAAGACTGCTAATATACTCATTCAATGCGTACAAGAAGAAAGAAGGAAGAATAATAACTGAAATACAAGAACACATTTCTCAGTGCGACCGGGAGGAAATGTTTCGTCATTTCAGTTAAGTATCTCCATAGAAGAAAAAACGACGGAAATAAAAGGGAAGAAAAGATTCACTATCGTCGGTGAATGTGAGAAGTAATTACACGACATGCTTAATGGAATGAACATTCTAATTAGAATATCGACGGGTGTAACCCGAAGGAGTACCAAAGGAAAGAGAAGTTTGGGTAATGATACTACCTAGAGATAAAAGAATTCTGTTAAGCAGTTGGAAGCGAAATAAACCATAACGGACAAAAAAGCAGTTCCATTACAACAGCCGCAGAACCAGTCAAACGTATTGCAAGAAATCGATGTTCCGGGAACCGCATACTGTCGGCAGTGGCAACAACAACCACGCCAGCAGCAGTCCAGTCCTCCGGAGCTGCTGCCGCACCTTTACGGAGAATTTCATCAGCTGATTCGCGCCCTAGTGGGAGCTACAATGGCACCTGCTGCAGGCAGGAGCGTGTTAGCAACTCTGCTGGCAAGGGCGTTCGGGAGCGGATAATGGTAGGGCCGCGCAGCAGGAAATGCGGCAAAAGCCTACGTTGGGACGTCGTCGATAGAGGAAAGCAGGAGAACCTAGGTACCAAAATAGTTAAATCAAAGTTTCCTTTTGAATCAGCACAACAGCCAGAAGGTAATGAGTATTAAAGTTCGCACCACAGTGAGGACTAAAGCACTTGCATGTGTGCTAGTGTTGTTTGTTCTGTGTTCCTCGAAAATGCGACTGTAATATTAGGCAAGTACAAAATAAACGTACAGTTAACATAGCTAGAAACAATGTTACGATTTCTCCGATGCAGGTGTGTATGTTGTCTGCAGTAAGAGCAAATTCCGAAACGTGAGAAAACTCCATCCAGTGGCTGTAATCAAATTTTTATTTAAAGAAAGTTGCTACTGGACAAATGGTTTTGCTGAATTGCTGAATAAAGAGAGCCGGAAGGAATTGGTACGCTTGCGACTGCATATGCTTCAAAACACAGTGCTTCAAAACTGGATTTTTCCGTGGTTCATACCTCGGATCCTGTTGGTGGTAGAGATGCAGAGTCACTAGACGAATGATACTGTTGATATAAAGATAGCCGAAAGGAATTAGTGCACATGAAATGGCATGCGCGAACGATGTGTTCCGAAACACCGCGCATGGAAATGCGTTTTTAGAGGGCTCATACCTCTCACTATTAGTGATAGAAAGGTGGGGATCAAATGTTTTCGGTAGTCGCTATGCGGGGAACATTAGTATACCTGACAGAGGGCTAGTCTTACTGTAACTATCACACAGTACAGAGAAAATTTTTGAATATTTCACTCTTTCGCTAGCCCAGGCAAAAGAAAAAATCTCTTGGTTCTTCTGCATGAGATGAGCTCTATGGTGCGCTTTAATGAAATTACGGAGACACAATTTAGTTCCTAGGTGGTTCTGAGAAATAAGTGTTCTTCCCCATTTTTCCACTGTCAGCAGGTAACTACTCAACTGACTAAGGTATATCTTCTAGATATTTATCTCCAAACGCCATCTTTGCGTTTCAAAAATCTTTATGCGTTATCAGGGAAACGTATCATAAGCTTATTTTTGATCACCAAAACCGAGCCGCGAATTCCAAGACGGATATCATCAGGAAATGGCTGTTATTTTTAACATAAATTTATAAGATCCAGACCTCGGACAGCCTTGTAAGCCTCCTTGATGCCTTTATTCTTTTTCGAAGCAGAGAGGCTCAAAGTTAGCCCACTTTTCACATAAATGCCTGTGCGAGTTGAGAATGTAGTTTATAAAATCACGTAGCACGGAGAAATATGCTGTAAAGTATCTCCGCTATAATCAGAAGGGTTCTGGAGGCCACATGTTACAGTTATAAGGCACACGAAAATATTTTTGCACGTAAAATTCTGTCTGATGTCTAAAATCTGGTTATTTCAATGTCACATAAGTAAAATAACATTATTTTACCAAACCATAAACCGCTTACATGCCCTACTGTAGCAAGGAAAGGTATAATAAAGGCTAATATGCTCCTGTTTCAAAGAAATTGACTGAAAAGTGGGGTACCAGCTGCCTCAATTCACTTTTCTCAGTACCTTTAACCAATTTTCCAAAAAATATTCGTGTGTTTTTACGCTGACATAATGGGATAGCAACACTGAGATGGAGCCGTAAAAGTAACAAATATTGAATATAGTAGACAGTGGTAGTAGTATAGAAAGAGCGAAGGAAACAATGGCGGTGTGAGAGACTGAGAGGTATATAGTGCCAGTAGAACGAAGTCGCCACTGACAGAATAGTGCTAGGAAATGAGTGAAGGATACAATGCCAGTGGGAGAGGAATAAGGAGAAGGAGAAAGTGGGAGTGGGTGAGAGTCACAGATAATGTCTACGACAGTAAGGAGCAAATAGACAGTGTCAGTGAGCAGAGAGAAGAAGGGGGAAGGAATGAATGGGACAGCAGCAGAAGGGGAGGGTAAGAGGGAGATGGTGACAGTGAGAGAGACGTACAGAAATAATGACAATGAACTGAACTATGTGATTGAGTGAGGCTGGCCAAGTGAGAGTGAATGGGTATGAACGATGGATTAGTCTGTGTGAGCGAGTAACAGTTAGGGACACTTGTACGAGTGACGGATGAGATATTTGTCAAATACAGCCCAAATATATTTGCATGCCAAAACCTGTGAGGAAGTGTTTAGAGATGTCGAGGAGTGTAGAATGAGGCAGCTGGTGTCTCAATTGTCATCCATAGTCTTTCAAACCGGTTCGTATTTATCTTTCTGTTGCTCCGATAGGAACATTTTTCTCGAGATGGGACAGTAGTAGAACTTGCGTGCGTCATCGTAATTGCTGATAGAGAAAATTTTGGAATATTATGTAGTTACACAAATAATAGATAAACTGGTAATTAATCACAACGCAGATACGGATGTCAATGATAAAGACGTAATAACTGAAATACAGTCTCAGTTTCCAGTTGTTAAATTGAAAGATTGTCCACAAAGCACGTGATCTAGAGCAAAGTCACCTACCGACTGAACCAACGGATCATGCGACATTCACGTAACAGTGGCTCCCACCATGTGTCTCCATGTAAGGCTCGTTGAAAATTTCGTAATATCTACTGACTCGACGAGTGCCCCACAGTCTCTTACGAGAGCACCCTGGGGAGAGGAAGCCGAAGGAAAAGCTTTAGATACATTTTCACACGATGTACTAGGAACTCTCAATCGAGTGAACGGGGTGTGCCAGCTGAATCATCTACATTGGATACCGGGACAAGTTGGTATTAGGGGCAACGAAGGTGCAGACCAATTGACGAAAATGTCGCAGCATCTAGTTCCCACTGACGTATTCCTACCATGCAGTGATTTTCGTCAACCACTCATCAATGAAGCAAAACCGGAAATGGCAATGACCATGGAACGAAATATCAAAAACTCAATGGTGCTAGGGATTCAGAACAGAGTCCTTCGCTTCCTTTCACAGCCCTGTGCTCACGAGAGAAGAAGTTGTTACAATTAACGGAGTGCGACCCAACCACAAGAATACTAATAAAATGAGACTTTTTTCTCAATTAATATCCTCTCCAACCTGTTGTGCCTACCTCATTGACGATGACACAGTGAAAAATTCGGTCATTCAAGAACGACTAACACGTACACCGACGGAGATAAAGTGATAAATAGAGTTACGCAGGAACAATTACGCTGTGCAGTATTTTAAAAATTAAAGATTATTTTTCTTTAAACTATCTCATACTTCCATGTGTTGGTCTGTTGCCAAATTTACACTCTAAGAAAAAAGAGAAGGAGGGAGAGAGTGAGAAAGAAAAAGAAAATAACAGAAAAAAGGCGCACCATGGGGGAGTTACCTGAATGTGACGGAAATTAGTAGATGAGATGTACATCTACAGACAAACAATAGACTGCAATGGCAGACAAACTGCATGAGTTATTAAAGAGAAAGAGCTTTGCAAACTGAGCGAGTCAATAACGTGCTGGTCCACCTCAGGCCGTTATGCAGCTCTTCGGCTTGGCATTGACTGATAGACTTGTTGGACGTCCTTCCGTGAGGTATCACGCCAAATGCTGTCCAACTGGTGCGTTAGATCTTCAAAATGCCGATATGGTTGCAGGGCCCTGTCCACAATACTCAACTACGTGCCTACGTGCTGGCCCTGGAAGGATCAAGCAAGCACGAAAGGAAACAGTACAAACTGTCGTTGTGTGTAGGTGGACATTATCTTGTTGAGATGTAACCCAGAAAGGCCTGCCACCAAGAGCAATAGAATGTTGTTAACGTACCGCTGCGCTATGGGAGTGCCGTGGATGACAACCAAAGGAAACTACTACGAAACGAAATGGCACCCCAAACCATCTGTCCTGGTTGTCGGGCAGTATCGCGGACGACAGTTAGGCTGGTATCCGATCCTCGTCCAGGGACTGTTTTCCGCTAATGGGGTCTCTGTCCGAAGCAGTAGTCACCACTGAAGACAATTCTACTCCAGTCAGTGACATCATAAGCCGAAGACAGTTGTATGTTTGCGCTGAGAAAACCATCTACTACCGTCTATTTGGACGATGTCTGCATCACGCCGTGAAGCACGGCGGCGTCGATTCACCGCGGATTTACCACCTGACGAGGGCGTGTTTCTACAGATAACAAGGCGCCGCCAAGACAAGGCTAAAATAGTACCTATGATGTGTACCAGATGAACCCTCTTCATATGGAGATCGCCGCCCTGCAACTAACATGTACTGCGATAAACTGTGTGCAATGGAAACCTGTTGCGAATTAATGGTCCTGACAAGTGAGTCGTGGGCGTGGTCCTTGTAGAAATTAGTGACACTGCATGGAATAAAAGGGATTTGGGCACTGAAATTCAAGCTATATCTACTCTGACCACAGTTTGCTGTAAAAAAAAAGCCACAGGGGAAACAACACATGACTAACAAATGCAATTGTAAATGAGTGGGAGTTGGGTAATAAAGTACGTACAGTTAATACAACTGACAAAAAGTAAGAGGAATCGTCTGCTGGGAGGGTAAGAAAATAATCTGGCAACTAACTAGCGATATAACCTAAATTATGTAAATTTTTGTTAGAGGAACATCCAAAAACTGTTTCGTAAATTGTTCATAATTTCAACTTCTGCTACCACTGTACACAATTTTTATGATTGATATCCCACACAGCCCAATTTCGGGGCGACTAGTCTGGGCTGTGGTTTTTCTAACAAACATTTTTTGCTTGAATGAAATTTCCACTCTGCAGCGGAGTGTGCGCTGATGTGAAGCTTCCTTGTAGATTACAACTGTGTGTCAGACCGAGACTCGAACTCGGAATCATTGCCTTTCGAGGACAAGTGTTCCAACGAGTTATTTTGTTTAACTAAATACAGTAAACTCAGGATTATTTGGAGGCTTGAAAACCCTCGGATAGTCAAATCCCGCGGATAATTCGCAATAAAGTACCCAGGAAAATATTAAGGTGGTTCCGAAACAAAAATTAATTACAATATCATAATTAAAATCTTTAACTAATGTTTATGATAAATTTTGCGCTAATCATCATAATATAGATATGTGAAAATTCGGTACTTCCAACGAATGCAATTCAACTAAATTTCACATTACATTACACTACTTTGAAACAAAATACAGCCCAGCAGGTCTAGTGTGGGAGCGGTACATTGTTCACTACACTCGTTTTGTATCGTGAGATCAGTGCTGACTTGCGACCACTCCAGGGTTCTAGGTTATTCGAAAATTTTCAGCAAAAAGAAAAAAAAAATATGTGGAAGAAATAGGCCGCACATAATAAGCAAAGTGAAAAATCTGCCTGCGGGTAATTAACAGTTTATTGTACTTCTATTTCTTAAAACTATAACTTCTTCTTCACAAGATTTTGTTCGTTTATCTATAAGGTTGTTTTTAATTTATTTATATTTATATTATATATTTACAGTACACAAGGCAATTATGAGAATCTCGTCCGTGGCAGTGAGCATTGTCATGATTAAGAACGTCGTAGACGCTATTATTCCAGTTATCACAGACATCTTTAATCTGTCTCTTGTCAGTAGTACATATCCTACTGAGTGGAAGCAAAGTTGAATTCAACCTATACCCAAGACTGACAACCCCAAGTCGTCAGGTGACTACAGGCCGATCAGCATACTACCTGCAATATAAAGCCCTAGAATACATCGTCCATGAACAGCTGACGGATTACCTCAAAACGCGTAACATCCATGACGAATATCAGTCAGGCTTTCGAAAGCACCATAGTACAGCAACTGCATTAATCAAAGTAATTGATGACATTAAACATGCTATGGACAGACGTGAAGCTACTATCCTAAGACTGCTTGACTTTAGCAAGGCTTTTGACACAGTTGACTTCGATTTATTAATAATTAAAATGAAACAGCTGAATTTCTCAAACAGTGCAATACACTGGTTTGACAGCTACCTCAAAAACAGAAGTCAACAAGTCATTTGTGGGTCGGAAAAGTCATCATGGAAAAACGAGCGCTCTGGAGTTCTCCAAGGCTCCGTCCTTGGTCCACCACTCTTCTCACTGTACATTAATGATATTTCTTCAGTGATTCATTCCTGCAACTATCATCTATATGCCGACGACATCCAACTGTACACAAGTGCAAGCCCCAAAAACATTGCTGACGCAATAGCGAGTATGAACTCAGATCTTTGCTCTGTTTCTTGATGGGCACAGAACTTAGGTCTGAAACTGAACCCCAAGAAATCCCAGGTCATACTTATATCTCATCCAAAGTTAATCAGCCGGTACTTTCGCGAAACGGTCCCTACAATACTCCTCAATGGTACCCAACTACCATACCAAAAAACAGTAAAAGACCTTGAAATAATCTTGGATGAACACCTAAACTGGGAAGAACAAACAGTCACAGCTTGCCGGAAATAGCTCTCCTCCCTACATGCAATTCAAAAATTTAGAAATATATTTCCAACCCATGTTAAACAAAAATTGGTCCAAACACTAGTCTTGCCTAATCTTTACTACTGCGATATAGTTCAACACGGCACAAATAGTGAAAATTCTAGATGCCTCGAGGTAGTGATGAATGCTTGGGTTAGATACGTGTACAATATTCGGTTGTATGATCATATCAGTCCTTCATACTCCCAGCTAGGTTGGATACGCCCACATAAGGCACGCGATCTCCACACGATGTGCTTACTTCATCGATTTCTTAGCCACTGGTGCCCCCAATACTTATCTTCTCATATTAGACACGTATCATCATTCCACAATCGCAATACCAGATCGGATACGTCTAGCATCTTGGCTGTACCTTTACATAACACAAAATCTTTCTCCGTGTCATTCTCCATCTCAACCATACGACTATGGAACGCGCTTCCCTGTGATCTGCGTCTTATCCAGAACTACTCAACACTCAAGAGGGAACTCAAAACATACATATTAGGGACGGGATAGCCACCATTGTTGTCCCCCCTCCCCCCCATCTCTTCCTTTCTCCTCTCCATCACAGCTTCGAATTTTACCATTCTATTTCTCTTCCTCTAACCTATCTACCTCTCATATATCTCTTTCAGCCCATTCTGTCGTCTTACGTCTCTGCTCGATGAAAATAACTCACAAGCTGCAAGAACATAACGAGAAAATTCCCAACTAACAATGGGACTGACATTCACAAAAGAAAAGTGTGTTTACTTTCATATACATAGTCATTATTATTATTATTATTATTATTATTATTATTATTATTATTATTATTATTCTTGATTGTTGTAATAATTTTTTTATTGTTATAATTATCATTGTACTACTGTTATAATCTCTATTTTTTGTCTTTAACATCAATACTGCATAATACGTTATATGTCCTTAACGTTCTGTAGAAACTGTAATTTGTTCAATCTGAGTATGCCTGGTTAGGTGTAAGAGAGGGCCTGAAGGCCCTAATCTTGCCAGGTAAAACAAATGCATAAATAAATAAATAAATATAATTTTGAAACGTTCCCTTATATTTTGACATCAAATAAATTAATTGTTCTTCTGAAAGTAAAGCTTCTTTATGGAAAATACATAATTATTATTATATGAAGATGGTATCTCTTCTTTCGCACATGTCCGCCCAAAACCCAAATGATTCTGTTCAGACATAGACACCTGACTACAGAACGAAAATAAAACACAGAAGACATCAACTGACGCTCTGGAACACACCACTGAGATTTAATGGCACTGCCAGTTACCTAGGTGTGTACCTAGACAAGCTTCTTTCGAACATAAAACCTTCCTGGCAGATTAAAACTGTGTGCCGGTCCGACACTCGAACTCGGGATCTTTGCCTTTCGCGGAAAAGTGCTCTGCCATCAAAGCTGCGAGCACGGGGCGTGAGCCGTGCTTGGGTGGTTCAGATGGTAGAGCACTTGCCGGCGAAAGGAAAAGGTCCTGAGTTCGTGTCTCAGTCCGGCACACAGTTTTAATCTGCCAGCAAGTTTCATATCAGCGCACACTCCGCTGCAGAGTGGAAATCTCATTCTTCTTTAGGACATGTCCGATAGAACAGATACCATTCATGATCTCGCAGCTCTCTAAGAATGAAATTACAGTGAAATCTAGACCATTAGCTGCTTACAAGCAGCATAAATATCAAAGGGGTCAGTTGAAAATGTGTGCCTCGACATGGCCTCGAACCCGGGATTTCCTGCTTATATGGCAGACGCTGTATCCAACTGAGTCATTTATCAACTTCATCTGGAACAAAACCTCATAAAATACAAAAAAGTCTGAAGGACTCGTCTGGGAATTTTCTTTGCCTCCCTCCAAGGCAATGAATCAAAAATAAAACAAAAGAAGTCAGTTCGACAAAGACAAAAGGGTTAAATCATAAAAACGTATATGAAGGAATATGGCATTCATTTTATCGTGCCCACACCTTTTTTCCTCCGTCACTTCTACATCGTGTAACATTTAAATCCAAGCAATAGAGTGTTAAAAAAAAATGGGGGGGGGGGGGGGGAGATTTCAACTAATCCAACTCCTTGTCGATGAAATATAAGATACGGCATATTAGAAAAAAGTTCTCGGTAATGTATCATCCTGAGCCACGTCCAATTGTCTGTGATATATATTGGGAAAAGGCGTTCGGACCTGCTTCATATCCACTCACCACGACATAGTGGACACAATATCCAACAAGCCACATGATGGCATTGTTCTTCGATCTGGGAAAGAAGTTTGAATCGAGACGCACGAGAATCTCCTCCGAGATAGCCGCCTCCGATGTCCTGAGAAGAAAAGCCAGTTGTCGGCGAAGCCATCTCCAATGGCCATGACCGCAGGAGATCAACCGATGGTATAATGCATCAGTTTAATGGCAGCAATTGCAGCGATCCTTCACACTGAGGCCAATACGAAAAAGTCGCACTTTAGTAGGTGGAATAACGTGAACAACTGGGTACCACTAGTACGCCACTTCCATCGGGAAAATCGGGAGGCTAGACCAAACAATCTTCCAATTCGTTTCTGGCGACAGGGCTTCACAGAGGGAATGCTATGAGAAATTGGCCAGCTGCGGGAAAATATATTTACACCTAAATAACTGGCTTCAAGAAAAGATTTCTTAACGTGCCTTAGTTTATAACTAATCCTACCAGTATCTACTGGAGATTTTAAACTCGCCGATCGGGGACAGTCATGAAGGCGAGCTGTAAGTGACTGGGGGGGGGGGGGGGGGGACGCATAGACATGTTAAAACGGTGTGATGGATGAATAAGGCAGAAGCCTTAACTCGAATATCAGGGAGACCCAAACCTCCCAACAGACGGGGGCGCGCCATTACCCCA
The DNA here is from genome assembly GCF_023897955.1 of Schistocerca gregaria. Lineage (NCBI taxonomy): Eukaryota > Metazoa > Arthropoda > Insecta > Orthoptera > Acrididae > Schistocerca > Schistocerca gregaria. The sequence goes on from NC_064922.1 coordinate 576,841,871, forward strand.
TAACGCACTCGAAATATAGAGTTGCGCCAGATAAACCTGCTAGTTAAACTTTGCAACTTGCGTTACATCACCGCAGGAAGTGGAAAGATTTGTGCAATAAAATAAGCCTTACTTGACACATACGGTTCCATGACCCGCACCTTATGAAGAAGTGAAGGAGAGCGACACTCGTGTTCAATGATGGCTACCTGAATCTCATCCCAGACAGACTTCCTGTTTATCGTAGCCATCTTTAGCGGACAACTGTCATTTATAACACCTAACGAACGATATCGGGTGACCTTCAAAGCCCATGGAATTTCAACAGCGTCAAATCCTTGCAAACTGACTAAGCGACATTTCTGGTCATTAACCCACGATCCGGTAAAACGACAAAAAACATTCAAAACTTCCTTCAGCGGTGGTACATCATCAGGGGTACAGAGAAGAACCATAACATCATCAGCATATGCATAAACTGTAAACCTTTCTCCCAGCGGCGACTAGCCACCAAAACCAGCAGCTAAAAGTCGCAATCAGGTTTCCAGAAACAGAACGCAGTGCGACATAGATAATGGACTCACTTGAAAGACCCCCTGACACACCGCGATGGGGGAAGTAAGACAGCCATTTATGTCAATGGCCGGCCGTATACCAGTAATTAGAGAGCTAAAAAACCGTTGTGAAGCATCGTTAAAACCAATAGTCGTCAATACTCGATTTAGAAATTCATGAATAACGCGGTCGAGCGCGTGGTGAAAATCAATGAAAAGCAAAGTGGTTGGCACGTGAATGGTGGAAGCAATAGTCTGCTATTTACCACTCGCGCCGCTATTTTATAATCGAAGTTGAAGAGGGTTATCGGGTGGACCTGATCCACACGCAAACGTCCCGGCTTCTTGGGGATAATGACAATTTTAGCAACCTTAAAGCTATGGGAAGGGGGGGGGGGGGGGGGGTAATGCCTACGTGAAATACTTCATTCGGCATAGATGTTATCGTATCTCTTATCAGGGGCCAAAATCGAATATAAAATTCTTTGTGAAAGCCATAGAAGACAGGGGATTTGTGGGAGGGAGAACGTGCGACAATATCAAGTATATCATCGCGATGGTATACAGAGAAAAACTCTTCCTGGAGAGCTGACGTAACAACACTGTGAAGGAGAGAGGTAAAATCAACAGACGGTAAACGCCTGAATCCACTTAGGTATAAATTTCGGAAAAGGTCTGGTTAAGTTCACGCATGATATAAGATTGGGAGAACCACTCACCCCCATCTAGAGAACGAATGCTAGTAAGACACGTCCTATGAGATCGTTTGTGAAGTCGAAGATGATGATAGGGAGAGGCCAACTCATCCTGTACGACTGAACGAGGTTGGAAACGCAAGGCGACAGCATCCGTTTGCCTACGTTTGAGTTGTAGAAGTTTTGCCTTCAGGCGGTGTACGTGTACCACTCCCAAGGGGACATCACGAGCATTAACGTAAAGATCGCGAAGGAGTACAATAAAATTCTCTAGTTCGCCTTATTTCAGCCGCTTTTTCAGCGCTAAAATACTTGAGTGTATTTCCAATCTGAGGTTCAGCAAAGGTAACCCGCCATTCTATGAACTGAGGGATAACGCGCCTTGGACTGGATTGTCCGCAGCCATACGTCTGCGCTGATGCCTTCCAGAGAATATTTCGTGCCAGGTATTGTGTTTAGCTTCCATAAAGAGCGCGAAAGATGGACCCGCTGCTGGACGTGGGTTAAAAGTCACTGAAACAGCACAGTGGTCAGTGAAACTGGCAGGGCAGGCCAGAGTGGCCGAGAGGTTCTAGGCGCTACAGTCTGGAACCACGCGATTGCTACGGTTGCAGGTTCGAATCCTGCCTCGGCCATCGATGTGTGTGATGCCTTTAGGTTAGTTAGGTTTAGGTACTTCTAAGTTCTAGGGGACTGATGACCAGAGAAGTTAAGTCCCATAGTGCTCAGAGCCATTTGAACCATTTCGAAACTGGTAGGAATTACATCAATCGGTAGAAGGTGACTACAGATGGGGGCACATAAATAAAAGAGGCCCAGCCGGCTGCTTGAAGTAGTTGTATAGAGTGTAAACCACACCAATGTAGGATATCTGCAAACCCAAGCATCTTGGAGATGCAAAGACGTCACTCTATCATGAAGTTCACGGCAATATGTATGATTGGGAGTCTGATCTATACGACGTAAGACGCAGTTACAATAGCCCCCCCCCCCCCCCCAACATAAACCAGGCCCGCGTCACGTCGGACTAAATAAACAACTTGTCCTTATAAAACCGCACGCTGTCGGATGAACGACCGGATCCTGACGGAGCGTAAAGAAAAATTAAGGTGAGGTCATAAAAACTACAGCCTATACTGCGACCGCGTTTCGAAGTCCGTCAATGGTATTCCATCTCGATAAAGCATAGCCATACCGGTAGAATTTTTAGGCGTGACATTGAAAAACACAGAGTATCCAGGAAGTAAAACACACAAATAACACCTCTTGGGAATCGTAAATATACTGGCGTAAGGCGGCAAGCCATTATTGGGAACATATCCTATTAACATCGAGGGTAGGAAATGTATATGCCTGCATCCGTCAACACATGTAGGGTCAATGAAACAACGCTAAGGAAAATGCACTCATCATGTCCTTCTCTCCTCAACGTCCGGAGGCGGTGGAAAGAAGGTATAATTCTAATGGTCCCCACAGGAAGCCGAGGAATCCTCGATTTTATTTTTACGAGGCACCGCTGCACGTGCAGGTGGAAAACGCTGTTTCACACCACTCCGTGAAAATATACACTCTTTATGTGGAAGAGTTGGGGGTACGTCAAGCTCCCATTTGATAGAGGAGCCATTTCCACTGTACTCATCGGAAATCGGGGAACACAATTCAGAACGACTTACAGCAACATCCGGTACAGAAGACACAGATAATGCGGTGTCGGTTTCGGATTGCATCACCTGATCATCAGGATGAGAACCCGTAAAATCGCGTTGCCCCACCGTCTCAGCGTGGAGGAAGGGTGGTAATTCACTGGAACACTGTAAAGACTGTCCAACAGGCAACGTCTCTGAGGGAACATCTGAACTCACTGGAACCGTCGCGTCTACAGATGAAGTTGGGAACGCAGATACGACACACATTTCTACATCAGCAGACGGAGCGACTTCATCTCTGGCAATACTGGAATCACAATTAACGTCAGCTGACAACTCAGAACCTCAAGAAGGTGCACCCTCTGCCAACTCCGTATCAGAAGAAAGAGACTAGAGAGGGACACTCTCGAAATCTTCAGTCAGCCGTCGTCCGCTCGTGGACAGAGGCCGCACCGGGACGCACCGGTAACGGTGGAAATTTGCGAAAAGTACGAGATAATGTTGCCCCAACATCGCTTAAAGCTGGAGATTGGCTGTCAGTAGACTGCGAAGACATTATGGCCGCTAATGTTAAAGGAAAACGTTTTTGATAAGACGTCAGGACAGTAGTACGCTGCGGACAATCGGATCTGAGACGACCGCTTTCGTTACAGAGAAAACAAGTTCCTTCTTGCCCAGCATACGTAACATGGATCCGGCAACCACAAACAGTTAAGTGGGAAGGAATAGTTCTTTTTAAGGCACATGTCCACAGTCCGGATACCATTATAGCACTGGAAGCGATGTTGTGCTGACCAGCGTTCCCATCGGATATGCCGTAATACTCCAGACGGAAGCAACGCTGTTTTAAGAAATGAATCGTCCACTTCAGGAGGAAGGCTATAAACTCTAACCGGAGTATACTCGAGTGCCTCATTTTCATGGAGGACCTGACTAACGGAATCATCTCGATGTGTAAACAACACTTTAGAACCAACCCGAGATAGAAGCCGTTCTTCTAGAACGGGATCATAAAACTTCACAAAGAATGCATACAAATCAGAATGAAAGTAATCAGCATCCACCTGATCAGGTGTAACGAGGATAACATCAGCCAACCAATCGTGAATTTCCAAAGAGCCGGGCTGAACACGACGCGTACACTTGCCAAAACTGAAACGAACCGTAGCTCGACAAGTAGTAGACTTAGGAGACTGGACAGACACCATGGTGCTGGCTGAAAATACCGCCGCCGAGAGGAAAACGACAACAAACTCCGCTACGCAGCTACGATGTGACTCGGGCCGATACACCAAGACTGTGGAGCTTCGACACAAGCGGCGCTGCGGCACAGGCGGAAGTTAACCACGACCTGCTCGCTCAACGCCAAAGACGACACTACCCATCGAGGATACCGAGCACACTGTGACTCCAGGGACTTACCTCTGGCACGCTCCTCGTGAGACCATCATTTCCAACTTACTGTCCGCACACTACATTTGTAGTGCCTCTGCCCACTATCCTCATTACTTGCGGCAGACAATCTACCGATTCCCGTAAGAGTTTGGGCAATGTGAGTGCATCCGCTCTCAGGAAGATCACAGTCCGTTAAACCTTACCTATATGAAGGTGGTATCTGTTCTTTCGGACATGCACAGACGTGTATCAGAAACAGGAAGTGCACCATGTATGTCGGCGGTGCGTCCTCTCAAGAATTCACACCCCAAGCAAGAGTGCCACAAGGAGGCATCTTGTCCCTGCTACTGTACGCGCTTTACGCAGCTGACGTACCACAAGGAGGCATCTTGTCCCCGCTACTGTACACGCTTTCCACAGCTGACGTACCAACGACAACAACCCCTTTAGAAACGGTAGGACTTTCAGCTGACCACACCTCCTACTGGCGCACAGAACTGAAGATGACAACCATAAAACGAAAGACACAGACCTTCCTACAACAGCTGGAAACCTGGATGGCAAAATGGAGAATCTGTCCAAGCCCATCCAAAACCCAAATGATTCTGTTCAGTCTGAAACCTACACTTAGAAAAATTATACATGACTGTGCTTAAACTGACACACAACATTTTTTTAGCGCAACGAAATCTGAATTTCAATAATCCCTACAAAAGAATGGCCCTGACTAACATTAACCTATACGTTTCACAAATCACTTACCTCACACAAATATCCGTTACTCAAGATACTGCAATACAGCGAGCGCCACTACTGCCAGCTAAATAAAAGATTCAAACTACTGAAGGCACTAACTACTGATAGGAATTGTTAGCAAATGAAAGATTTTGATAGAGAACAAACAATGTATTTACCTCAATAGTGCTCAAAAGTCATAATGTATACAGCAGTTTATGACATCCAGTCTTACAAATTTCAAAACTCCGCCATCTCTCTCCCACATCCACCACTACGGGCGGCCCACCTCCCACTGCGCAACGCTACGCGCTGTTAACGTCCATCTGCCCAACACTACAGTGGCAGACAACAATGCAAACTAGCCACAGACTTCACACAGCACAGCCAGTGATTTTCATACAGAGCGCTACGTGGCGTTACCAATAAGAAAACCTAAACAGCCTACTTACAAGTCATAGACACCTGACTAAAAAAATGAAAAAAAGACAGACGACATACAACTGATTCTCTGGAACACACCACTAAGATTTAATGACACTGCCAGTTATGTATGTGTTTACCTAGAGAACTTCAGAACTGGAAAATACACCTCGCATACCTGCTTTACAAGACAAGCCAAGACAAGTGGAGTACAAGTACGACCCGAGGGAGGTGACGACCAAACAGCAATCCAAGATAACCAGACGTACATTAGACCTGTGGTAGGGTATACATAAACCGCTAGCAGAAAACGACTTCACTCACCGACAGACGACTTTTACGTAGCATCTCAAGACCGCCAATGCTCACACAAGTGACGACGTATATCACAAAACTGGTGTGCAACCACCACAGACCAGACTGACTAACGTCAGAGAAAACTACGGGAGACACACACTAACGAAATGCCCAGACATGAAAGACATCGTGACAACAAGACTACGAGCAACCAGGCGACCTAAATTCAAATACATCCAACCAGCGTCTACAGTGGCGCACAGCACCAGCAACCCCACCATGGAACCACTAACTCAACGCGCACACACCACAAGAATCAACAATTCACTCAAGCCATACACAAAAAAACACAAAGACGCACACACACGCACACACACACACACACACACACACACACACACATACAAACAACAGAATTGAGTTAGACATAAAATCCAGTATACACTAAAAGATTACAATATGTAATGTTCACCAAAAAGAAAGGTATCCCTCTATGGTGACAGAATTATTTAATGCAAACATGAGAGTAGCTTAAACAAACACTCAATTGACAACTGCTCTTTCAATTACATTTTATATCATAAAAATCATCCTGGCCTCCCGCCAATAGCGTATACTATAAAGAAATTTAGCAGTGTTAAAATATAGATTTATAAAAAAGTAAATAAATGAATAGTATAAGTAGTAGCGTAAAAGAACACCACCAGCACAAACACACACAAAACGAATAAACACCACAAAAACCAGACCAAAGCACACACAACCGTCGCCTCAAAGCATAAACTATAGTCTGAACCATGTACAGTCACGGAAATAATTGTAGCGATCAAACCAAATAGTGTAACAACCAACATTCAAATACTATCTTGTTAAAAACCTAGTAACTATTACCGCTAACACTTCCCCTACAATGCATTCAGCGCATATTCGTTGAAAAACTTCAATGTATCATATGTTATACTATCTTTGTTTTATCCAATTTTACGTTATTGTACCTTCATTGCTTATTGTATTTTACTGTCTCCGAATATGATTTTAGGAATAATTACAATTTTATATATTTTACAACATCTTTACTATATCGAAATATGTCTCAAAGATTCAATATTGCAAAAATGATTAACTGAGCATTTGCAATAAATTTGAACTAATAATGAAATTAAATGTACCTGTACAACGAAAGGCTGAAAAGGGTAATGCAAGCTCTCAAGCAACCTGACCCTCAACCTCAGGGAAAAAAAGAAGCCAATGGGCACAATGTTCCGCGGGCAGCGGGAACTTTTGAGGGGGAACGTTTCCTCTCTTGCATTTCAGTGTAACAATGCCAGTGGGTGCGCCTCTTATCGATCAGCAGACATAAATTGCACATGAGAGTAACAAGGATTTGTGAAAGCGCAATATGGAGACGTTCATAATCAGACGTAGTACTAATTTGCAGTAAGGAAAATGAATGTAAATGAAATCAGTTTTATACAGCTCAATTAGTAGAAAGCAAATGACACTTAAGACATTCAGTTCTCTGGCGGGCGGGGCGGCATCGCTGTGTATGCGATCACCCATTAACGACGGCTTCTCATTGTCTCAATAAAGAAGTATGGAAAATACAGTGTTGTCTTTAAATCTTTGATACATATTTCAGAAATGGTGATCGGTATAATGTTCATATACATCTAACGTTCTAATGACCGCTTAACAGTGTCCAGTGTGTTAAGGTGATCAAATTATTTAGAGCCAAATTCGGGACACATTAAAATATTTTGATATTGCAGAAAGGTGTCGATTACGCGTAATAAATAGACACTATCACCTTAATTTGAAGTAATATGTACATAAATTTTTATGTTACTATCCCCTTCTAAGCTGAAGGGTGGTAACAGGCATGCAGTATTTATTAGTGCTATAAATTTTCTTCAGCATGTATGTATTTTCCAACAGCCTTATGAAAACATTAAACTGAAGTTTCATGATAATTCACTGCAATCACTTATATTGCTTTCGTAGTTTCTACAACAAACTGTTTTGTCAATCATTACTCATTTGCGAAAATACCCTTTCAGTAACCGCATACCGATACAGGCCGTAAATCGTTCGTAATTATCAAATACGTGTACTGAACTACTTACGTATTGATTAATTTACTGCAGAATATAGAAAAACGACCAGTTAAGACGATGTGTCTCAATATAAACGAGCATAGGTGATACAAAAGGTTAAGACCAGTGAAGCGAAGCACATCTACTTCTACAGCTACATCTACGTTTATACTCCGCAAGCCACCCAACGGTGTGTGGCGGAAGGCTATTTACGTGCCACTGTCATTACCACCTTTCCCTGTTCCAGTCGTGTATGGTTCACGGGAAGAACGACTGCCGGAAAGCCTCCATGCGTGCTCGAATCTGTCTAAGCTTCCTGGCAGATTGAAACTGTGTACCGGACCTAGACTCGAACTCGGGACCTTTGCCTTTCGCGGGCAAGTGCTCTAGCGACTGAGCTACCCAAGCACGAAAAACGCCCCCTCCTCACAGCTTTACTTCTTTCAGTACCTCGTCTCCTACCTTCCAGACTTTACAGAAGCTCTCCTGCGAACCTTGCAGAACTAGCACTCCTGAAAGAAAGGATATTGCGGACACATGGCTTAGCCACAGCCTGGAGGATGTTTCCAGAATGAAATTTAGAATCTGCAGCGGAGTGTGCGCTGATATGATACTTCCTGGCAGATTGAAACTGTGTGCCGGACCGAGACTTGGGTAGCTCAGTCGGTAGAGCACTTGCCCTCGAAAGGCAAAGGTCCCGAATTCGAGTCTCGGTCCGGCACACAGTTTTAATCTTCCAGGAAGTTTCATATCAGCGCACACTCTGCTGCAGAGTGGAAATCTAATTCTCTAATTTTACTTTACTGATCTCCTCGGGAGGTATAAGTAGGGGGAAGCAATACATTCGATACCTCATCCAGAAACGCACCCTCTCGAATCCTGGACAGCAAGTTACACCGCGATGCAGAACGCCTCTCTTGCAGAGTCTGCCACTTGAGGTTGCTAAACATCTCCGTAACGCTATCACGCTTACAAAATAACCCTGTTATGAAACGCGCCGCTCTTCTTTCGATCTTCTCTATCTCCTCTGTCAATACGAACTGGTACGGATCCCTCAAGTACTAGTATAGGTCGAAAGAGTGTTTTGTAAGCCACCTCCTTTGTTGATGGACTACATTTTCTAAGGACTCTCCCAATCAATCTCAACTTGTCACCCGCCTTACCAACAATTAATTTTCTATGATCATTCCACTTCAAATCGTTCTGTACGCATACTCCCAGATATTTTACAGACGTAATTGCAACCAGTGTTTGTTCCGCCATTATATAATCATCCGATAAAGAATCCTTCACTCTATGCATTCGCAATGCATTACATTTGTCTATGTTTAGGGCCAGTTGCAACTCCCTGCACGAAGTGCCTATCCGCTGCAGATCTTCCTGCATTTCGCTGCAATTTTTTAATGCTGCAACTTCTCTGTATACTACACCATCATCCTCGAAAAGCCGCATGGAACTTCCGACACTATCTACTAGGTCATTTATATATATTGTGAAAAGCTATGGTCCCATAACACTCCCCTGTGGCACGCCAGAGATTACTTTAACGTTTGTAGACGTCTCTCCATTGAGAACAACATGTTGTGTTCTGTTTGCTAAAAACTCTTCAATCCAACCACACAGCTGGTCTGATATTCCCTAGTCTCTTACTTTGTTTATCAGGCGAAAGTGCGGAACTGTATCGAACGCCTTCCGGAAGTCAAGGAAAATAGAATCTACCTGGGAGCCTGTATCTAAAGTTTTCTGGGTCTCATGAGCAAATAAAGCGAGTTGGGTCTCACACGATCGTTGTTTCCGAAATCCATGTTGATTCCTGCAGAGTAGATTTTGGGTTTTCAGAAATGACATGATACGCGAACATAAAACTTGTTCTACAACTCTACAGCAGATCGATGTCAGAGATATAGGCCTATAGTTTCGCGCATCTGCTCGACGACCCTTCTTGAACACTGGGACTACCTGTGCTCTTTTCCAATCATTTGGAACCTTCCGTTCCTCTAGACACTTGCGGTACACGGCTGTTAAAGGGGGCAAGTTCTTTCGCGTCCTCTGTGTGGAATCGAATTGGTATCCCGTAAGGTCCAGTGGACTTTCCTCTGTTGAGTGATTTCAGTTGCTTTTCTATTCCTTGGACATTTATTTCGATGTCAGCCATTATTTCGTTCGTGCGAGTGTTTAGAGAAGGAACTGCAGTGCGGTCTTCCTCTGTGAAACTGCTTTGGAAAAAGGTGTTTAGTATTTCAGCTTTACGCGTGTCATCCTCTGTTTCAATGCCATCATCATCGCAGAGTGTCTGTATATGCTGTTTCGATCCAGTTACTGATTTAACGTAAGACCAGAACTTCCTTGGATTTTCTGTCAAGTCGGTACATAGAACGTTACTTTCAAATTCGCTGAACTCTTCACGCATAGCCCTCCTTACGCTAACTTTGACATTGTTTAGCTTTTGCTTGTCTGAGAGGTTTTGGCTGCGTTTAAACTTGCAGTGAGGATCTCTTTGCTTTCGCAGTAGTTTCTTAACTTTGTTGTTGAACCACGGTGGGTTTTTCCCGTCCCTTATAGTTTTACTCGGCTTGTGGACCAATGGTCCACAAAACGGTTCTGCTTGAAGATACGCTGTCGATGTCTAAGTTAATTTATACATCCAATCACTGTCTGATGTACATGAAGTAAACATAGTGAGCAATGCATCAAAGTAAATATTGCTTGAGCCATCAGACTTCTGAGCGGTCTGATGAGGCTCGCCACGAATTCCCCTGCTGTGTCAACCTTTTCGTCTCAGAGGAGCAGCTGCAACCCACGACCTCCATTATTTGCTGCATGTGTTCCAGTCTCTGTCTTCCTATACAATTATTGCCCCCTAGAGAGTCCTCTAGCACCATGGAAATTTTTCCCTGGTATCTTCCCCGATATCCTATCACCCTTGTCATTTTTTCTTGGTGTTTTCATATATCCGTTTCCTCACTGACTCTGTGGAAAACCTTCTCATTCCTCTTAACTTACCAGACGACCTACTTTTGAACTTTATTTTGTTGCATCACATCTCAAATGATTCGATTCTCGTCCGTTCCGGTTTCCCCACAGTCGATGTTTCACTACTGTACAATGCTATGCTCCAAACATACGTTATCAGAAATCTCTTCCTCAAACTAAGAACTATGTTTAATATTAGTAGACTTCTCTTGGTCGGAATTCGCTCATTGGCAGTGGCAGCTTGTTTTTCATGTGTCCTTGTTCCTACCGTCACGTGATTTTCACTGACTAGGTAACAGAATATCTTAACTTTACTAGCTTCGTGACCCCCAGTTATGACATTAAGTTTCTCTCCGTTCTCATTTCTGCTCTCAATCCATATTCTGTCGTCACTAGACTGTTAATTCCACACAGCACATTCCGTAATTCTTCTTCACTTACACTTAAGATAAGAATTTCTTCAGCGAGTATTATCATTGATGTCCTTGAACCATAATTTCAATTCCAATCATGAAACTTTCTTTTATTTCCGTCATTGCTTCTCCTTCGATGTATAGGTTGAACATCTGGATCTTACACACTTTTTAATTGAGGCACTGCGTTGTCGGTTTTCCAGTCTTACTATTCCCTCTCAGTTCTTGTACATATTGTATACTTCCCGTGGTTCCCTACAGTTTGCCCATATTTTTCTCAGAATTTCGATCACCTTATAACATCTGTTATTGTCAGCCAGTTTCGCTAGATTAACAAATCCTACGAACGAGCCTTGATTTTTCTTCAGTCCTGCTTCCGGTATCAATGGCAACGTCAGGACTGGCTTTCTGGTGCCTAAAGCTTTCCATAAGACACCTGATTGTCGTTTAACACATTCTCAAATTTCTTTTCATTTTTCTGTATTTTATTTTTGTCGCCTACTTGGGTGCGTGAGCTATTAAGCTAACTGGCCGATAATTCTTGCACTATCATCTCTTGTTTTCAAAAATCAGTCCACGCTTGATTCTTTTTCTGTCATGTCATCAGAAAAGTTCACCCTCTCATTGAGAACTTCACGTTACGCTTTCCACCTATCCGCTCTCTCTTCTGAATCTCATAGTGGGATTCCCACAGCACTCGTGATGTTACGTTCTTGCTTTTAATCTCACTAAATGTTGTTTTGACTTTTATATACGCTGAGATATTCCTAATGGCCATCATTTCTTTATCGATTTCTTGAATCGTTTGATGCAGTCATTTCACCATAGCTTCCCTGTATTTCCTGTTTATCTCGTTCTTAACATGCATTCCTGTATTCTTGAATATCCATCCACATCTTTGTACATCCTTCATCCGTCGATCAACTGCAGTATTTCTTCAGTTACCCGTGATTTCTTTCCAGTTACCTTGTTTTTACCTACTTTTTCTTTCCAGCTAGTGTAGTTGACCATTAAAGAGGTCCACTCCTTTTCAACTAAAGTTCCTTCTAAGCTAATCCTTATTTCAATACCTACAGCTTCAGATAACTTCAAGAGCATCTCTTCTTTCCGTGATTTCCCTAAATCGCTCCAGGCAATTGCTGGGATGGTTCCTTTGAAAGGTCACGGCCGACTTCCTTCCCATCCTTCCCTAATCCGATAAGAGCGATAACGTCGCTGTTTAGTCTCTTCCCCTAAACCATCCAATCCAATCCAAATCCTACACATTCTCTGTCTCTTCATCCACTGCTTGCGAAGTCGGCATGTATACCTGAACTACTGTTGTCGGTGTTGGTTTGCTGTTGCGTGTCATGAGAACAGCACTATCGCTTCACTGAACAACATAACTGTACATCTATCGTTGGAGATCACATACAACCCACACATGAAGTCTGTTTTTCCTGGGCACGAAGGCATTACCATGAGGACATTGGAACACGCACAGAGCTCTCAGTCTTCGCGCGTAGTTCGAAGAGCGCCAGGATGAATTTGGAGTTCTCCTCCGGGCACCAAACTCGCAGGATTTATACCCAAGCGAGATTCTGTGGGATTACCTCAACCGCGCTGTTCGGACAATGAATACTCAACCGAGAAATCAAACAGGGTAGGCCAACGCACTAGAATCGGCATGGCTCCTTATACCTGTCGGTACCTTGAAAAACCTCCTTGACTCTCTTCCTACACGTCTCGAGACAGACTGTGCTGCAAAATGTTATTTCATTCGTGGTCGTGCTAATGTGACTGGACAGTGTACAATTCTAGGTCCGGACGGTCCAGTAGGTGATGACGTCTTTAATCACTATCACTGAAGTCAGTTAACCAGCAGATACCACCATTGGCGTTTAGGCTGATCTCTTTGCTGCCGGGTGGCTGCTCACTGTGGCTTCGAAGTCGTGATGTCCAGTGTGGTGTAGCGGCTGGAACTTGGACTAACTTTCCACGCCGAGACAGGAAGGTTGCCTAAAAACTGTCTGGTGGTGGGGAATGGTACGCCCTACATAGTGACACATGTGGCGGTGGAAGCAAATAGTGCCATGTTCGCAGCGCCTCCTAGTGATGATATGGTAAATGCCTGTAGGCGAACCGGATTCCGGTCGTTGTAAAGACGGCCAGCCGATTTGCCGGCGACAACAGCCTTGTGCTGGGATATCTCCAGGCTTCCCCGGTGTTGACATCTAGAGGTGGCGCGCGTTATGGCAGGTATCGCAGACGTTTACAGACAATATTTCTACGACGTGACTCTTTGTCTTCATCATTTGCTACTGTTGTCGATTGAAACGGATCCACACTTTATTACTACCGATTTCCACCTCCGTGGTTGGTTCTACATCTACAACTACATTTATACTCCGCAAGCCTCCCAACGGTGTGTGGCGGAGGGCACGTTACGTGCCACTGTCATTATCTCCCTTTCCTGAACGACTGTTTGAAAGCCTCCGTGCGCGCTCTAATCTCTCCAATTTTACATTCGTGATCTCCTCGGGAGGTATAAGTAGGAGGAAGCACTATATTCGATACCTCATCCAGAAACACACCCTCTCGAAACCTGGCGAGCAAGCTACACCATGATGCAAGGGGTTCCCTTGCAGTCGGCTCTCACAGTAATCGTCCTATGACCTTTTCCGTCCGTTGACCTGAAGGTAGAGTACGTTCAGATCCCGGTACGGTGCAGACATTCCTGGGATCCGTTCCCCATAATCAAATTCTAACTTCTTATTTCTGTAGTATTCTGCTGCTGCAACCTTTGAGTCTTTAAAAACTGCAGTGCAGTATCTCATTTTCCTTAACTGGTACCTACTATCAGGTTTCAGGAGGTTTTCTACCATCTTTATGTCTATAAAATTCTTATAACACAGCCCCAGTATCTGTGACAGAACTCTAATTTCTTCACAAATCGGTATGATGGACAGCAAGCGCAAGCAATAGGTAGAAAACGCTGCTCTTAAAAGCGAGGTATTTCCGGGTCTCATTCCTTTGGTTCTACTTGTGACAGAAAAGTAGTATCATGTGTTTTGGGAAGCACTTTGGCTAGAGACCATTTGTATACCCAACAGGAGGACTATTTTACTGTATCTCTTCTACACCACAGATGCAAAATTTGAATACTAAACACTTCCTCCTTCTTAGGCAAGTGGAGCAAATCGGTTGGTTCTCTTGCATTAGATTGGTCTACGTTGCACTTTATGGGGTTTACGGACGCACCGTTTAGTTCATGGTTGGTTCCTGAGAAAACCCGAAAAAAGCGTTTTTTGCCATGTTTTAGCCGTCAGCAGCAGGTACCTAAATAACTACCAGCAGCAAAGTGCTCTAATTTTCTTGCTATATTCTTTGGACATTGTACCTAGAAGTACCCTAATTATTAAGAAACTTTCTGGCAGATTAAAACTGTGTGTCGAACAGCGACTCGAATTCGGGTCTTTTGCCAAGTTCTCTACCGACTGACCTAGAGAAGCACATCTCGGAACAAATCCTCACAGCTCCACTTCCACCAGTACCTCGTCTGCTACATTTCACACTTCAGAGACGCTCTCCTAAACTAACAATACTGGAGGAAAGGATACTGCGGAGACATCGCTTGGCCACAGCCTGGGGTATGTTTCCCGAATGAAATTTTCGCTCTGCAGTAGAGTGTGCACTGATATGAAACTTCCTGCAAGATTCAAACTGTGTGTCGCACCAAGACTCGAATTTGGGATCTTTTTTCAGGACTGCTAGTCTTGTTTGTTTTGCAGGAGATCTTGTGTGAAATTTGAAAGTTATGAGACGAGGTACTGGTGGAATCGTGTTTGGGTAACTGGTCGGTGGAGCACTTGTCCGTGAAAGGCAAAGATCACGAGCTCAAGTCTCAATCTGGCCCAAAATTTTAATCTGGGAGTAAGTTTCATACCAGCGCACACTTCTCAGCAGAGTAAAAATTTCGTTCTGGAACGATCATTATTCGTTATCGGTAGACACTACAAAAACACAGTTTTTGGTCGCCAAAACCGAACCGCAGGTTCGCAGACGTCATATTGTGCCGGACGAATATACTGCCGTCGGAACGACTGTATGTGCTTTACTTTGCTCCGGAAGGGGTCAAGTCGGTAGAATCAAACATAAAGTTGTGTGTGAATTTCTAAGGGACCAAACTGCTGAGGTCATCGGTCCCTAGACTTACACACTACTTAAACTGACTTATGCTAAGAACAACACACACACCCGTGCCCGAGGGAGGACTCGAATCTCCGAGGCTGCGCTGTCAGTGACGTGGCGCCTCTAGCCGCGCGGCCACTCCTCGCGGCATAAAATTATAGTCAGTTTTATTGTAATACAGATCAGAATAATTATTTCGTACAATCCATTTTCACGGGAATGTCATGAGTATTTACAACTGTCTCTGAACATTAATGTATCATTTGATGCAGACAGACTACAAGTACCTCACTCAGTGTATGTACAATTAACACATCATGTACTGAATAGTTCAAAAAAAGTGGCTCTGAGCACTATGGGACCTAACTTCTGAGGTCATCAGTCCCCTAGAACTTAGGAATACTTAAACCTAACTAAACTAAGGACATCGTACACATCCATTCCCGAGGAAGAATTCGAACCTGCGACCGTAGCAGCCTCTTGGTTCCGGACTGAAGCGCCTAGAAACGCTCGGCTACAGCGGCCGGCTCCGTTATCATCAGAAAGGTTCTGGAAACCTGAATTGCCGTGCCGTAACAACGAAAAGAAGTGACCAGTGAAAAACAAGCGCTCCTATCGGAACATAATAAAAACACATATGCTTCTGTTTACTGCCTGGTTCTGCCTTCCTAATCACTTTTAATAATTTTTCGGAAAATTTTGGCATGCAGAGTTATTCACGCTTTTTTATGCTACAGAGAATGACACAGTAGCAGGGGAGAAGAGTCAGGAAAGTAATAAATGTTCGGAGATGCTAGACATTGGATGTTAATATAGAAAGCGCGAAAGAGTCAATGGCTGTGTGAGAAAACGAGAGGGACACAGTGGCAGTACTACACAGTTCACAGTGACAAAACAGTGTTAAGAAAAGAGTGAAAGAAACATTGCCAGTCCGAGAGAAATAAAGACAAGGATAAACTGATAGTGAGCGAGAGCCAGTGGTAATAAGAGACAGAGTCAACGACAGTGAAAACGAGGAAGAGACGGAAAGTAACAGTAAGAAGAGACAAGAGTAGTGGGAATGGATGAATAACAGAAGTAAGGGAGAGCAAGAGGAAGAAGAGATGGCAGTAGGAGGGTAGAACGTGGGGGACTGTGGTTGTGAGACAAGAGATCGCGCGGGATTAGCCGAGCGGTCTCAGGCGATGCAGTCATGGACTATGTGGCTGGTTCCGGCGGATGTTCGAGTCCTCCCTCGGGCACGTGTGTGTGTGTTTGTCTTTAGGTTAGTTTACGTTAGGTACTGTGTAAGCTTAGGGACTGATGACCTTAGTAGTTAAGTCCCATAGGATTTCACACACGCACACACACACACACACACACACACACACACACACACACACACAAGAGACAATGACGATTGCATACACACGAAGATATAATGACCATGACTAGGGCTGAATGAGTAAATGAGAGTTGATGAGTATGACCAGCTTATAACTATGGAGTAGTGGATGTGATCGAGTTACAGCTAGAGGAGCTTGTGGGAGTGAGAGAATAGTTGCATTTCCAAAAGAGCGAATATCAAAACTTTGGTGAAGATATTTAAAGGTGCTGAGAAAGGTAGAAAGAGGCAGATGGTACCCCACTATTCAATCATGGTCTCTTAAGCAGGAGCGTATTCGCCATTTTTGTACTCCGATAGGAGCATTTCTCCCTGCTCATTATATGATTATGTTCCAAACAGTGCTTGACAATGGATGATTTAGTTGCCTGTCTCAGCAAGGTACGCCTCCAATATTCTTGGCATCATTTACCATCCTAACTTTTACCCAATGTATGATATTCCAAATATGCAGGTATACTATCAGTTCATGATATTTGTAGACCAAGGTCATCTTTTACATTTTTCAGTAGTTTCTTATTTTTGTGGGTGTATCAGAAAACAAACGATTGTCAAGAAGTGTAACATCAGGTAGCACAGATGCACACACACACAACTCGACTAGCAGTATCAGTTAGTACCTGATGGAGACGTCAAGTTACGTTGTTAAAATATTGTGCATGAACGACACTGATATCCAGCGGAACAGCCGTCAGTTTAACATCTGTAGAAACAAGATTTTCTATTTTGTGTCACTGTGTACCACGAGGGTCATACAGACACCAAGTAATATACACGGGAAAATAACATAAAAAAATACAGTTTGTAACCTGGTCCTTCCTAAACGGCCTACTGGACTGTGATGTAACTGACCGTTATCGCATATGCCTAATGAGATTTTACAGTGAGTAAGGCTACTGTTCCCGAAGGAAAATAACACCGGTTACTTAGTATTTGGCAGCTGTGACTTATTAAACTGATAGTTCGGTAATTTTCACATCTGTCAACACCTGCTTTCTTTGGGATTGGAATTATTATATTCCTCTTGAAGTCTGACGGTATTTCTCCTTTCTCATACATTGTAATTCTGTCAGAGACAGCAAAGGACTTGGAAGAGCAGTTGAACGGAATGAACAGTGTCTTGAAAGGAGGATATTGCATAGATTTGGGGAGAAGAGGAGTTTGTGGCAGAACTTGACGATAAGAAGGGGCCGGTTGATAGGACATGATCTGAGGCATCAATGGATCACAAATTTAGCATTGGAGGGCAGCGTGGAGAGTAAAAATCGTAGAGGGAGACCAAGAGATGAATACACTAAGCAGATTCGGAAGGATGTAGGTTGCTGTAAGTACTGGGAGATGAAGAAGCTTGCACAGGATAGAGTAGCATGGAGAGCTGCATCAAACCAGTCTCAGGACTGAAGACCACAACAACAACAACAACAACAACAACAACTTGGAGAAAAATGTACAACAATCCCTTCTGAAGGAAGAAGTTATTCTCAACCTAATATAAATACTGATAATAATTTTGAAATGGATGGAATATACTACAATAGCTCACGAACCTCACAGGGGGGAAAAGGTTACCACGTAATATATACTACAAAAAAAGACTGACAGTAGAAAGAAAACACTGATTAGCTAGAAAGAGGATAATTAAACGGCAGCGAAGCTGCTAGGGCAAAGAATCTCTAGAATCTTAAGAAAGGTAATGGCCAAAGAATTTAGCAATTATCTCTGCCGTCACAACAGAGGGTCGTCAGGCTTTGCCAGGGCACAGCACTTCACCAGAAAATGGGTGAATCAGAAAACACTGAGTTTGCAGTTACTAATTCTGACCTACTCAGTTTTCAAAGTAAGATTAAATGGAGTTAGCGGTTAATAGATGTTACTAAAACATCGTTATGTAAAAAAAGATAACTTTCAGTAACCTCAGTGTAATGTAACGCAAAATTTAGAAAGAAGCAAACAATTTACTTTTCATTATTGAAAGATTAAAATACATTTACTTCGAGCAAACAAGCCACTGAATTTACTTTTAATATAACAACAATAAAATACATGTCAAGCCAGCAGAAGGCGCTCGCTAAGCTAAGTACAAAATAAATTAAATTGCGCACCTTTACTTTGTGCTGTTTCATTAGTTATTAGCTTTGCCAGTGAATTTTTTTACTTCACTTTAAGTGAATGAAGTTAATACTCAATATTGCCATTTATTGAAGCCTTCCTACGCAATACAAGAATGAACAGTTACTGAGGCAGAAAATTTAGACTGAAGATGGTCATTAGCAAACATACAAAACTGGCAGTAAATAGTTAGCCAATTTTCATATTTTTACGACAATAGGTGACTGCATCGAAAGGACAGGGACCCTGCCTAGTAATAATGATTGAGGACAATGACAATACTGGTGCCCTTCAAGTTTTAACGATTGCAGGTTATTATTCTAGTTAATCGTACTTTGTGAATGACACATCACTGGATGAAGCCTATGTAAGTTTATAATTTTTCACCTAACAGTCTTACGATGTGGAAGCTGTGCAGACGACGAAGAATGAAGCCGACGACGACGATGAGCTGCTGCTGGATGAGAACCCCG
Source organism: Schistocerca gregaria (assembly GCF_023897955.1). NCBI lineage: Eukaryota > Metazoa > Arthropoda > Insecta > Orthoptera > Acrididae > Schistocerca > Schistocerca gregaria. Next base: position 576,861,210 of record NC_064922.1, read on the forward strand.
AGTCGCCTCCAGCTCCACGGGTAACTATGGTACAGGCAACAGTTGGAGTGGCATCTTCCTCCGCCTGTCGCTCCTATCGAACTCTCACTACTCGCGGGTTAACGAACTACAGTTTAACATCTACACTGGCGCCCTGCTAACACCTTCTCACTCTTCATGACTCAGCCTGCTTAGCTTCTCCTCTCCTCTCAACGCTACCGGCCTCTCTTAAGCAAAGGTATACAACGGCACACGTACTACCATTTCGTCGTTGCTACATTTAAATATAGTTCCCTTGGCTATTACCAGGCTATTTACAAAAGTTTCATTATTTCTGAAATCAATTATATACACCCAGAAACAAATACAATATTACATTATTACGTATTAAATGAAGTTTCTGGAATAAAACAGATTCAGAATCAGAAGTACAAGTTGTCAATGGACATTAAACAGCGAAAAATTTTGGATCTTGCGGAAAATGTTTTATCTGCATTTTCGCAGTTACAAGTTGCTCGATGTAACAGTCACAATTTTACTGTCGTAAGTATTATATTCAAGTCAAAAAAACAAATTTAGAAATGGGAATACTACCCTCAGTGCTACACGCAGCTGAAAACAGTGACTAAATTTTAATGAGTCGTAAATAATGGAATCATCATTGGATACAATTGACTAAGACGGAGAAATAATAAAATTTTGAAAATAATAGCTCTGAAAATGAAGAAGTTAGTTATCCAATGCTCCTATGGAATGGTTTTGACCCCAGTGGCAGTAGGAAGGGTAGAACAATAGCTGAGGAAAGAGACCCTAACAGTGGATACAAAACTGAGTAGGGGAAAAAATATTTTCATTATTGAAGAGGTCTCGTTTACCAGCTCTTCAGAGAAACAGTTATCATTTTATTTTCAAAAAAGTTGCATTTAAGAAACAAACAGTTTAAATTGCAGTCATGTTAATCCCAGTGGTTCTCAGAACAGAAATCGTGAATAAAATTTAATGCCTTGTAAACATAAAAATGAACGAAACATCAGTGGACACAGTTAACTCATCTGGAGAAAGCCCTGTATTTTGAAAATAATGGTTTTGACAACAAGGGAGATGTGTATTTGCAAAGGGCATACGGTGTTAAGATGTTGTAGTGTTTTATATGGTTCGCAAAAATGTGTCGCCTGCGGGCCAACACTACCAAACACAACGGTCATGCCTGGTATTTGGTGGTCAAGTGTCACAATACAACAGACACAGGTCTCCTCAGCATCTGCCACCCCCCCCCCCCCCCCCCACACACACACATGTTCCCATGTTGACGCTACGGTATCACCTGCTATGACTACAGTGGACACAAAATCATTGCGATAAGGTCAAGCTTCGGATGGCCTTAAAATATGTCACTTAACAGCATTTAGCCCTGTATCTGATAATGGCATATACGCCGAATTTTTGTAGTACATAAGATAAATATAAAAATACATATTTAGATAAACTATTGCATAACTATGGCTCAACACAATGCAAAACTTTATTTGGTTCACTTAGGGCACGTCTTTGGCGTGAAAGCACGAGAAAAATGTCAATATCTTCTCTGTCTCAGAAACAGTGTGTCCCAAGCGTAGAATTGTAGTGATATGAACTCAGTCAGATGAGTCGGTACCGTGCCAATTTTCTCGTCATTTCTCGCCAGTCACACCCAGAACCGCTACAGTGTCTGTCGACATCCAAGCCACATGACAAGTGGATTGCAAACTCCACGATGCAGCATGTTTCCCTCAACACAGTTTACCAGGGTACATACGTTTTCCCTTGTAACAAGTTTACCGATCGTCCTGTAATACCCACCTACAAGTAAGCAATTAGCAGATGACGTTTGACGTTTTCAAGTATTATCTCGAGTTCTTAAAGTTCATATAAGCGCTAGTCATAACTATAGCTAAGAAGAGGGTTGAGAAGACAGGCGGAGAGACAGGGAGAGAGAGAGAGAAAGAGAGGGAGAGAGAGAGAGAGAGAGAGAGAGAGAGAGAGAGAGAGAGAGAGAGAGAGAGAGTGGGGGGGGGGGCGAAAAGCTAATTATGTTTCTGAACTTTTTGGAAACTTTACTGTCCTTTTGCTTAACGAGAATGGCACCGGGTAACTGAAATTATTAAACTAATTACAGTGCGGAAAAAGGCAGTTTGGAGTTCCTTTTCTTTGCGACCCGGTGGCCGTTGACGCCTAACAATGGCAGACCAGACAGAAATTAGGGTGGATGAGAAAAAGCCAGGGAGAGAACTTAATTGGACATATCACCTTTTCGTTTTCCGGTGAACAAGCAGTTCCTTCCCCACATAATCAAGATCAGCAACGTTAGTAGAAAATGTAGGAACAAGTTCGTCTGATGTTTCGTGGGACACTAATGACCCAGCTACGAAATGTGAGCGTGGTATGTTCTTCTCCTTAACAGAGACTATCAACGAGTTGGTCTTACAAAAGGACTTCGCGGCAGAGTTTTCTTGCTCCGTGACTGCTCAATAACAGTGTCACGCAACTGCATTTGCATATATAAAAGAAAGTTTTGCATCACCTCGGTTCCGGGAGTTCCGGAACATGTACAAAAAATTGGAATTCAGATCAACAAAAACATCATTTTCATCCTTTTTATTGCTCATGAAAACCACACACTGCATGTTGCACCACCATACAGTGATACCTTCAGAGGTGGTGGTCCGGATTGCTGTCCACACCGGCGGCGTAGATCCCTCAGAGTAATTGGTGGGTCACGTCGTCCATGAACAGCCCTGTTCAATGTATCACAGATATGTTAGACAGGGTTCATGTTTGGAGAACATGTTGCTCGCTCTAGGCAAGCGATGTCGTTATCCTTAAGGAGGTCATTCATAAGATGTGCACGATGGGTGCGCGGAGTGTCGTCCTGTAACGTTCTTAATATAAATAATAATAAACTTCATGATAACGTTGAATAATGTCTGATATGGGGAATGTATACAGAACTCGAATTGACGTGTTGCGTGTTGTAAGTGCAAGTGGTGTGCTTACCCTGTGTTACTGTTAGCAGAACTTTACACGAATCGAGTGGGCAATGCAACTCCCAATACCAATAAAGAAATATAGTCACTGCAATATACATTCAGCCCTTTAGGCACTGAAGCATCTGGCACTGTACAAAACCGATAACTTTGGTGCCTGTGCACATAACAAATAAATTAATTTATCTTACCTCTAGAGCAGCAACGGAGTAACGCGATATATTCTGGTCTCTCACAATTAAGATGAATGCTAGCTACAGGCTGACCAGCGTGCAATGCTGGCCATAATACTTGAAATGCACATGAAATTCGTTTCGCTGATAAATGAGAACATTTAAGAAATATCAACTTCTTCAAAAATATATGACCTGGACTGGGAGGCAGTACTGATTATGGTGAATTACTAACACTCAGTTTTTTATAGCAAAATTGTATTGCAAGTTAAGTTTGTCTTTTCAAAAACGTCTGACAATTGAAATTACATTAGTCAAAACTGATTCACAAACAATGAGATTTAAACAGCAAGTATTTTCTAACTTCATTAATCCGACATAAATGAAAATCATCAAATTACACATAGCTCTGCTAACAAATCTTAAAAGCACTACAGAAATGAAATACTTAACTAGCCTCTTTCTCAAAATCGTTTACGTACATTCTGGGGTTACTCAACAATTATAAATTATCAGTCAACTCCTCTGTACTAACATGCTGGCAAAAACAGAAATCATACTTATTCAAATCCTTACATTATTTCCATGAAGCTTCCTGCTTCCAGGTTCAACAATATTGACATACCTAAATTAATCTAGCTCTTGGCGGCTTCACTTCCTACTCCATTGCGTTTCCCTCTCAGACAGCTGCCTATGACTGAGCGCCCAGCGCTCTCTTGCTCCAACAGATCAGTACAGCACCTTTGGCTCTGTGGTCGAGCACAGTCATTGATCAACATTATCGAACCTCTCAGAGACATTCATTGTTTATAGTACACTATTTTCATTTAAATTTATTAACATTCTTATCTCATTCTGGTGCCTCATACAAGTGTGTCCCAGTGTACTCCTTTCACAAAGCTCCAGCGGAGTTTAATAAATTTGGAAGTACCTTGTGCAACAAAAATGTGGTCAATTTATCTAATTCTGTAACATCATTAAACTCAAAAGAATGGATAGTGCTCAGTTGAACTGCTATAAATCATTATCTGGTTATAACCTGAGTAAATTGCCTCGTAAACAATGTTGTTGGCAAATAAATCGACTAAATCAGCATCAGTATACAATCAGATTGTCTGGTTGAAGGCACATGACCGCACTTCATGGTGTTGTGGTGTAAGTAGCCTGTTTAAGTATTTCTATGTTGGCAGCGCTATGTAGCGCTCTACATTAATAGCTCTGACAGCATTGTGCGCAATTCGTATGAGACCCTGTGGCTGGTTGGACTCGCAGTTGGAAGTTAACAGTGACCGGCGATGGAAGTTAGAGGTGAACAGCCAGCAGTGATAAAAGTTGGGAGTAAGGAGTCAGCAGTGGTGGAGGTTAGAGGTTTATAATTAGCAGTATTGCAGGTTTGCAGTATTAGCGCGAGCGGACGATTTGGACGTGTTTCCGTCATGGAAGTGTAATTTGTTGATGATTATATAATTTTTGGAACTGGATGTCATACATAATAACATAATTTTTGAACTGGTTGTCACCTTCTTAAGCTCCATTAAAAATAAGTTTTTGATTCACATTATTAAAAACGGAGAGCTAGGAAATGGATGGAGCATAAGAAGGAGAAGTGACTAGTAACAGGAATTGCATACGTAATTTTCATTTCAAGGACTTGGTATACTTTTATAAGCCAATATTACCGCTGATTTACTACTCTTGTTTCCTGTATATTGCTTTATATTAGTTTTAATGCTTTATTTGCTTTTCTAATTTAGATACATTGCCACTTCGTTTGCCAATGTGAATTTTTTGTCATTGATGTTTGTGTTGATTGTTTTGTGATGCTGCAATGCCTCGTTCTCTAGTTTATGAATCTGAGCTCAGTAGATTTAAGTTAGTTTAAGAGGGGGTATATTATATAAGAAAATGAGTTTGATGAGTTGGGAAGAAATGAATTGAGAAGCTAGAAGGAAGAGGTTTGTCCAAGGAGTATTGTATAATGAGGAATAAGTATTTTGAAAGAGGTAATGAACATATGTAGGTAGGGAATAGTGAGAACAGGTTTAGTTAGGATTTTCTTGGAAACAAATTATGAGGTAGGAAATATAGTAAAGTATAAATAAAGATAGCATGCTTAAATATGATTTTTGTGGAAACAAATGTTGAATTAAGAGAATTGGTCAAAATTAAATGAAGTTTTAGTTGCAAATGAAGTAATTTTGGTTGAAATAAAACATGTATGAAGATAAAGTAGGTATAAAATGCTCACCATAAGTACTGCAGTACCAAATGCTATACTGAAAACAGACCCTGTCTTTCTTTTTGTATAATTCCGTTACGTTTTTCTCCACCCTTGTGTGTCTATGTTCTTCCTGTCTCTGTTTCTTTACCTGATAAGATAAATTTGGTAGAATTTTTTTTCTTCCAATACTAATCTGCATTCACTATGATGAGAAATACTGTTAATCTCAACTATAATTTGGTTTTGTAACATATTCTTTACTTTGGAAAGATGTTGAGACTTTATTTATTTTATTCTGTTTTCTTTTAATGCTCATGTGTCAAGTTAATGTTTCTGAGGATATTCCCATTTTTCATTTATTTATTTACTTATTCCACAATTCTCGTAATACTTATGTATATCTTTCTTTCTATTCTTTTGTAAAGGCTTTATTCCTGCAACGTTGTCTTTATTATCATATTTTTTGACTGTAATGATGTTTTCTGTAACTTTGTAATTGTATTATTCTGCTGTAAAATTGTAAATTGTATAGACTGAAGTTCTTAAGGTTAAGTAAATAGTAGGAATTCATTTTACTGCACACATTTCTGTTGGTCATACTATATGTATAAGATGTCAGTAGTTATATGACTGTGTTTAGATGTCAGTGGTTATATGAGTGTGTTTGTTCTGGCACATATGTTGATAATTCAGCAAGGGACTGGTTAACAACATTGCTGGTTCTAAGGGTATTGCAAAAAGTTAGTAAGTGCACAAGTAGGGGTTCATGGACTAGTTACATTGTCATAAAGACTCTTCAACTGTGATTGTGCACCCACACAGTCGCAATGGATGGCTGCTAGCCATCTCTTCAAGGACTACAGTGGGTATGCATCTTTGTTGCTCTGTGGTGACCTACCAATTCTACCAATATTCTTCAAGACTTCGACTGACTCTGCTGTGGGTTTGCTCTGTTGTGGCCCATTACCAATCTTCATGTTAAGAGTCAGCACTATGTTTCCGTTGGGAGGACAACACTGCTTCTTCAAGACTGCATGAAGGTCCACTACTTATATGTGCATTTTCTTTTACTGCTCAGACTTCATGCATAAAACTGTCATAGAATACTCTTCTAATGAATGATTAAGACTGTACTTAGGGACTGTGAGGTGAATTTTTTCATCTATTGACCGACAGAATATTAGTAATTGCGAGCATCTGATCTATCTGTTATTGTTAATATGAATAAAATTTTTAACAAATAACTCTTGGCCAGTGCACAAACTATTTTCTAAAATTTTTAGAAAGGAGCAGGGGGCTATATAGGTAGCCTTTTTATGTGTTTGCATGTTGGCAGCACTATGTAGCGCTCTATATTAATAAATCTGACAGCGCTGTGCGCACTCTGTATGAGACTCTGTGGCTGGTTGTACTCGCAGTTGGAAGTTAAGAGTCAGTGGTGATGGAAGCTGGAGGTGAATGATCATAGAATTTTCGGATCTCGATTTCGCAGTCGATTATAAATTTCTTTGAACTGGATGTCACATTATTAAGGTAAAAGTACATTGTCTGGTATTCAACCAGATCTTTCCTTTGCTAACCATATGCCTGTCAGTAATTACAGCCTTCTGTGGTTTGAGTCTTTTATTTAGCTAGGAGTATTGGTTCTTGTGGCACTGCTTTAGTTCGTGTAATGAAGATTTTTGTGAGGTAGGTCACTTATGAAATGTATAGGTTATAGTTAGGATTTCTACTAATTTCAGAGCCATTCTTTTGTATTAATTATTTAAAGTGAGGTTATCAATTTTAAAGCAGTCAGATCGCGTTATCCTTGAATATAGTGAGTAATTAATGGATAGGAAAAGTTTGAGTTATGTTTTTCAGGGAAAATTCTGTAGGACAGTCTTGAAATGCTAAAGAATAGCTAAAAGACAGTACGTTCACAGTCACTCGGTATTTTAAGCAGGTTGACTTGCATTTAATTTCACTCAGCAGTTTCAGAATTAAATTAAGAAGTTCCATCTTCTCAGTTATTGCAGTTTAAGTAAAATCTTAATAAAGAAGTTTCACCTCCTCAGTTATTTAAATGGAAGTGAAAATTTAACAAACATGTTTCAGAGGTTGCAAAAATGGACCCCGCCATGGACGTGGGTGTGAAGCTGCGCATCGTGCTGGCTGTTGCGCACAGTTTGAGTCGTAACACTTCGTCCTGTGGCTGCACGAAAAGCATTATTCAACATGGTGGTATTGCTGTCAGGGTTTTTCCGAGCCATAATCCGTAGGTGGTGGTCATCTACTGCAGTAGTAGCCCTTTGGCGAACTGAATGAGGTATTTCATCAACAGTTCCTGTCTCTCTTTATGTCCTCCATGACCGAATAATGTAAGTGAGGTTCAATCCGAAACGCCTGGACACTTCCCTTGCTGAGAGCCCTACGTGGCACAAAGTAACAGTGCAGACTCGATCGAACAGCGGTATTCATCACCTAGGCTTCATTGAACTACAGACAATATGAGCCGTGTACCTCCTTCCTGGTGGAATAACTGGAACTGATAGACTGTCACTCCCCCTCCGTCTAATAGGCGCTGCTCATGCACCGTTGTTTACACTTTTGGACGGTCTTAATGACATCTCTCAACAGACCAAGGGACTGTGTCTTTGATACAATAACCACAGTCTACGTCTGTCTTCAGGAGTTCTGGAAAGTGGGGTGATGTAAAACTTTTTTGATGTGTGTAATTCGAGGATACGATGATATACTACCATCTAAATTGAGTTAAGCAGCTGTGAGTGAAGACTTATTTTAATGCCTTAAAGCCGCTGGCAAAATACTTTAAGCTCCATGAACGGGCAAAACGTTAATCCCGATGGCTAATACTGGCTCATACTGGAATACCTTGGTTCTTGACCCTGGTGGGATATCATGTTTTGTTATCTCATTCCTTTAGGCAACTACATCTAATAATATGACATAGTACAATTCAGTCATGCTGCCGCTCGCGTTGGTGCTGTTTGTAGGTTTCCGACCTCTGTTGGAGGCCGGACGGTATCGTTTAGTTGGCATGGTTGCTGTTGCTTGTCTTCTTCTCGTGTTGACTGGCGCCACTCGGTTTCGCAAGCGTAGCCTGTCCGCTGGACGCGGCAGCGTCGGTTTTCGATATATAGTAACGGTTGCCCTATCTTCAGGGAGACGTCGTTGTCTTTCCGTGTCGTGTGAGTGTGCGAGTTCGGATGGGGACTCAGGAGGAGCCAGGTCCACGCAGTGTCAGAGCACGTCGGGACCGATGGTGGCACGCATGGAATGCCAGATGGAAGGGCTGTGGTCACGAGGGTGGACGACCTTATCATAAACCGGATCCTGTAGGCTTTAAGATGAGTGCATTTCAGTCCAAGTAGAGTAACCTCCACCATTGTGATATCTCGCGAAGAACATCGAGTGGAGTGCTTGGGGAAGACTGATCTGATTAGCTTTTATAGACTTCTTATTACTATTTATTGCGTTCAACTTGTTACAATTTGCTAAGTTCAATCAACGCTAATTTTTCTCGCCTGGTGGCCGCTAACGCCCCAGTAACCTGCCTTGGGGTCTGGTTGGTGGTTCTACTCTCGTAGTAGTGCTTCCTTTCTCGTTCCGGGCACTCTAAGTACAGTAATCTGGGGATATAGTGCAGACCGTCGGTTTCGGCTTTGGCGTATTGTTCCATCGTTAAATTTGATTTATCGGACGTCAGGTAGCGTCAGCAAGATTATCATTAGCCATTCGTTAGACTGCTACTAGTCTGAGTTAACATCTTGTGAAGTGAATACAACTCTTGGCTGCCTGTCTCATCGCTCGCGAAAGTGTTTGTGGCTGGACCTCCTAAAAGGACGATTCCTGGAACACCGTCTATGGCCCATTGGTTCTTGCAAGACATGTGAGTTCTAAGAGGACAGTGGCTTGTTTTTTTCTTAACCTTTACTATTGTATTTGCTGTTTTACCAAAGGTTTCTAAATTTTAATTTATATTATTGCCATTCGAGGCGTGCAAGGCCTTCAGCTGTGATGGTGGTTCTTTGCCTTAATATTCTAATTTGGTATTTGAATTTTTGTTTGTGGCGACTTGCCTTTAATATTACAAAAGTTGCTGCGTGTTTTATACAGTTCTTAATTTACTGCCATTCGTGTCATGTAAGGCCTTCTGCCCCCATCACAGTGGTTTGCTTTTAAAACATTATCTGCTGTATCTGTATTTAATGGTGATTTGCTAAATTGTTGGTTGGTTGTTTTGGGGAAGGAGACCAGACAGCGAGGTCATCGGTCTCATCGGATTAGGGAAGGACGGGGAAGAATGTAGGCCGTGCCCTTTGGAAGAAACCATCCCGTCATTTGCCTGGAGCGATTTAGGGAAATCACGGAAAACCTAAATCAGGATGGCCGGACGCGGGATTGAACCGTCGTCCTCCCGAATGCGAGTCCCGTGTCTAACCACTGCACCACCTGGCTCGGTGCTAAATTGTAACTCACTGACAATTTTATTGTTTACACAGTTGTTTATACCTTCATTAATAACGTTTGCTATTTTTATTTATTGTTGAGTCTGGAATTACGGATTTAAAATGACTTGTGTGTAACTGTAAAAGGAAAGCAGTAGTAACTGATTACGGCCCCATCCACAATCGTAACCGAATCCTGTCTCCCTTGACTACCAGGTATCAACTGGTAGCAGAGCGTGGTTACAATTGTAATATCGCTATTTCAGTTACTGTTGGTTTGATTTGTTAAACACTATCAGTGTTGTATGATTGCTGCCTTTGGTGTTGTGTTCGGTTTTAGGTCAGGCAGTACCCCGGGATCGGCCTATTGAGGAAGGACGACCTCACTTATGAGCTGGCAATAAGAAGCCAGCCTATTTAGGGTAGCAGCCCGCTTGAATGCCACTGTTCTTCAGCCGGTTGACGTCATTCTAGATGTTTTGGGTGAAACAAAGGCAGCCATTGAGTTTTTGTATAAGTCTGTTAGGAATCTTGAGGAGAACATCGGCTTTGTAGGGGGCGCTCAACCTAGCGACAGTCAGACAGGGTACGGACACAGTTGATGCATTTAACCAATTGGATATCTGATGTAAGGACATTAGAGGATCATGATAAGAAATCAACCGCTGAATTGGGGTCTTTGTTTAATAAACTGCAGTTTAAGGTCACTTGTTTTTAGCTCAACGCAATCTGACATTCAATAATCTCTACAAAAGAATCGCCAAGACTAACAATAATCTATACCTTTCATGATTCACTTACCTCACAAAAATCTTCGTTACCCCAACTACTGCAATACAGCAAGCGCCAATACTGCCATCTATATAAAAGATTCTAACTACTGAAGGCAGTAACTACTGATAGGCATAGTTGACTAATGAAAGATTTTGATGGAGAACAATGTATTTACCTTAATAGGGTTCAAAAGTGATAATATATACAGGGTGTTACAAAAAGGTAAGGCCAAACGTTCAGGAAACATTCCTCACACACAAAGAAAGAAAATATGTTATGTGGACATGTGTCCGAAAACGCTTACTGCCCGTGTTAGAGCTCATTTTATTACTTCTCTTCAAATCACATTAATCATGGAAAGGAAACACACAGCAACCGAACGTACCAGCGTGACTTCAAATACTTTGTTACAGGAAATGTTCAAAATATCCTCCGTTAGCGAGGATACATGCATCCACCCTCCGTCGCATGGAATCCCTGATGCGCTGATGCAGCCCTGGAGAATGGCGTATTGTATAACAGCCGTCCACAATACGAACACGAAGAGTCTCTACATTTGGTACCGGGGATGCGTAGACAAGAGCTTTCAAATGCTCCCATAAATGAAAATCAAGGGGGTTGAGGTCAGGAGAGCGTGGAGGCCATGGAATTGGTCCGCATCTACCAATCCATCGGTCACCGAATCTGTTGTTGAGAAGCGTACGAACACTTCAACTGTAATGTGCAGGAGCTCCATCGTTCGTGAACCACATGTGTCGTACTTGTAAAGGCACATGCCCTAGCAGCACAGGTATAGTATCCCATATGAAATCATGATAACGTTCACAGAAAATCTGTGTCGATGACGTGATTGCACAATTGCATGCTGATTCTCGTCAGCCCACACATGTTGATTGTGAAAATTTACAATTTGATCACGCTGGAATGAAGCCTCATCCGTAAAGAGAATATTTGCACTGATATGAGGATTGACACATTGTTCGATGAACCATTCGCAGTGATTCTCCCGTAGCACTCTCCGTACAGTGACGTGGTCAACATTACCTTGTACAGCAGCAACTTCTCTAACGCTAACATTAGGGTTATCGTCAACTGCACGAAGAATTGCCTAGTCCATTGCAGGTGTCCTCGTCGTTCTAGGTATTCCCCAGTCGCGAGTCATAGGCTGGAATGTTCCGTGCTCCCTAAGACGCCGATCAATTGCTTCGAAGGTCTTCTTGTTGGGACACCGTCGTTCTGGTAATCTGTCTCGATAGAAAAGTACCACGCCACGGCTATTTCCCCATGCTAATCCATAAATCAAATGGGCATCTGCCACCTCCGCATTTGTAAACATTGCACTGACTGCAAAATCACGTTCGTGATGAACACTAACCTCTTGATGCTACATACTGATGTGCTTATTGCTAGTACTGTAGAGCAATGAGCCACATGTCAACACAACCACCGAAGTCAACATTGCCTTCCTTCGATTGGGCCAACTGGCGGTGAATCGAGGAAGTACAGTACATACTGACGAAACTAAAATGAGCTCTAACATGGAAATTAAACGTTTCCGGACACATGACCACATGACATCTTTTCTTTATTTGTCTGAGGGGAATGTTTCCTGAAAGTTTGGGCATACCTTTTTGTAACACCCTGTATATCAGTTCATGACATCCAGTCTTACAAATTTACTCTCTCCAATGGACACACGTCCAGATCATCCGCTCTCAAAACTCCATTTCGCTCCTCACATCCACCACTGCTGGCGGCTCACCTCCAACTGCGCAACGCTACGCGCTGTTCACATCCAACTGCCCAACACTACAGTAGGGAATATTCCAACAACGCCAACCAACCACAGACAGCACACAGCAAAGCCAGTGATTTTCATACAGAGCGCTACGTGACGTTACTAACACAAAAACCTAAACAACCTACTTACAAGGACTACAGTGGGTCTGCATCTTGATGGCCCACCAGTACCATTATTTCTACAAAGACTGCAGTGGGTCTGCACCTCTGGTGGCCCATGTGACGTATAAGTTTACGGTGCCTGCAGTGTCAAGTCTTTCAGTGTCACACAAATTTTTAGTTTTAAAGGGGATCACTTAAGATTATTTCCACGAGTTCGCCCCTCAAATTTCTCCCTCTTATCACAAAATTGTCGTCTGATGTGGTCAAACTGAAAAAATAAATTCCTTTTAAAGCACAGTTTCGTATATAATTTATATTCAAAACGTTGCACCTGTGTCATAGAACGAATCCTACACAAGAATACTTTACGCAAGTTTAGGGGAGAAATGCGTCCGATAATTATTACAGTATTTAAAGAACACCAAAATATGAACAGGCTGAAATGAACAAACAGTACATGAGACTATGTTAATCAAATCAACTGTAAAAAGATAAGGAGTATATTATTAGCAAAATGAGAAATATGCAACAGTGAGATGGCAAAATGAGCACTTCTCATTTGGGAGTAAATTAAAACAATCAGAATGGCTGAAAGAGAACACAATAACAAGAGCCGTAAACTAATAAGAGCTAAGCAACTAAAGCAAATAAGAGAATAGGCAAAACTGAGATGCCAACAGAATGAGAGCTGGCCGACCTCAGTCGGCACTTACATACGGTGGCGCTCGTGGCGGCACCTCGCGGCCCGTGCGCAACTCGACCGCCTGCTATCGCAGTGCACTCTTAGCGCTCGCGGCGGCGTCTAGCTTCCCTTACGCAAGTTCTGCGATTGCTGTCGCAGGTCGACCCTTAATCTATCATGGTACACCCACCAATACCGTAATCTGTAACAGGACTACAGAGGTCTGCTCTGTGATGACCTACCTACCAATGTCTTTCAGAACATCGACTGACTCTGCTGTGGGTTTGCTCTGTCTGCATGTAAAGAGTCAGCATTGTCTTTCTGTTGGAAGGACAACACTACTTCGTCAAGACTGCATGGAAATCCACTACTTCCGTGTGCATTTTCTTTTACTGCTCAGACTTTGAGAAAAAAAACACTGCAATTTTACTATGATGAATGATCAGGACCGTCTTTATGGAATGTGAGAAAAGTTTTGCTTATGGCCAACATTGTATCAATACGTGTGTGCATTTGATTCCTTTGTTATTGTAATTATGAAAAGTTTCTTCAAATCTGTATTGGCCACTGCCCAAAACAATTTGTAAAATTTTTTGTGGGAAGCGTGGGGACTATGTAAGTAGGCTGTTCAGGTTTTTATGTTGGTAACGTCACGTAGCGCTCTGTATGAAAATCGCAGGTTGTGCTGTGTACAGTCTGTGGCTGGTTGGCATTGTTGGAATATTCGCTATTGTAGTGTTCCGCAGTTGGATATGAACAGCGCGTAGCGTTGTGCAGTTGGAGGTGAGCCGCGAGCAGTGGTGGATGTGGGGAGTGAGATGGCGGAGTTTTGAGAGCGGATGATCTGGACGTGTGTCCATTAGAGAGATTAAATTTGTAAGACTGGATGTTATGAACTGATGTATATATAATGACTTTTGTTCTCTATCAAAATCTTTCATTTACCAACTATTCCTATCAGTAGTTAGTGTCTTCAGTGGATAGAATCTTCTATTTAGCTGGCAGTATTGGCACATGCTGTATTGCAGTAGTTGGGGTAATGAAGATTTTTGTGAGGTAAGTAATTCATGAAAAGTATAGGTTATTGTAAGTCAGGGCCATTCTTTTGTAGAGATTATTGAACGTCAGATTGCGTTGCGCTAAAAATATTGTGTGTCAGTTTAGTAATGATCAGAATACGTAAAGATAGAAATGTATGAGTACGTTCAGTTTTGCACATCTGTTTAAAAATCAAATAACTAATTGGATTTGGTAATTTATAGTCGTTCGTTTCAAGAGCATTTGCAACATATCCAGCAAGATTTTGCTAGGTTGTAGGGCGTCAGTTTTACAGTTCAACCCAATAACTTGACATTAGCCAGGCAGAAACTATCCTTCTTAGGTCACCTAGTATCAGGCGAGATTGATCGGGAGTGGACTAAGGCCTTGAGAGCCCTTCCGCTGCCCGTTGATAAGAGAGGATTTGCCAAGTTCATAGGGATTGCGAATCATTTTAGGCGTTTTGTCCCTAATTTAGCTGGTGGCTCCTTTAAATGAACTGCGCCGAAAAGTGGTGCGTTTTGAGTGGGGAGCTGCTCGAAGAGGCCGCGTTTGAGCACATCGATGCGACTGTAGCCAGTCCTCCGCTTCGGAGTGCCTGATTTTAACAAGAAATTTATTGTCCAAACCGACGCATTTAATGCGGGAATTTCTGCAGTCCTGCTCCAGGAGTTCAAGGGTTAAATGCAGCCATTATCATATGCATCTCGTCGGTACCCAGAGCCGAGTTTAAATATTCTGTTAACGAATCTGTGGCATTAGACGTATTGGTTGGTTTTATCTCGAACATAGAGTATTTCAGCTGGAGACTGAGAATCAAGCCTTAAGCTGGTTGCTAGCCAGGCCGCGTAAAACTGGCCGAATCGCGAGGTGGGCAATATGTATTTCTGCATTTCAGTTCGAGGTTAAGCACATTAGAGGCATTGAGAATGTGCTCGCGGACATCCTCAGCCGTATGTTTACTGAACAACCATCTAGCGAGGGCGCCCAAGAAGCTTCGGAAAAGAATGTTAGTTGTGTCGTGTTAGGTGGGATTCCTTTTGTTTAGTGACGTTGCCGACCATCAGGCTCAGCACCCCACTCGGAGACCCGTTAATAAACGTCTTTCGGACGGGGAGCGTTTGGATGAATACATTATCAGGAAAGGCATTTTGTGTAAAAGGTTGGGACGTACCAAGGAGATTAATATCTGCCTACCAGGCACACAAGAATGCCCCGTTTTCTATTATTTGCACAACTCGTTGACTGGCGAGTATTATGGATCCTGTAAGACCTTGCAGAAGATTAAGGAGCATCTTACTTGGCCATCTATTGACCGTGACGTTAGAGAAATGGTTTCTCGGTGTCAGTTGTGTCGTTTGACCAAACCTAAAAACGCTCTTCAACAGGGGTTCCTTAGTTCTGATAGTGAATCTTGCCCCACGGGCAAACTCTGTGTCGACTATGTGGGGACCTTACCTCGCACCAAAAAAGGCCATTGTTATGTATTAGTTATTATTGACGCGTTTTCGAGGTTTACCCGGCTTCTTCCAAGTCGTAATGTGACTGCTGCCACCACCATTGCGCATTTCAAAATGTATGTAGTGCTTTAGACCTCCTAAGCAAATCGTTAGTGATAATGCTCCTGTGTTTCTTTCAGCTTCCTTCAAGGCCTTCTGTTTTCAAAGCGGTGTTAAGCATGTAACTACCACTCCGTATTATCCACAAGGGTCCTTTGCGGAAAGTGTCAATCGTAACCTTACATCCGCACTGATTATCCATCAGAAGTCTCCAATTAAGTGGGGTTCTAGTCTGCCTTGGCTTAGATTTGCCTTCAATACCTCCAGCCATGAGGCTTTCAAGGCTACTCCGGTTTTCTTGATGTTTTCTTACCCTGTTAATTCCCCCCTTTCCAACTAACAGGGGATTCAAGATCTAATTCCTGAGATCACCCCGCAGGTCGTCAAAGAAAACTGGAATCCTGCAAGGCGCAATATCCTCTTGGCCCACAACAGACATGCTGGTCGTTATAACCGTAATCGACAAGCCTTCAGGGGTAAGCCGGGAGATCAGATGTATGTCCATAATTTTCCCGGGAGGGAGGTGTGTGTTGGCTACCTTGATAAATTTACTCCCCGTTTTCTGTTTCCGTGTACAATTATGCGGATTTTAGGCCCAGTTAATCTTCTGGTTAAGGACGACTGTCACGATAACCAATACCAGGTCCAACTTAATCAAATTAAGTTTGGTTAGGCAGCAAGCCGATTTTTGAGAGGGGGAGGTTGAGCCGTGCAGCGGCTCGCGTTGGTGCTGTTTGTAGGTTTCTGCCGTCTGTTGGAGGCCAGACGGTATCGTTTAGTTGGCATGGTTGCTGTTGTTTTTCTTCTTCTCGTGTTGACTGGCGCCCACTCAGTTTCGCAAGCGTTGCATGTCCGCTGATATGTAGTAACTGTTGCCCCATCTTTGGGGTGACGTCGTTGTTTTTCCGGGTCGTGTGATTGGGCCAGCTCGTTGAGGACTAAAGAAGAGCCTGGTCCACAGTGACATAAAACGTCGGGACCGCTGGCGGTACGCATGGACTGCCGGACGGAAGGACTGTGGTCACAAGGGTGCAAGAGTCGTCGTAAACCGGATCCCGCAAGCTTTCACATCAGTGCCTTCCATTGCTTTTGAATATATCGAGGGAGCAGACCGTGATCAAAGTTATTACTAGAGGTTACTATTAAAATCAGTATTGTTCATAAATTTATTTATCCTGGAAACTGGTTTCGACCACGCCTGTGGTGATCTTCAGCCCTACAAGTCAAATACAAAGTCTGATCAGTGGGCCACATACATTAAAGAAAATTATATAAAACTACCAAGTTATAAAACGATGAATTACCAAAATGCTGATGAGCAGCAGCCTCCTTCTGGTGTGAAATCACTCCTAGATAGAGCAGTGCACGTCTTACTTACATATTGGAGGTTCCGTCCACTTTTGAGAGAATGATGTCATCGCTAACCACTGGGTTAAAAGTCAAATAAGAACTAAAATTTCGTAATTAAAAGAACAATGACATGAATGCAAAATAAAAGTATATGGAACTTAGCGTGTTCAACACCTATTGTCAGATAAAGTATGTTAAAATATTAAACATATCAGATAAATAAAAATCGTTTCGACAGTATACGGGCTGCCCTCTCTGAGCCTGTTGGAAAACAATTTAGACACTACTGCTTGCAATGGTAAGTATAGACCCCATTCCCAAGATGTGGCACCAGACTACTATTGAACGGGGTTGTTGTAATAACTATAGGCAAACACTTTCACGTCAGACAACGTACCGTGAACAGCAGCATGTTGTTTTGGAAACGATCAACTTTCTACTAGGTCGCTTTCCATTAAGGAGCGTGCGAAAATCGTTGACTGACGTGTTGTAGGGCATTTCAATCCAAGTGGAGATACCTCACCATTGTGATCTCGCGATTATCCAGTAACTTGGTTTCGTGTTGCTGCTCATAGCGTCGCCGAGGCGAAGTACAGCGAGTGGAGTGCTTGGGAAAGGCGAATCTGATTACTATTTACTGCGTTCAATTTGTTACAATTTGCTAAGTTCAAACAGCGCTAATTTTTCTCGCCTGGTAGCCGCTAACGCTCTAGTTACCTGACTTGGGGGTTGGTTGGTAATTCTTCTACTCTCGTTCCGGGCACTCTAAGTACAGTATTCTGGGGATGTAGTGCAGACCACCGGGTCCGGCTTGGGCGTATTGTTCCATAGTTGCATTTGGTTTATCGGACGTCGGATAGCGTCAGAAATATTATCATTGGCCATTCGTTAGACTGCCACTAGTCTGAGTTACCATCTTGTGATCCCAATGCAACTCTGAGCTTCCTGTCTCATTGCTCGCGATAGTGTTTGTTGACGGGCCTTCTCAAAGGTCGATTCTGGGAGCATCGTCTGTGGTCCATTGGTTCTTGTAAGACATGTGTATTCTAAAAGGACAGTGACTTGTTTTTTAAAAATTAACCTTTGCTACTGTATTTGCTGTTTTACAGCAGGATTCTAAATTTTATTTATATTATTGCCGTTCTATGCGTGTATCGTCTTCAGCCGTGATTGTGGTCATTTGATTTAAAATTCTAATTTCGTATTTGAATCTTAGTAGTAAGCCTTAAAACCTTATTTTCTGCCATTCCTCGCCTCCGATGCCTTCTGCTGTGTTTGTGGTGACTTGCCTTTAATATTTCAATACCTGTAATTTGTAAGTTGAAGCGAGGCTTAGACAATTTTTAATTTATTGCCATTCCTGTCGTGTAAGGTCTTCTGACAAGATCACAGTGGCTTCAATTTAAAACATTATCTGCTGTATCTGTGTTTAATGGTGATTTGCTTAATTGTAACTCACTGAAAACACTATTATTTACACAGTTGATTATTGCTTCATTAATAACGTGTATTATTTTTATTTATTGTTGAGTCTGGAATTACTGGTTTAAAATGAATTGTGTGTAACTGTAAAAGGCAACCGACAGTAACTAATTACGGCCCCGTCCCCAATCGCAACCGAATCCTGCCTTGCCTTGACTACCAGGTTTCGCGAATCTAGTTCTCTCAGATTGTGTTAAACGATTGTGAGTGAAAATTTATTTCAGAGACGCTGGTAACATACTGAACGCTGTATGGACGGGCAACACAATAGGCTGAATGACTAGCACTGCTCTCTCCCTTATTCGAATACGTTGCCCCATCCCTTCTGCAGACAGAGTACTGACATTTACAATATGTATGATATTTTCCTCCGCATTGTCATTTTTGTTTGCTCCGATTTTTTATGCACCTGTAGAGTGTGTAAATCGTCTTTTCTAACACGCTCTCCGACAAAGATTATCAGATATTCAGGTAATATAATGACGCTTTCAGTGTGACTTCGAACTAAGTGCTGTGTCGTATTTGCTGTTGTTTCACTTTCTTTTACACTGAATGCTGCTCCATTGCACAGTTATTCTTAGGGCTCAGCCACGACTTGTCTTTTGAACTTTGCAATGGTTCTTTAATAGTAGGCCGTTCTACATAAATGAGGCTTCTTTCGCTACAATATGCTGCCTTTTACTCTGGGTGTCGGTTGCATCCCGGCTGTTCTAAGTTACTTCATTTTCGTCTTCCGTCGTTGTCAGCGCACAATTTACGTTGCCTTTGCTGAATTCGCTGTAGGTCTCTGTGCTGACAAATGCTCTTGTTGAAGACGTTCCTGTTGTCAAGAGCTCCTGCGTGCGAATTGAAATGTATTTCCATTGTTCTCTTCCACAACAGTGCACTGTCATTATTGAGAACAATGAAGTGAATGTGAAATGGCTAACCAGGGGAGGATCCTAGTTGGAGGTTGCCCACCTAACGGTTTTTTGAGGTAACAAATATTTAATTTTTAATAATAGTCTATTTAAAATGTTGTCATAATCTACTCATTAAGAAATATAATGTATAGGTTCTACACAATAAGTAAAGCATTCCTTTTAGAATCTTCGTGTATTTACTCAGGCAGTGTACCTCATAGCAAGCAAATTATGCAACGCATTTTTATCTAGTATTTGAGAATGAGAGCACTTACAAACTTCCAGCACATATTGAACATAATTTGGAAGCTTCACAAAACTATTTCTTGCTGACACCTCCAACAAAATGAAGAAGGGAAATGAAAGTTAATCGCTTATTGCATTTTCACTGCTCATGCAATAAAACTTCAGCATCAGACATGACCATAGAGTATAAAAATATACCATTTAATGTATCCAGAGAATTATATAATAATACAAGAGATAGTTCAAAAGGTTTTTGATATGCAAATTAGAGTGAGTTTGATATGTAAATTATTAAGAATGCAATTGCGTCAAACCAAAATAAGGGAAATTGCATTAAATTATGTTTATTTCTATTTAAAAGATAATTACAGTAGTAACTTAGGCGATTTATTTCCTCTTCTTTCATTTCTTCATATGTAGTTAGACACTGCAGGTTACTGGGTACAGCTAAAGATGACTTCGGCGTGCTGCATACGCCAGAAAGTAGACAGGGCATTCCACTGCAGGGACCATCCTACACCCCCGCCGAGCTTAGGAGCTGGGGAGAGCGCCGGACCACTGAGCCCAGTGCCAGTCACTGTGCCGAAGTACTTTTAGACACATCCATTGTCTCAAAGTAATGACTACTATGTTTAGCCGCCAGTTTAGTGCTCTAGACCAACATCTTTTACTTCCCTTAGTGTTCCTATGCTAGAGAACAGCATGGCAAACGCTCCAATTAATGAGGCTTAGCACTTGTCTGCAACTTAGTGGCGTAAATTTTTTTGGACGCACGTTTGGGGCAGCAGCATTTTCTCCGCTGTGTTGGAAGTACAGTGGTCCGAGATTAGTTGTTTCATTGGAGAGGCATTAAGTGTAGGTTTTTAGTCGACAACTAGTACACTAGGTGCAATAAACCTGGCACGGAACGAGTGAATACGCACTCCTTCCTAACTTCCGATTCTGTTCGCAGTTGGGACACTTCAATCAGGACGCTTTGGGCGGGGACTTCACTAGTAGGCTAGAGGTTAAGAAGTTGTCCCATGGCCAGGCACCACATTACTCTTCAGTGACGGTGAGATTGACATGCAGCACTGGCAGAATATGTCACGATGAAATTAATAATCCCCCATAAAATCACTTTTAGATTCGACTGGGCCCCTGGGGCAGGTACAGTTGCACAATAAATGCACTTCTCATTCGAGAATCATAAGCTATCACTTCCGTTGAGCAGCAGAGTCTGGTTACTCAGTTTCAATGATTTAGGAAGCTGAATTAGCCATCATATACTTCCCTACCCTAAACTTACTTTTGTTCCTTCGTTTCATTATTAATGTTTGTCATATAAGGAGTGAGTTTCTACAGAAGAATTCGCTGATGTATGGAAATAAATTATTTTTCACAAACTAAGGGAATTATTTTACCTTTGAATTTCATTTCATAGGTAGTCATCCTTATCTATAACTAGTTAAAGTTTAATATGCAACGTTTCACAGGGTAGAGTAATTAACTTTTTATTAGAGCAGTAGTTTGGCGTGATTTAGCGTACCATGCCAATGATTTCGCACATTTCTGTGACATTTGTGGAGCATTTAGATTAGAAACACTAGATATGTAAAGGATTTTTTCAATTACACCTACCAGTCACTGGTAGCGGTAATTTTAAAAAATCGTTACCTACTTCTTGAGGGAGTCATGGTCGAAAGATAGTCAGAATGACTTGAAACATTCTATCGAGGATAAATAGTTTGATTGTAGTCAATTGAACATTTTTTCCCATTACAAAGTGGTTGTGAAACATTAGAACAGTCATATAACAATCTTAGATTAAGGTAATGGTACAAACATTTAATATTTGTATTTTGTCTTAGAGATATTATCTTGTTTTTTGGGATACTGTTCCACATACCGTTTCATATTGGCCTCGATAACAACGCTGTAAGTTTTGATTTCTTTGATACATACTCGTATGCGTGCTAGGCATTTTTTTAGAATTTACAATTTTGTTGTGCTAGGTTTTCACAAACATATTTGAGCACTTGCTGGTCTGAATGAGAACAAGAAGCTAGTCGGTGTTAGCGATGGATCAGTCTAAATTTACTCAATTGACAAACATCGAACAAAGTCAGGAAATGGAAAAGGAGTACATAAGTTTTCCAAAGGAACATGCAACTCACAATTCGTCGAAATATGAAATGGGTAAAATAAAACACGGAGTTCGCGGGTACTATGGGCTGTGAGAGCTAGGAAAGTGTTACAGTTGCTTCACGACTTGTAGACGATATAATGAAAATTAGAAACTACGAGGTAGGGGATAATGATAGAGCGAATACGTCTCGAGAGACGTTGTTTACAGGCATCAACTGCAAGCAGAAGAGGCCTGCTAGGAGGCACATATTTTACTATATTAGAATTTTTGAGGAAAATGGAGGTGAGATACAATAGGTTTTGGAAAGAAGACTTCGCGAAGATGGCACAAGAATCAGAAGAATTAGGGAAGAATATCCAGTAACAGGTACAATGGGCAAAGGAGGAGGTAAAGGCAAAAGATGACAAGACCCGCAGAGAAGCGAAAGAAACTAGGAAAGTAGCAGAAAAGGTAAGGGAAAAGACTAGTAGGACGAGAAAGGAAACAAAAACTAAGAGTACAATAGAGGCTCTAATGGAATAAATAAAGAGAGAAGCCTGAGAGGAAGCAAAAGCGACTAGGAAAAAAAGTTAGGGAAAATCGCTACTAGCCACTACAAACCGAGAAAGGTCAGAAAAGTAGCGAAAGAAGTGAAGGGGGAAGCTGCAGAGGCTAGGAAAGAGACGCAAGTGGTCAAAATTATGCCTATGAAGACAAAAAAGCTCAGGAATAAACTAATGTATAATTAGAACAACTTCCAGTCATAGTGAGACATTGAAAACGTTGGTGAAATGCAGGAAGGGCAGGAGGAATGTGTAAGCAGGACAGAAGAGCGGATAGATAACACTGTAGAAAGGATCGTCACAAAAGTGGACTTACTTGCAGTATAGTAGGAGTCTCCTAATCAAGAAACTATGGAACGAGAATTGAGCAAGGGAGGAAAGGGATCAAACAGCTAAAACACAGCTTTGACCGTAGAATAGGAAGTTAAATCTGTATTCCAGTTTTAAAAAAAGGTACAAGAGTGAAGAAACCAAAGTGTTGACAAACTTGGAATACAAGTAACACAAGTGCTTGGGTAAGAAACTAGCACTAGAAAAGCACACGGTTGTGTACCACTGAGGAGGAGCTACATGGGAGAAATGAATAAGTTCAACGCAATGGCAAGATTCAATAGTGAGCTTGCTGCAAATGCAAGGTAGGAGGAAGAGAACAGAGAATCTTTAGTGGGAGCTAGTAGATACAACAGGGAGGAACGGGCATTTGATTCTAAGCACTTGCTCTCCAGAGACAGATTTTGGAAGTACAAAGATGGTGGTAGTACCCTCCACCCTATGGCGTGGGTCTCTTCAGCTGATTTCCACCATTGCGGCCACTACATTTAAAGTATGTGCATATTGTGTGGGATATTGCTAAAACAACGAGGACAATCACTCTAAATTGCATATCATACATTGTGTTTGTGGGTTCATTCCATGTGATATGTTGGTCAAATGGAACACAGGATCGAATTAAGCAAGATACAGAAATGCGTAATGATCTGGAAACGTCAGGGCAGAGAAACCGAGAGAAGTTTTCTAACACATTGATGAGAAAGATTTGGTTTCCACTTCAGGATTTTAAACATCGCTGAAACAGCAAATGTTGAAATTCTTCACGGTAAATAATAACAGCCAAAACAGTAGCAGGATAAAGATTTATTAAAATTATTGACCACAGTTTCGGTATATATTAAAAAACCTTCATCAGAAGTAAAATACCTAAAACTACATCCTGCAACAGAGATTAATAAAACGATTGTGCTAAATGCATCATAGTAGTTAAAACATCATCTCCATTTGTACAACATCATTATGGACAGAGGTTTGTGGTGAACATCGCTTAGCATCAGTACTTCACCTAACGAAGACAGTACTTAGACTGACTAGCGCAATATTATTAAAACTTTCTTGCATGACTACAAACAATTTCTTTAAGAACAGACTAGTTTCCAATCAATTGAAATAGGCAATTCATTTAGTATAATGAAATGTTATTTAACTAATTGAAAACAGACTGAGAACCAAAAGTAAGAATTCCATAGAAGTGATCAAAAAATAAACACAGTAAGCTTTTATCTAGTTCTATTAGTTGAAATATAACAGTTCCTAGTGGTTGTAGGAAACTAATGAATGACATTTATATTCCAGTTAGAGGATGTATGAATTTGAATAAGATAAATCACTTATATGTTAATAGATTAACAACAATTTCAAGAATTTATAAAAATGTGTAGGAAACTTGATAAAAATAAGATTACTATGTTTATTGAAAACAATGATGAATCTATATCCATAGGTTAATGCCTAGATAATCTGCCTATAGTATTCCAAGATTTCATTTATAAAAATCAAGATGTAGTTAAAGAATAATTTACTAGAGGAATACATAAAAGAACAGGTAGTTTTTATCTAGCCCAGATAAATACAAAAATATGAAATCAATTAATGAGAGGTAATAAAAATATGTTACATATTTCTTAAACAAGTTGACATAAATTTAAATCACTTTCACCATTCATCTGTACACACACACCCACAAACCCACACCCATATATATATAAATTCAGGATTGATCTGTTTGGATTTTATACACTAGATATGACTAGGAAACCCATATCCAAAAAAGATTTCCCTCATTAAATGAGTGCTTTAAAAGTATAAACTGCATATCTATTAGAGCATGGTGATGTTATTTTAATGTTATTTTATATGAACACATAAATGAATTTAAAGAACTTCTTGACTATATAATAAAGTATGAAAAATTAGAAAAAGTTGGTCAACATTATATTAGTTGTCAATGGTATAGTAAAGAAACCATATGAGGGCCAGATACTTGTGGTTCTTATTATTTTCATAAGTGTAAAAGCAGTATGCATTACCTGATGAATTTTTATAAATGTATACACAAAAACACATTTCATTACTGTTTTAGAATTATGAGCCAGAGGTTGTTAAAAAATTGAAATAGAAAAAAATGATGAACTGAAAAAAGGATTTGGGTTTTGTTAAAAAAAATAAAGAAGAGAATACAAAGAATGTAAAAAATGTAATGTCAACAGTTACAGAGTAAGTAAAAGAGTGAAACGAAGATGTAGTTAAAATTCTACCAAAGCTCAGTGAAGAAAGTGCAAAAGACAAATTGTTCCTTGTGCTCATCATCAACAAGAAGAATTTCGAAATATACCACAAATTAAAGACTACAGTAGTCCTCAGTGTGTTTGTACTCAAAGTGAACCAGAAATATAAGGTTCCCTTACAAAATATGTCAAGAGTTAGACATAGAAAAAGCTAGCTCAAGCTCAGGATTCTGTAAAAAATATAAAACAGTGAGATGTCAGAAAAATAAAGATAAGACAAAGGATGTGAAAGTATGTCACCCATAGTGAAGACACTGGCAATAGACCAGTAAGACCAGTAAAATTTGATGAATTATCAATGAAAGGAATATGGAGGTACAGATCTACTATTAGTTCTGTTAACAGAAAAACCCATTACTTGTCATGATATAGATGAAAAATTTGATGGTGTTCATTCATCAAATTATGCAGATGTATAGTGGAGGATGAGTCACTAACTATTGCCACCAAGAATAACTCCTAAAGTGTGATAGGAGCTGAAATGTTGGGACAGCGGGAGCCATAATATGACTTTGGTTTTTTGTTGCTAGGTGGGGTCGCTACCGAGATATGAGGGTCAACTTTGTTTATTTAAATGGCATTTCCTGATAGCGGCTGTCAAGAGGAATCCAGTGACGTTTAAGAGTAAGGTCGTTGAAGGCCAATGATTGCCACAAAGTTTGCATGAACGTCCATTTACAGAAGATGTTCAAGGTGATGACTATTGGTATCGATTCAGTGCTGCAATCTTCTTATTATGATATTCCTTATCACATCGGAACATACAGTAGCACATGCTCTGATAATTCTCTCTCACATATCTTCAGGTGTAGTTGGAATGCCTTTATAAACAATGTCTGTTACGAATCCCTACAAGAAAAAACTCCATAGGCATCAAGTCAGGCGATCGAGCCAGCCACAACATATCTCCTCTGCTTCGAATCCAGCGATTTGGGAATTGTCTCTGCAACTTATTTCTAGCCATCAGCGAAATACGTGCCATACACCCATCATGTTGATACCATATTCCATTCCTTGTTCCTAAAGGTATTCCTTCCAATAACAAACCTAATGTTTCTACCAGAAATGTGGCGTACTTCCTACCATTAAGATTTCCTTCGATGAAGTAGGGGTCTACAATTCTGTCCTATAGAGTCACACACCATACATTCACCTACCATGGTTTCAGATGTGCAACTTGCTGCAGCTAACATGGACTTTCAGTTGCCCAGTAATGCATGTTATGCAAATTAACACTTCCATGGTTTGCGAATCTAGCCTTGTCAGTAAGTAAAATCAGATTAGTAAATGTGACATCCCTCCTAATGTGAAGTTGAGATATATTTGATTGGAAATTTTTATGAATACCATGCCAAAACCGTCTGAATATTTTGTTAGAGAAATTTCAGATAAATATAACTAGTATACTTTATCACAGATATGAAATTTATCTCAAGATATTATGAAAGAATTTCAGGATAGATTATATTGTACTCCTATGTTATATCGAAACTTATTAGAGAAATCCAAGATAAATAAGACTGGAGTATTATACCAAATAAACAAAAATTACTTGCAGATGTTCTGACATAATTTCATGATAAAACTGAATGGGATAATACATCAAATAAAGAAAAATTTGTCTGTAGTTCTAATCAGAGAATTTTGAAATGGAATTAAATGGAATAAAATATCACATCATGAACTGACTAAAAATTTGTTAATAAATTTTCTGTATAAATCAGATTTGTCTTATATATTGAGTAACCAAATATTATATGAATAATTTTTAGGAGAATTTGAGAATGAAGTAGATGGGAATAACATGTCGCCATATCAAGAATTATCCAAAGACTTACTGTAAGAAATCAAAGGTAAATTAAATGAAAATACTCATTAGGCAACCAAGAATAATCTGCAGACCTTACATGTCAAAGAAAACAGATTATATAACGAATTTTATATATAATTTTATCAAAAGTGAGTGTGGATAGTTACTGATATGAAATTGCAGCTAATAACTACTTCGTAAAATTTTTTATCACAAGATACACAAAAGAAATAGGCAAAACATATGAAAGACAAGATCCAAAAGCTATTTATTTGTTGACAATAAGTATACATGGTATATTTGTATACATTACTAATTATTAATAGGATATTCTATGCCTATAACTCGCATTACATCAAGATTTTAAAATAAAGGTTTACCAAGCAGATATTCAGGAAAAAATTTATTCCTTATGAAACTTTTCCTTATGGTGATAGATGAATGTAATTTTAAATATAAAGGACAAGTTGTTGCAAGTTGAAAGTTTCCAGGAGAGCCAACTGGAATAAATTGTACAATTATTTACATTAATGGGTTGTTGTACTTCTTCGAGGTTATTACAATCTATGAAAGTACTGCATTCACAGAAAAGATAGTTAGAGCTTGTGAAGCTGATTTGTCTATATTTGGTGTTGATTGCAATAAGACATCAGCATTTGTTCCCTGAGATAATGACTGTATCAATAGTACACAGCAAAATTAGTTTTTAATTCTTCTTAATAGGTTTTTTGTCTATAATTGGAACAGGTTCAATCTATGGTGCATACATACTTTACAACTGAGAAGCCAGCTGATACTCTTACTTCAGAGAAATACACAAAAGATGGTTATAGGGTGATATGCAGACAACGTATAAATGAGTATGATAAAAGAGTGTACAATAGTAAACAAATTCCTTTAGACTGCATATAAAATATTTGTATATATTATTATCCAAATTATTTACAACAGATACCAAGTGACGGACATTCTAAGATATTTTTGTCCATGAAAAATGATGACCAGCAGACTGAGAAAGATAACGTAAGAAAATGAGTTGATTGTCGAGACTTTATAGAAATCGATATTTTTTCTCAGAGGAATAGTGTGAAGAGGAGCTCCAAAATAGCTGTAAGAAATATACTGAAGAATATAAAAAGAAATAAGAAATATAGCTGGTCCTCTTTTAAAATTCAATAATAAAATTTTTGTATTAAATACGAGAGTAAAATTGAGCAATTCATGATTTCCCAACTTTCTGATGATTACAGAAAAAATAATATGACCTATTACAACAAATTAAGAAAATACAAATTAATTAATTTAATTATATTACTTAATTTACCTATTCCTACAAGGACTCTCTATAATATGAGAATACCTGCACTCAAAATTTGAGCTTAAAATCTTACTATCAGAGGATACAATTAATTTTAAGATATCGGAATTCATTAATTACATTATTTCACAAGATTATCAGTTTCATCAAGAACAATTCCGAAAGACTAAAGAAGATAAAAATGTGTAACTAACATAAATTATTTTTATAATGATGTTATTGGAAAAACAACCACCGAGACAAGTGAAAACGGTGAGACTAGATCAGATTTATGCATTCAGTTGTGAACTATTTGAGCTAGAAAAAGGGAACAAACTGTCAAATACGATTTATTTGAGATTAATGAAACTAAATCCAAATTTAAATATAAATTTAAACACAGAGTTGTAGGAAATAAGCTACATAGTGGAAATGTAACAGATACTATTATAATCAAGAACTATTAAACATTCAACAAGAAGTTTGTGATGTTGTTTAGAAATGTGAAGAATGTAAAAGGATTTGTTTGAGATTGAAAGAACATATATGTGGCTCTGAAAAATGTAGAAACTCTAATCTAGAAGCAGAAATTAAAAATCATAAATGCTGCTGGACGACTTTTCCATGTATGGATACCTACCCCAGTTTCTTGCTCTGGACAACAACCTCCAGCGTTTGTTCACTTCTGCATTTAATTAATAACATTGCGTTAGCTGAATCACGTATCTGTTGTGGTCTGGATTACATGCTGTTTCTGTACACATGCTCTTGTTAAGAAATTCGCTATAGTTCGCTTTTCCCCATTTACTGCAGTCACATCGGAACGATAGGAATGCCACACAAATCCCTTGCCTTCATATTGGGGCTATGTGTCCAATTCGGAATACGCTGCATTGCATATGCGCTAGAGCTACACCCTCAATCTGGGACGTTTTTATCGCCATTTGTACACTGAAACACCAAAGAAACTGGTATAGGCATCCGTATTCAAATACAAAGATGTGTAAACAGGCAGAATACGGCGCTGCGGTTGGCAACACGTATATATGCAAGTATCTGGCGCAGTTTTTAGATCTGTTACTGCTGCTGCCATGACCGGTTATCTAGATTCAAGTGAGTTTCAACGTGGTGTTACAAGCGGTGCAGGACCGATGGAACACAGCATCACCGAGGTAGCGAGGAAGTGGGAATTTTCTCGTACGACCATTTCGTGAGTATGGGGAATCCAGTGAAATGTCAAATCTCCGATATTGCCAGAAAAAGGTTCTGCAAGAACGACGACTGAAGATACTCTTTCAACGTGACACAAGTGCAACCCTTCCGCAAGTTGCTCCAGATTTCAAAGCTGGGGTATCAGTAACTGTCCGCGTGCGACCATTCAACGAAGCACCACCGATATGGGCTTTCGAAGCTGGAGGCCCACTCGTATACCCTTGATAACTGCACGACACAAAGCTTTATCTTCGCCTGGGCCCGCCAGCACCGATATTGGACTGTTGATGACAGAAAACCTGATGCCTGATAGATCGAGCAGATGGATGCGTACGGGTGTGGAGACAGCCTCTGAAGCTGGTGGAGGCAATGCAATGGCGTGGGGCGTGTACAGTTGTTGTGATACGGGACCCCTGAACCGTCTAGATACGACTCTGACACGTGACATGTACGTAAGCATCCTGTCTGATCACCAACACCCATTCACGTCCATCGCACATTCCGTCGGACTTGGGCAATTCCAGCAGGACAGTGTGAAACCACACACGTCCAGAGCTGCTACAGAGTGGCTCCAGGAACACTCTTATGAGTTTAAACACTCCCTGTCGCCACCAAATTCTCCAGAGATGAGAATTAGTGAGCATATTTGGGAAGCCTTGCAACGTGCTGCTCAGAAGAGATCTCCACCTGTCTTACACTTACGGATTTATTGACATCCCTTTCAGGATTCATGGTGTCAAATACCTCCAGCACTACTTCAGACATTAGTTGAGTCCATGTCATGTCGTGTCGCGGCACTTTTGCGTGCTCACGTGAGTCTACACGATATTAGAGAGATGTACAAGTTTATTTGTCTATTTGGTGTATACTCGAAGTTTTTTTAAGTGTATACATTTAGAGTGTATCTCTTTGCTGGAAACCATTCACTTGATGGAATTCGGTGGATCAATGGCCGCAAGAAATGGTTCGAAATAGTCAGTGTAGATTTTATGTGCTACAGGACTAAGAAGGGAACCCACAGATAGGCTACCAGATGGTCTTTAGCCTCAAACACGAAGCAATTCTGTTTTAGATAAGTCTGAGTGGCAAAGATTACGCGATGTGTGTTTCCAACACTTACATTTGTAAGTTACGACATTCAGTTGTCATCTAATAATTGCCTAAGATGCGAAAAGCAGGGCTATACTTGGAGAATGTTTGAGAATGTGTCCACACGTACTCTTCATGTGTTGTTTTTGAAATACACTTTGTCAATAATTTTAATTGTGCCAATTGTTGTTAGTCTCTTATTACTTTGTACGTATATATGTCTGTATCTATGTAGTCTAAGTGTAGTGTATGTCTATCTGTTCGCGTATTGTCCGCAGAAAAAGACAGTGTGCTCTGGGGAACCGTCTTCTCCGCATGTGCATGTAGGTGTCTGCCTCAGACTTACGCGTTATAAGAGCGTGGGATAAGGTCCGTATCCGGTTAAGAAACTTGGCGTGCAGATCGACGTGGCCGATATTGACAGAAGCAACCGTGTTGGGCGCAGGATACCAGGTACCATGAAACCCAGGCCCATACTAATTACATTTGTGTCTTACCGGAAAATAGCTGATGTCTTTGCTCAGAAAAGAAAACTCGCCAAGAGTGGGGTTACCCTGAGGGAAGATCTGACGCGCGAAAGACTAAAAGTTTTGAACGCTGCGATCACACAGTTCAGCCTTCAAAATGTATGGACCCAGGACGGCAGGATCGTAGTCAAGACGGAAGGAGGGAGGAAAACGGTGACGAACATATTCGAACTGAAACACTGAGCGAAATCTCATATTGTAATCTGTCTAATATAAGTTAATTTTTATTCTTTCTTTTCATTTTTTAGCTTAAATACTGCTCCGTTATTTCTATAAGTACCATAAGTACTCTATTTATAATCAGTCAATTGTTTCACAAAAATATTGTTTCTTTATTTGTCTATCATAGGTGCTCATGTATATTCATATTGTCAGTCAAATAGGAATTAACATTCTCCATTAACAGGAATCTCGCTACAACCGCCTTTCTATATCTGTTATTTTCATCTTCGCCACTACCACTACTACAACTATTATCTTTTCCGTAACCACTACTGCCACTTTCCACCTTTCTTTTCGCTCCCTTCTCCGATACTTCCAGCGTGTTTTTCACCTTTAGTCCACAGACGCTTGAGTCAGTCACGACCTTGGACACACCTGTAAATATGTCTTCCCCCACGACATCCAGCTTTTGTCCCTCTTCCGGCCAGCAGGTAAACGGAGCGCGCTCGGTCCTACAGGCGGCCACAATGGGACGGACCGGTTCCGACGGCGGGCTCTTTGTGGCCCACGCGAACGCGCAGTCGCTAACGGCTCACTTCGACGAGTTCTGTGACCTGTCCTGCCAATCGCTGTTCCACATTATCCTCGTCTCTGAAACTTGGTTGAAACCAAACATTTCTTCTGACGCTATCCGAATCGCTGGTTACTCTCTCCTAAGGGCAGATCGTGAAACACGACGCGGGGCTGGTGTGGGTGCCTATGTTCGCTCTGATCTGACACCTACTGTACTATGCACATCGGATGCAAAGGCGAAGGAGAAGCAGAGTTCTTGTTCTTCGAAATAAATACATCAAATTAGAAGCTGCTAATTGGAGTAATCTATAAACCTCCAAACGTCGGTGCCATGTTCTCCTTTCAGTCTGCCGTGTCCTCACTCGTGACACAGTATGAACACATAATCATTATGGGCGACACAAACATCGACTTACAGATAAAATCCCCCTCTACCGAAAAACTAAGGCGACTGTTCCACTCCAAAGATATGAGTTTAACTCCACTGGACCCCACTCATCACACGCCACACAGCCACACACTCATAGATATAATAGCAACAAAGCGACCAGATAAAATAATCCGCGCCAATCAGACATCCGCTCCGGGACTCTCTGCTCATTACGTGATATTCTTAAATTACTCAATGCATACTATCAAAGAAAAATCTCACCTGGTAACCTACAGAAACTTAAAAAATGTTGACCATGACGCTCTTCAAAAGGATTGCTCAGACATCCTTTGGCATGATATAAGCAATGAACCGACTTCAGACGGAAAAATTCGGCAATTACACTCCTGGAAATGGAAAAAAGAACACATTGACACCGGTGTGTCAGACCCGCCATACTTGCTCTGGACACTGCGAGAGGGCTGTACAAGCAATGATCACACACACGGCACAGCGGACACACCAGGAACCGCGGTGTTGACCGTCGAATGGCGCTAGCTGCGCAGCATTTGTGCACCGCCGCCGTCAGTGTCAGCCAGTTTGCCGTGGCATACGGAGCTCCATCGCAGTCTTTAACACTGGTAGCATGCCGCGACAGCGTGGACGTGAACCGTATGTGCAGTTGACGGACTTTGAGCAAGGGCGTATAATGGGCATGCGGGAGGCCGGGTGGACGTACCGCCGAATTGCTCAACATGTGGGGCGTGAGGTCTCCACAGTACATCGATGTTGTCGCCAGTGGTCGGCGGAAGGTGCACGTGGCCGTCGACCTGGGATCGGACCGCAGCGACGCACGGATGCACGCCAAGACCGTAGGATCCTACGCAGTGCCGTAGGGGACCGCACCGCCACTTCCCACCAAATTAGGGACACTGTTGCTCCTGGGGTATCGGCGAGGACCATTCGCAACCGTCTCCATGAAGCTAGGCTACGGTCCCGGACACCGTTAGGCCGTCTTCCGCTCACGTCCCAACATCGTGCAGCCTGCCTCCAGTGGTGTCGCGACAGGCGTGAATGGAGGGACGAATGGAGACGTGTCGTCTTCAGCGATGAGAGTCGCTTCTGCTTTGGTGCCAATGATGGTCCTATGCTAGTTTGGCTCCGTGCAGGTGAGCGCCACAATCAGGACTGCATACGACCGAGGCACACAGGGCCAACACCCGGCATTATGGTGTGGGGAGCGATCTCCTACACTGGCCGTACACCTCTGGTGATCGTCGAGGGGACACTGAATAGTGCACGGTACATCCAAACCGTCATCGAACCCATCGTTCTACCATTCCTAGACCGGCAAGGGAACTTGCTGTTCCAACAGGACAATGCACGTCCGCATGTATCCCGTGCCAGCCAACGTGCTCTAGAATGTGTAAGTCAACTACACTGGCCAGCAAGATCTCCGGATCTGTCCCCCATTGAGCATGTTTGGGACTGGATGAAGCGTCGTCTCACGCTGTCTGCACGTCCAGCACGAACGCTGGTCCAGCTGAGGCGCCAGGTGGAAATGGCATGGCAAGCCGTTCCACAGGACTACATCCAGCATCTCTACGATCGTCTCCATGGGAGAATACCACCCTGCATTGCTGCGAAAGGTGGATATACACTGTACTAGTGCCGACATTGTGCATGCTCTGTTGCCTGTGTCTATGTGCCTGTGGTTCTGTCAGTGTGATCATGTGATGTATCTAACCCCAGTAATGTGTCAATAAAGTTTCCCCTTTCTGGGACAATGAATTCACGGTGTTCTTATTTCATTTTCCAGGAGTGTATGTCGCAAAATTATTGCACTGTATGATAAACATGCTCCTCAACGCACTGTCAATGTTGAGAGAGCTCCCGCTCCGTGGCTCACCACTGCATTAAGCCAGTTAATGAATAATCGTGATGCTGCACATAGGGCCTTCAAGCGTAACCCAACTCCCGAGGCATGCGAAGCTTATAGGAAACTCCAAAACAGAACCAACCAAAGCGTGAGGAATGCCAAAATCAGACATGCCCGCTCTGTCGTATGCTGCATATCAAAACCTGCTGCACTGTGGAAAAAGCTGCGCAGATTGGGTATAGGGAAGCGAAGATCTGACGCTGTTTATCAAGCATCTGCAGAAGTATTAAACGATTTCTTCTCAACAGCTGTAAACTGCCACGCAGCGACAAATTACCAGCCCCAAGACATCAATCTCTCGAGAGACAAGTTTTTTCGAAAACATATCACTACCGGCACAGTACACAAGGCAATTATGAGAATCTCTTCCGAGGCAGTAGGAAATGATGGAGTGAGCTTTGGCATGATTAAGAACGTCGTAGACGCTATTATTCCAGTTATCACAGACATCTTCAACCTGTCTCTTGTCACTAGTACAGATCCTACTGAGTGGAAGCAAAGTTTAATTCAGCCATTACCCAAGACTGACAACCCTAAGTCGCCAGGTGAATACAGGCCGATCAGCATACTACCTGCAATATCTAAAGCCCTACAATACATCGTCCATGAACAGCTGACGGATTACCTCAGCCGGCCACGGTGGTCTCGCAGTTCTAGGCTCGCAGTCCGGAACCGTGCGACTGCTACAGTCGCAGGTTCGAATCCTGCCTCGGGCATGGATGTGTGTGATGTCGTTAGGTTAGTTAGGTTTAAGTAGTTCTAAGTTCTAGGGGACTAATGACCACAGAAGTAGAGTCCCATAGTGCTCAGAGCCATTTGAACCATTTTTGATTACCTCAAAACTCATAACATCCATGACGAATATCAGTCAGGCTTTCGAAAGCACCATAGTACAGCAACTGCATTAATCAAAGTAACTGATGACATTAAACATGCTATGGACAGACGTGAAGCTACTATCCTAACACTGCTTGACTTTAGCAAGGCTTTTGACACAGTTGACTTCGATATATTACTAATTAAAATGAAACAGCTGAATTTCTCAAACAGCGCAATACACTGGTTCGACAGCTACCTCAAAAATAGAAGTCAACAAGTCATTTGTGGGTCGGAAAAGTCATCATGGAAAAGTGTGCGCTCTGGAGTTCTCCAAGGCTCCGTCCTTGGTCCACTACTCTTCTCACTGTACATGAATGATATTTCTTCAGTGATTCACTCCTGCAGCTACCATCTACATGCCGACGACATCCAACTGTACATAAGTGCAAGCCCGAAAAACATTGCTGGCGCAGTAGCGAGTATGAACGCAGATCTTTGCTCTGTTTCTCGATGGGCACAGAACCTAGGTCTGAAACTAACCCCCAAGAAATCCCAGGTCATACTTATATCTCATCTAAAGTTAATCAGCCGGTACTTTCGCGAAACAGTCCCTAAAATAATCCTCAATGGTACCTAACTACCATACCAAAAAACAGTAAAAGACCTTGGAATAATCTTGGATGAACACCTAAACTGGGAAGAACAAACAGTCACAGCTTGCCGGAAATCGCTCACCTCCCTACATCCAATTCAAAAATTTAGAAAAATATTTCCAACCCATGTTAAACAAAAATTAGTCCAAACACTAGTCTTGCCTAATCTTTACTACCGCGATGTAGTTCAACACGGCACAAATAGTGAAAATTCTAGATGCCTCGAGCTAGTGATGAATGCTTGCGTTAGATACGTGTGCAATATTCGGTTGTATGATCATATCAGTCCTTCATACTCCCACCTAGGTTGGATACGCCCACATAAGGCACGCGATCACCACACGATGTGCTTACTTCATCAATTTCCTAGCCACTGGTGCCCCCAATACTTATCTTCTCACATTAAACACCTATCATCATTCCACAATCGCAATACCAGATCGGATACGTCTAGCATCTTGGCTGTACCTCTACATAACACAAAATCATTCTCCGTGTCATTCTCCAACTCAGCCATACGACTATGGAACGCACTCCCCTGTGATCTACGTCTTATACAGAACTACTTAACATTCAAGAGGGAACTACAAACTTACATATTAGGGACTGTATAGCCACCATTGTTGTGCCCCTCCCATCTCTTTCTTCCTCCTCTCCATCACAGCTTCGAATTTTACCATTCTATTTCTCTTCCTCTAACCTATCTACCTCTTATATATCTCTTTCACCCCATTCTATCGTCTTATGTCTTTGCTCGATGAGAATAACTCGCAAGCTGCAAGAATATAACGAGAAAATTCCCAACTAACAATGGAACTGACATTCACAAAAGAGAAGTATGTTTACTTTCATATACATAGTCACTATTATTATTATTATTATCATTATTATTCTTGATTGTTACAATTATTTTTTATTGTTATAATTATCATTGTACTACGTTTATAATCTCTATTTTTTTAACATCAATACTGCATGATACGTTACATGTCCTTAATGTTATGTAGAAACTGTAACTCGTTCAATCTGAGTATGCCTGGTTAGGTGTAAGAGAGGGCCTGAAGGCCCTAAACTTGCCAGGTAAAATAAATGCATAAATAAATAAATAAATAAATAAATAAATATACCATACCGCTGCTGGGATCGATATGTTTCATTCCCAACCGCATCCTGACGTCAGGGAGGAAATTGTGCAGTCTACGTCGCTTATCACTTACGTCCCACTCACCTCCCCATGTATCCAAACGCCAACTTTTCAGGTGACATATCGTCTCTATCGGCACACCAGTAATTGTGTGTGCCTTATCTAGTCTCTCCATCTTTAACCAGTACCTTGCAGCCCTGTATTTGATATCTACAGGGCATATTCCGAACACCACACGCCGTGCATCCGCTGAGGTGGTGCCGGAGGCTCCGGATAGCTTAAGTAGGACACTTCTCTGCCCTGTTCTGACCGATGCTTTGTTGGTGACCACGTTCATTCTATGTACCCACGTGCTAGTTGCGAAGGTGACTACTGATTCGAAGAGCGCGCAGTGGTATGTCCGTATGACTGGTCGAGGTAATCTTTACTGTTTTGAATTTAGCCTCACCAGTTTGTGGAGTATTTTTTCTGCTTTGCATGTTGTCAGCCTTATGTGTTCGTGAAAATTCAGTTTTTCATCTATGTGTACCCCAAGACAGCGCGTAACATGAGCTCGTTTGATGTTTGTGTCCCCAATTTTAACACCAGGATTCCTTTGGAGTGATCCTTTCAGCAATGTGTATGTTGTTTTGTTTTCGGCTATCCTGAGTTTATTGTTGTGACACCATTGTGTAATTGCTTGTGGTATTCTACTGACTTTCTCTTGTAACTGAGCTCTGTTGTTAGCAGTGACTACAACTAACAGGTTATTTGCGTAGGCGACAATTCCGTCTGACCAGACATCCCCATCCAGAAGTTGTAGGAGGGGTTCGAATGTTACTCCCAGATAATAGGATCGCAGATCATCACTTGAGGACGCCCTTTGATAGTTCTTTTAATTACTTTCCGGCTGTCCATCTGCCATTCGACTACACTGTTCTTACAGTAGCCTATCAAGCTGTTGTACAGTTACTGAGGTACCTCCAGACGTTTTAACCTTTGAAACCGTGCAGCCACCAGAGATTGTCGAATGTCAATCATTATTACCATGGCGTATTTCTGTTTCGTAGTATTAACTATGTGTAGGGCGTGGTTGATAGCATCATCTATTGATATGCCAGTTCTGAAGCCAAATTGGTGTTGGCTCAAACCCCTGAGAGCTCTGTGTGTCTGCATGCGCTTACACAGTAGCTTCTCCTGAATCTTTGCTAGGGTGTTTATCAGGCATATTGGCCTGTACGTCTTTGGATTTGAACGATCCCTCTCCGCTGATTTCTTAATAATGACTGCTTTGGAGGTTTTCCATACTACATGTACCCTGCCCAACCGTAAGGCATGGTTCAGTAACGTTGTTAGAAACGTGGCGATCAGCAGTGCTAGTTTTTTTCCGTGTTTCAAAGTGGATACCATCTGGTCCAGGTGCCTTCTAGTTTTTGAGCTCTGAGATTGCTAGCGCAACCTCTTCTTGCGCTAAAGGACAGGTGGGAGTTGCAGTGTTCTATGGTGTGTGTATGTTTTCTCGTAGTGTTGCATGATATCGTGTGTCTGTTTCGATAACGTCGTCAAGGAGCAGTTTATACAGCAGGATCTCCGCTGCAATACTCCATCCCCTCGTCATCGTGCCTTAGCGCAACCAGATCTAGTGGAGTTTTTATCTTCTCCGTCTCTATTTTGTACGGTTCCACCGATATATTTTTCTCTGCGTGTGTTGTTACAAATAGCTCCCGTTGTTATCCAAATGTGTTGTATAGGATCTGTCTGTGTAAGTCTCTTCCATGCCTATATGCTTCCAGTCCTATTCGTTAGGCCGGTGGTCTCGCGGTTCTAGGCTCGCAGTCCGGATCCGTGCGACTGCTACGGTCGCAGGTTCGAATCCTGCCTCGGGCATGGATGTGTGTGGTGTCCTTAGGTTAGTTAGGGTTAAGTAGTTCTAAGTTCTAGGGGACTGATGACCACAGCAGTTGAGTCCCATAGTGCTCCCTACCAGCTATCGCCCTTTGATATTAATTTCGTTTGCGTCTTGCATCATATTTGAGTCTCGGGTGTTCGTCGGTCCATGGTACTGGTGAGCTTTTTGAGTTCTTTGCTGCCGGTATTTATATGTTTTGTGTATGTTGTATTACCTGTGTTACCTTGTGTGCACTGTAATCGGTACTTCCATTGATGTTTTCTAGATCGTGTTTTTGGATAATTTCCGTTAATTTGTTCTAGTCTGCATAGTGTCACAATAAGTGTCTGGTGTGTGATTTGGTCGTTGTGTTCTGAGTGTGAGTTAGTGTGTATGTTATAATTTTGTGATCATTACTGGTAATGTTGTTGTGTACAGTCCACTTTGTTACGTATGCCATTACTGCATTATTCGCTAGCGTAAAGTCGATATTACTGCTCGTAACATCGAACCCTGCATGTATTGGTATAGGTCCTTCCGTATTCATTATATATAATAGTGTTTCTTGTATTAGGTCGATGATTATGCGTCCTCTATCATGAAAGAAGATTGTATACATAGAAGAACCCTGGAGATACTAAAAGGTTTCAGATAGATAATATAATGGTAAGACAGAGATTTAGGAACCAGGTGTTAAATTGTAAGACATTTCCAATGGCAGATGTGGACTCTGACCACAATCTATTGGTTATGTACCGTAAATTAAAACTGAAGAAACTGCAAAAAGGTGGGAATTTTAGGAGATGGGACCTGGACAAACTGAAAGAATCAGAGGTTGTACAGAGTTTCAGGGAGACCATAAGAAAACAATTGGCAGGAATGGGGGAAGGAAATACAGTAGAAGAAGAATGGGTAGCTTTGAGGGATGAAGTAGTGAAGGCATCAGAGGATCAAGTAGGTAAAAAGACAAGGGCTAGTAGAAATCCTTGGGTAACTGAAGAAATATTGAATTTAATTGAAGAAAAGAGAAAATATAAAACTGCAGTAAAAGAAGCAGGCAAAAAGGAATACAGACGTCTCAAAAATGAGATCGACAGGAAGTCCAAAATGGCTAAGCAGAGATGGCTAGAGGACACATGTAAGGATGTAGAGGCTTAACTCACTAGGGTTAAGATAGATACTACCTACAGGAAAATTAAAGAGACCTTTGGAGATAAGAGAACCACTTGCATGAACATCAAGAGCTCTGATGGAAACACAGTTCTAAGCAAAGAAGGGAAAGCAGAAAGGTGGAAGGAGTATATAGAAGGTCTATACAATGATACTTGAGGACAATATTATGGAAATGGAAGAGGATGTACATGAAAATGAAATGGGAGATACGATACTGCGTGAAGAGTTTGACAGAGCACTGAATGACCTGACTCGAAACAAGGCCGCCGGTGTAGACTACATTCCACTGGAACCACTGACGGCATTGGGAGAGCCAGTCCTGACAAAACTCTACCATCTGGTGAGCAAGATGTATGAAACAGGCGAAATACCATCAGACTTCAAGAAGACTATAATAATTCCAATCCCAAAGAAAGCAGGTGTTAACAGATGTGAAAATTACCGAATTATCAGTTTAATAAGTCACAGCTGCAAAATACTAATGCGAATTCATTACAGAAGAATGGAAAGACTAGTACAAGCCGAACTCGGGGAAGATCAGTTTGGATTCCCTAGAAATGTTGCAACACGTGAGGCAAAACTGACCCTACGACTGATCTTAGAAGCTAGATTAAGGAAGAGCAAACCTACGTTTCAAGCATTTGTAGACTTAGAGAAATCTTTTGACAATGTTGACTGGAATACTCACTTTCAAATTCTGAACGTGGCAGGGGTAAAATACAGGGAGCGAAAGGCTATTTACAATTTGTACAGTTATAAGAATCGAGAGGCATGAAAGGGAAGCAGTGGTTGGGAAGGGAGTGAGGCAGGGCTGTAGCCTATCCCTGATGTTATTCAATCTGTATATTGAGCAAGCAGTGAAGGAGACAAAAGAAAAATTCTGAGTAGGTATTACAATCCATGGAGAAGAAATAAAAACTTTGTGGTTCGCCGATGACATTGTAATTGTATCAGAGACAGCAAAGGACTTGGAAGAGCAGTTGAACTGAATGAATAGTGTCTTGACAGGAGGATATAAGATGAACATCAAGAAAAGCTAAGCGAGAATAATGGAATGTAGACGAATTAAGTCGGGTGATGCTGAGGGAATTAGATTAGAAAATGAGACACTTAAAGTAGTAAACGACTTTTGCTACTTGGGGATCAAAATAACTGATGATGGTCGAAGTAGACGATATAAAAAGTAGACTTGCAATGCCAAGGAAAGCGTTTCTGAAGAAGAGATATTTGTTAACATCGAGTATAGATTTAAGTGTCAGGAAGACATTTCTGAAAGTATTTGTATGGAGTGTAGCCATGTATAGAAGTGAAACACGGACGATAAAAAGTTTGGACAAGAAGAGAATGGAAGCTTTTGAAATGTGGTGCTACAGAAGAATGCTGAAGATTAGATGGGTAGATCAGATAACTAATGAGGATTGGGGAGAAGAGAAGTTTGTGGCACAACTTGACTAAAAGAAGGGATCGGTTGGTAGAAATGTTCTGAGGCATCAAGGGATCACCAATTTAATATTGGAGGGCAGCGTGGAGGGTAAAAGTCGAAGAGGGAGACCAAGAGGTGAATACACTAAGCAGATTCAGAAGGATGTAGGTTACGCTAGGTACAGGGAGATAAAGTGGCTTGTACAGGATAGAGTAACATAGAGAGCTACATCAAACCTGTCTCAGGACTGAAGATCACAACAGCAACATATCATGTGTTCAGTCTGAGTTCCAGAGTGTTGATCAGGAATTAATGTCAACACTTATCACAATCCACAATGAGATTTCACTCTGCTGCGGAGTGTGCGCTGATGTGAATCTTCCTGGCAGATTAAAACTGTATGCCCAACCGAGACTCGAACTCAGGACCTTTGCCTTTCGAGGGCAAATGCTGTAACAACTCAGCTACCGAAGCACGACTCACGCCCAGAGGTCACAGCTTTACTTTTGGCAGTACCTCGTCTCCTACCTTCCAAACTTAACAGAAGCTCTCCTGCAAACCTTGCAGAACTAGCACTCCTGAAAGAAAGGATATTGCGGAGACATGGCTTAGCCACAGCCTGGGGGATATTTCCAGAATGAGATTTTCACTCTGCAGCGGAGGCTGTGT
Organism: Schistocerca gregaria; assembly: GCF_023897955.1. Classification (NCBI taxonomy): domain Eukaryota; kingdom Metazoa; phylum Arthropoda; class Insecta; order Orthoptera; family Acrididae; genus Schistocerca; species Schistocerca gregaria. Next base: position 576,903,007 of record NC_064922.1, read on the forward strand.
CTAAGCCATGTCTCCGCAATATTCTTTCTTTCAGGAGTGCTATTTCTGCAAGTTTCGCCGGAGAGCTTCTGTAAAGTTTGGAAGGTATGAGATGAGGTACTGGCAGAAATAAAGCTGTGAGTACCGGGCGTGAGTTGTGCTTCGGTAGCACAATTGGTAGAGCACTTGCACGCGAAAGGCAATGGTCCCGAGTTCGAGTCTCGGTAGGGCACACAGTTTTAATCTGCCAGGAAGTTTCACTTATCAAAATTTCTTTTTGCTCTGGCATACGTAACTAAGTCTCTGATGTAGTCTGCTTACTGCTGTATTTGATGGCTGTAGTCTGCAGCTCGTGGTCGTGCGGTAGCGTTATCGCTTCCCGCGCCCCGGTTCCCGTGTTCGATTCCCGGCGGCGTCACGTATTTTCTCTGCCTCGTGATGACTCCGTGTTTTGTGATGTCCTTAGGTTATTTAGGTTTACGTAGTTCTAAGTTCTAGGGAACTTATGACAATAGATGTTGAGTCCCATAGTGCTCAGAGCCATTGAAACTATTTTTTTTTATGTCTGTGGGGCGTACTTGGATGGAAAAACCCATGTGGCGTTCCCATTAGTTATCTCTACGGTAACTAAATGTTGACTGCATAACTGTGTTACCTTAATTATAAGTTCTTTTTAAAATTACTATTGCAGCCTTACAGTCATTGCTGCCTGATCTTGTGGTAGCATGTTTTGGTAGACATAATAAGTTGCCCTTTTCTATTATAACGTTCTTGTAAGCACATGATGTCTTCCTGCAAGTCTTCTGCTACTTTAGGGACTTCCGCGCTGACTGTCGTACTATTTTATGTATTACGTCGTAAGATATTCATTTTTTGTCTGTGTGTTCTGGGTGCGTTACGCGTACAAAAAAAAAAAAAAAAAAAAATACTGCCTGTCTGTGGGTAATAGAAATATGTTCGTCCGTGTGCTCTTACATGATATGTATATATTTTGTCCAAGTCGAATGATTCTGATATGCGCAGGCAGACCTGGAGCATGAGGTCGAGCAGCGGTTCTGCTGAGGTACGAATATTTTCTGTCCTTAGGATAATTCTGTCTGTCTGCTCTGTTACTGGAAAACAGAGAGAATCTCCCTTTGGATGGTACAATCTAAGTAGCATCCGCTGTGCTGTCTGCAGTATCTTTCTTTTTCTCTAGCCTACTTAAAAGTAAGCTAAATTCTAAATTGTCATAATTAAGTGTAGCTGGCTTGCTGTTGGTGATGGTTTCTGTTGCGGTTTCTGAGGCTTGGTGTTAGATGCTCATTGGGAGACATTTAAAGATCTCTTTGGGATGTCACATGGTTACCTTTCGTTTTGCCAGATGCTTCTTCAACGCTTCCTGCCTTCACACGTTTTTCACTGATGTTGGTGGTGCTTGCTGGTGTGGTGTCGGCGATGGTGATGGTTTGTGTTGGACTGACTGTATGTGTTATGTTGTCTTTGTTGATGTTTGGAGTGAAGGTTGTTTCTAAATGCACATTGACATCGTTGCAAATGTCACATGTGTTTTCTCAGTTTTGTCCTCATCTAATTTCTACTTTTGTAAGTTTGGGTCCCATAGTTCTGAGTTTTGTATTGGTTTGTGGCCTGATTGTTTCGATGTGTATAGATTCAGGGTCTACTTATCTGTGTGTTCCTTGCTCCTTAGGCCCAGGGTGAAGAGCGCCCCCCGAGACAAATCCGACTGGTGTGATTTACTGTTCTCATTTACGTGTGTCGTAGGGTTTTCCATGTGATGATGATTTTGGTTTGCGTTCATCTTTTCTATGTGTGATGTAATGTACTGCGCTTGGTAGAAATTCTGAAGGAATATGTCGGTTTTGTTTGAACATTTACTTGTGCAAAATGTATGTAAGTTCATCATCCTACTCATCTATCCTCGGCGTTAATTTTTCTTGGAAGTTTATCCAGTGGTGTAATTGTCTTTTAATTTGCTTTGCCACCTCATAGTGGAGGGAGCCACTGATTGTCATGTCATTATATATTCTATCGTATTGATGCAGCTATCCTGTAACGTCGTTGAGGTATTAGGGCGGGATGGGTTCATTATCGTCGTAATTCTCCAGCAGATCATTCATTTGTCTTCTCCAGGAAATTGCTCTTTGGTTAGCTTCTCTGTAATGCTGACGATGATTTGTATTTATGTATTTTGGGTGATTGGCTTTATGTGTTCGTGTTCCTGGTGTATGTGCTGATTTTAGCTGCCATAGTATATACTGTCCAGGAGCCGGTCATGCAATTGTTTATAGGTCTGACAATCACCTCCTTTTGTTTTATTGCAGGGGATGCAGACGCAAATCGCGGACATGCACTCAATACTCTTGTGTCCTTAGTTTCCGCACTTTACAAACTTAACCTTTCTCGTTAATTAGTCGTGTATGCTACATCACAACACGAAAAACACTAGTTTACTACTGTATAGTCTTCCACAGAGAGTGATTCGAGATCTATGTATATTCTATGTCTTTGTGTAAGTACTCTGTACAGGTATGGGCTGATCTCCAGTATCTGGTTGCTGAAATCCCTTCCCTGAGAGCCTGTTTTAAGCCTTCTTTTGACTTCTCTGTCACAGTCTTCTTTCGTGGTGCCACCGCTTACATTCAGCTCGTAGAGGCTTTCTAGAAAATCCTCGTCGGTAAGTGTATCTGGCACGTGATATACTGCGACGAGTGGCTTGCGTTTCCGCGGCCCTTCACAGACAATGCTGTGCAGGTCCTTAGTCTTTTTTATTGTTCTTCAACAGTCCTCCTGTGTTTCCGTTTCTACTATAACTGTAGTCTGTGTGACTCTGATTGACTTGATATGTATATTCTCTTTCCTGAGATTTATGTTCTTGGTGATTGTCTGTTGCACAGCTTTGGCGTCCTGATTTGCTGTCGATTTGATATATAGGAGTGTGGCCTGTTTTGGTTTAGCCTGTTCTGTTCTTCGAGCCTCTTTGGTTTTGGGATCTATTGTTAATGCGGCAGCATATCTCAGTGTCTGTGCTTGTGTTTGCGCTTGTTGTGTGACTTTATCAGTTAATTCTATAATTGTTGTGGCAAGCTTTGTTTCGCTACACTGAGTTCCCTATTTTCGCCCTGTGATTTTTAAGCCTTCTTTTGGAAAGTTTATATTTGTAAGTCTTTGACTAGATTCGATGGACTCTGTAGTTCAAGTCTTAATCGACTATTTTCATTGTTTAGGCAGGGTAATTTAGCTTCAAGGCTAGTTATTTGGAAAGCTAAGGGAAGCACTTCGTCTCTAATGACGGTTAAGAGAGCAGATGAAATATGCCTAGCATTTAACTCTACTCCTATATCTATCAATATTTTGTCTATGGCTGCTATCTTTTGACTGGAGGACATAGGCCCAAGTTCTTCCTCCGTGTATTCCATTCCGGGTGTGACGATGATGGCTTAAGCTAGCGTCTTAGCCCACACTTTCCTTCTTCCGTCGGTCTCTGGTGTGGTGCTGTCGCTGCTGGTCGACTGAAATCCAGGGCCGAGCGTAGGCAGGCGGTTGTTTATCAACAACAGGGAGCACAGCTGGTGGGTGGCCGCTACTGCTGATGTCCACGGTGGGGCGCGGGGCAGCTGGTGGCCGCTGCCGACGCATCGGATTCCACTGCGGCTAGTGAGGTGTCGCAGCGCGCTGCGAGGAGTTGGTGGTATGTGGAATTCTTCAAAGATACCTGTTTCGTTGATTCTACTGCACTATCACAAATTCGTCTATCATATAACTTATTGCGCATTTGTGCCGTTGCAATCCTTAGCATATACTTCATAGAATATTCTCACTAGGTACTGCATGCTTGGAACGTTCAGCAAGGTAGTACCAGCATCGTGCAATACAAGTGGCACAGCAACTGAACGTACCATTTGCATCAATGGACCAACATTTAAATTCCCCACTGTCCACGTGCGTGTGTCTGCAGATTGAAAACTGTTGAAGCAAGTAACTACGACTACCTTAGTTATTTAATATGGAAGCTACAAAGACTTTATTCGAAATAACACTGTGATGCCGATAAGGTTCCATGGAATTCGGACGCATCTGATTAGAATGGGCTAAAGGAGACAACGATTCTTCGGAGCACATTCAGTTATCCGATAACGGTAACTTAAAATATTTAAATTACTCGCTCTTGGCAAGCGAGGTCACTGTGATGCGTTTGTTTCCTATTTGTTGTGCCCAGTTTAACTGATTCTTCTGTCCCTTCATGACTGAATAACATGATTGTAGGCCTGAGAGCACAGACAGTGTTGTGTTCACCAGTTATCTCTTCGACTCCTCCATTTGCAATTCGTAACTCTTCGAAACGATACCCTGCACTATAGTGCACTATTCTTGACGGCAGTTTCCCTACTACTATTCATGAACGGTTAGGGGAACAACGGAGCAGCCTCCTCTCCCGAGCTTTACCCATACGAATACTTTTACAAAATGCTACACTACTGGCCATTAAAATTGCTAAACCATGAAGATGACGTGATAGAGACGCGAACTTTAACCGACAATAATAAGATGCTGTGAAATACAAATGATTAACTTTTCAGAGCATTCACACAAGGTTGGCAATACCTACAACGTGCTGACATGAGGAAAGTTTCACAGCGATTTCTCATACACAAACAGCAGTTGACCGGCGTTGCCTGGTGAACGTTGTTGTGATGCCTCGTGTAAGGAGGAGACATGCATCCTATGACATTTCAGACCTTGATAAAGGTCAGATTGTAGCCTATCGCGACTGCGGTTTATCGTATCGCGACATTGCTGCTCGCGTTGGTCGAGATCCAATGACTGTTAGCAGAATATGGAATCGGTGGGTTCAGGAGGATAATACGGAACGCCGTGCTGGATCCCAACGGCCTCGTATCACCAGCAGTCGAGATGACAGGTATCTTATTCGCATGGCTGTAACGGATCGTGCAGCCACGTCTCAATCCCTGAGTCAACATATGGGGACGTTTGCTAGACAACAATCATCTGCACGAACAGTTCGACGACGTTTGCAGCAGCATGGACTATCAGGTCGGAGACCATGGCTGCGGTTACCCTCGACGCTACATCACAGATAGGAGCGCGTGCGATGGTGTACTCAACGACGAACCTGGGTGCACGAATGGTACAACGTCATTTTTTCGGATGGATCTAGGTTGTATTTACAGCATCATGATGGTCGCATCCGTGTTTGGTGACATCGCGGTGAACGCACATTGGAAGCGTGTATTCGTCATCGCCATCTACATCTACATGTACATTTATACTCCGCAAGCCACCCAACGGTGTGTGGCGGAGGGCACTTTACGTGCCACTGTCATTACCTCTCTTTCCTGTTCCAGTCTCGTATGGTTCGCGAGAAGAACGACTGTCTGAAAGCCTCCGTGCGCGCTCTAATCTCTCTAATTTTACATTCGTGATCTCCTCGGGAGGTGTAAGTAGGGGGAATACTAGTATATTACCCTGCGTGATGGTATGGGGTGCCATTGGTTAAACGTCTCGGTCACCTCTAGTTCGCATTGACTGCCCTTTGAATAGTGGACGTTACATTTCAGATGTGCTACGGCCCGTAGCTCTACCTTTCATTCGATCCGTGCGAAACCCTACATTTCAGCAGGATAATGCACGACCGTGTGTTGAAGGTCCTGTGCGGGCCTTCCTGGATACAGAAAAGGTTCGACTGCTGCCCTGGTCAGCACATTCTCCAGACCTCTCTCCTATTGAAAACAGATGGTAAATGGCGACCGAGCAACTGGCTCGTCACAATACGCCAGTCACTACTCTTGATAAACCGTGGTATCGTGTTGAAGCTGCATGGACAGTTGTACCTGTACACACCATCCAGTCTCTGTTTGACTCAATGCCTACGCGTATCAAGGCCGTTATTACGGTCAGAGTTGGTTGTTCTGGGGACAGATTTCTCAGGATCTATGCACCCAAATTGCGTTAAAATGTAATCACATGTCACTTCTGGTATAATAATTTTGTCCAGTGAATACCCGTTTATCATCTGCTTTTCTTCTTGGTGTAGCAATTTTAATGGCCACTGGTGTACCTGTTGCTAACCGATCTTTTACAAAAACTCTGTGTGGACCCAAGACTCAGCCCGCTGATGTAAGATTCTGCTGAGCAGATTTCCTTAGCTTCATCTACTAAGTACCACAGTTTTTCATTAAAATTGAAAAAGTACATGGTTTACATTTGACAATGAATGGGAAGCACAGACAAAGACGAGTTAGTCCATTTCCAAGTATTGGGTCACCCTTTTTCAATCATCAGTCTGCTGAAAGAGAGATGTAACATAACAGTCCGATACTGTATGCTTTCAAATACGTCGTTACAAACTACTCCCCTTCAGAGTTAGGTTTCTTAGTGAGCAAATATCAAAAGGCTGTACTGGCTTTTTCCACAAGTTTGTGTCCTTCGCTGTGAATCCAGCCCTGCACGGCTAGTGCTTTTGCCAAGATTTAGACATTGCCGACTTCCCTAACGTGCCCTCTCACGCAGTAGAGTTTCCAATTTCATTTTTTTTTTTTTACCCTTGGGATAGACCATTTCTGGGCTTCAGTGCACTTCCATTTCCTCATTATCCTTGGCTGCTTTATTTAATTCTGCCTCTGTCACACTGACGGGCTCACAATTTTCGTCCTACTTCCCGACGCCCGTGACACGAAAACGCCACAGTGTGGACTCCTATCGACTGAAGACGTCTTCATACTTTTGTTTTGACCTATAAAAATCTTTCTACGACGTAAAATGGTTCAAGATATTTGAGCTTTCCAGAAAAGCTGGTACAAGTTGTTACTGTGACTTACAAAAGTACAAAAAGTAAGAGACAACAATAACAACTGACTAACGAAGGAGAAGTTCCTCTCTTAAAAAAGGCTTAATGCAAGGATTGCATTGTACTCCTATACCGATCAGTTTACAAATGGTAGCAGCATCAAACGATGCAAATAAAAGGTACAAAAGTTGAATTAAAATTCAGGGTAGACAGGATATCAATGATAAATGGCGATCTTACCTTCTGTTAAGTGAGGACGAACTACAGCGCTCGAGTAATGAAATGAACAAGTTAAAGATCACAGAATATGGGTTAATGTGAACCACAGAAAGAATACAGTTGGCACAGGACGGATAGTAGCGCAGAGTATCAAGAAACCAGTAAAGAATCTGACGACTGCGAAAACAAACATACTCATTTACTTCTGGAAAGAAATTAATTTCATGTGTTCACCTTGCATTTTTCTTCTGTTCCTAGAGGACATTAGGCACTTGTCATATGACCAAGGTGCATTGCAACGTATCATCCGGCGGTCTACAACTGGGTAGTTCTCCGCTGTCAGACACAGTTAACATGACAATTTTCTTGAAGTAAAACAGCGACGTACTGTAATTGCGGTCTGTTTCTTTTACTGGGTGAGAATACAGAGCTACATTAAAACGTATTACGAGGAATCGGATAGCACCATGACAGTTGTTTGTTTAAGCAGTTTATATGGAAACTGGCTATCTCTGGAGAGAATCACGGTGTCTTTAGATAGATACCACATATTTACACAAAAAAATCGAAACAATGTGTGCAAAAGCATATATTTTGGACTTAAATATGTACGTTCTAACAACTGTACACTTATTGGAAGACAGTACTTTGTATAATTGCTTGTAATGCCCTTCATGTTCCACTAGCAAATAGGACGAGACGAAATTTATTGCGTCAGTGCCTTGGCTGTGCCCTATTCTCCGATATTTTGCTCTTACCACTGTTATGCGAAACGGACGTTGCATACAGTAAAATCATTGTGCAGTCTGTCGTAAATGGTAGTTATTCTCTCCACGGATTCCTCTAGTAGAGTTTTAATAGGCAACGAAATGAGCGGTAACGTATCTAGCAACACCTTTGTGAACTGTTCCTATGTCTTATAAAGTAAAAGGGCTATGATCGATTGCCTCTCACTGAATGAATGGCACGATTAGATCTTTTAATATATAACACGTCACATTTTACACGAAATGAAGGTGTAAGTCTGAATTACACTTCTTACCATTCGAAATTTTATTTACGATAAGTAAACATTACACTTAAGAACTACGACTCCTTTTGCTCCTGTTGAGGGGATGGGGTCAAATACCAGTCAAGTAAATGTAAGATAGGTTTTCCAAAACCACTTTAGGTTAGTACTGGAATTGTTCCTTCGATAAGATCATCCTTTCCCGATCGCCGTCCGGATTTGCTGATTTTCCTCTAGTGCCATCATGACATCGTAACATAAACTTTGAATCTTGGTAATATTTCCAAGAAATGTTTCTCTTCGGAATAGCCCTATCACTTTTATAAAATACTTGATTCTCTTCATAGTAACACATAGAAGGACGTAATGTTTACATAAGCTTCGTGCTATTAAAACAGATGAATTAAGGGTAAGTGTAATATGGGATGGAAAAATTGTTTTCAGAGTTAAAGGAGAAACTGTGTCATAATAAATCTGATATTGGTAACTATATTCCAGTGTGGGAATCTTTCAGATGACTCAAGTACAGTAAAACGCAGTTCTCCGGAAGTAATTTTTCGCATGATGTGTCCACGTCGCGAAGTTTCACACACGTTACTAATACGCGTTTACAGTGGTACACCATATTTTCTTTAGCAATGAGGATTGATAATATCGTATAAACGAACTACAACACCATTCCAGTGTGGACCAACATGATTTTCGGGGCATAGATTATAACGTTACAATACCATAAATGCAGAGTCAAAAGTTAATTTTAAACCGATATTTTGAAGCACCCAGAAGAAGAGGAGAAAACGACATCAAACTTCACGGACTGAGAGGTTACATTGTGTTAATGGAAAGAAGACTGGGATTTCTGGCCATACTAATATAGAGCAACATCTTCGAACCAGACTAGTGTTCGTCATGAATGTAAGGTAGGACACAGAGTGATTTAAAGTGACAGTTCGATGATAGAATTGGTCTCATCAGAATCGACAGCAAACCGCCGCAGACGACCAAGATACACATGGCGACGTGGCATGCAGAAATGAAGAGACAGAGATAGAATACGAGGAGAGTGAATGGGTAATTCAGAACAAAAAAGGGAGATGTAAATCTAATAGTCATAGGAGACTAGAACTCGGTTGAATGGGAAGGAGCAGAAGAAAGCGTTACCGGAGAAGATGAGCTTTATTGTAATAATTAGAAAGGAGAAAGGCTAATTGAGTTCTGTAATAAATTTCAGCCTGTAATAGCTATATTCTGTTCAAGAATCGTAAGAGTATGATGATGATGATGTTTGGTTCGTGGGGCGCTCAACTTCGCGGTTATCAGCGCCCATACAAATTCCCAAACTTTGCTCAGTTCAATCCCGCAACTTTCATGAATGATGATGAAATGATGAGGACAACACAAACACCCAGTCATCTCGAGGCAGGTGAAAATCCCTGACGCCGCCGGGAATCGAACCCGGGCCCCGTACTCGTGAAGGGAGAACGCGACCGCGAGATCACGAGCTGCAGACTCGTAAGAGGAGGAGATACATTTGGAAATGGCTAAAAGAGAGAGAGGAGTGTTTCAGCTGGATTATAAAATGGTCAGGCAGAAATTCCGTAATAAGATATTGGACGGTAAGTGGTAGATATATATTCAGTTCACTATTTGGTAATGATGAAGAACAAGCTGAAGAATGTATGCGCAAAGAAGTGGGATATGGAAGTACTAAGGAATGAAGAAATGCGTTTGAAGATATCTCTGGATAAATATACTTAGATAATCAATTGGAGAGGAATGGACATGTCTAAAAAGGGCAATCACAGAAGCTGAAAAGGACACCCTTGGCGCAAGCAAGATACCTGCGAAGAAACCGTGAGTGACAAAAGAAATATTTTATTTGAGCGATGAAAGAAGAAAGTGCAAAATTATTCAAGAATATTAAGGAATACAGAAGCTCAAGGTACTTAGGAATGAAATAAATAGGAAGTGAAAGGAAGCTGAGGTAAAATAACTACAGGAGAAATGCAAAGAAATTGAAGAAGAAATTATAGTCGGAAGGATTGACTTAGCACGTAGAAAAGAGAAAAAAACCTTCGGTGAAATTAAAAGCAAGCCGGCCGAAGTGGCCGTGCGTTTCTAGGCGATGAATCTGGAACCGCGAGACCGCTACGGTCGCAGGTTCGAATCCTGCCTCGGGCATGGGTGTGTGTGATGTCCTTATTTAGGTTTAACTAGTTCTATGTTCTAGTGGACTAATGACCTCAGAAGTTGAGTCCCATAGTACTCAGAGCCATTAGAACCAAATTAAAAGGAATGGCTTTAACATTAAGAGTTCATTGGGTATCGCACTGCTGAATCCAGAGGAGAAAACAGATAGATGGGAAAAATACACCAAGGGCCTATGCGAGAGGGAAGAGATAGGACATCCGGTACTAGAATCGGAATTTAGAAGGGCTTTGGAAGACTTTAAATGAAATAAGACAGAAGTTTTGCGTAAGACTCCATCGTAACTTCTAAAGTTACTGGGGTAAGGGGCTACAAAACGACTGATTTACCATCAGACTTTCTGAAAAACGTCATGCAAAGATTTCAAGAATAGACAAGTGAGAGAATTATAGCACAATCATCTTGCATCCAAGAGTCTGACGGGGGCAATACGCAGAAGAAAGGAAAAGTAAACTAGGGGTCTGTTAGAAAACGACTGGCTTTAGGAAAGACAAAGGTTCGAGACATTTACTTTTGACATTGTGACAGATAATGGAAGCAAGAGTGCGGAAGAATCGAGACACTTTCGTAGAAATTTTCGACCTGAAGAAAAGTTCGATAATGTAAAATGGTTGAAGAAGTCTGAAATCCATTGAAAAATAGGTGTAAGCAATTGGGAAAGGCGGGTAATATACAATATGAACAAGAACGAAGAGGGAATAATAAGAGTGGAAGACTAAGAACAAAGTGTGCGGATTAAAATGGGTGTAAGACAGGGATGAAGTTCTCAATGCGCTGTTTTTTGAGCTGATGATTACTTGCTAGTATATGCTATTGGGTGGTTTGTCTCGGTTTACAAAATCCTAGCCCAGGAATATGTCCTACCTGAATTACTTTTCGGCAATTACGATGCTTTGTAATATACAAGATTTCCCCATTTTGGCTTTATCTGGTGTCTTGATGTCATTAAATTGTTTTCTGTGGTTTAAACTGATTTATTGTAGGCAGTTACGATGTACCGTTGTTAGATTGCAAAGGTCGCAGGTATGGCGCTTCTTGATATATTACGGTTGCAGATATGGAATTTCACGGTCTAGCTCACTAATGCACAGTGTTTACTTGGAACCAAAGATTGTAAAGTACTTCCTAGTAAACTGATACTGGAATTGCTTGCATGTACTACCGTTTTGTCTCCGAAATGGCATTGTCTTTGACTGTATCCTTGACTGTTTCGCCCAGTTTCATCTGTTGGTGTGTTACTAGCTGTTGATGTGGACTTCCTTCCTGACGAAAATTATCGTACGCAATTATTATTGTGAGAAATTTGTTACGTACTATGGTGGGCTTAGAAGAACAAATTACTTTTTTTCAAATTGTGGTATAACTTTCCGGCCTTTTCTGCCAGTGAGTGAAATACTACTTAACTTCATATTTTCCTGTAAACTGCGTAATCTCTAACGGTTTGAATTATTCCATTAGACTAAGCTTTATAATGGTCGTAGACCGAACCTACTAGCGAATTGTGCAAAATTAATGACAGATGAACTTCTCATCATGAGTTTTTACGGAAAAAGAAGGGACTCAAAGCATTTGAGATGTGACGCTAGAGAAGAATGTTGAAAATTACGTGGACTGATTAGATAAGGAATGAGGAGGTGGCCACAGAATCGGCGAGGAAGAGAATATATGAAAAACACTGACACAACTCTAGGACATCTGTTATGACATCAGGGAATAACATTCATGGTACTAGAGGGAGCTCTAGAGGGTAAAAGCTGTAGAGGAAGAAAGAGATTGGGATATATGCTACAAATTACTTAGGACGTAGGTTAACTGATGCCTCAAAAAAATAATTATGATGTTGATTCAGTGATCAAAAAATCGATTCAAACAGACAAAGAACTTGGTATAATGTGCCTGCTTATCAGTATGACGTTGCATCCCCATCTGGTTTAGATCAGTGCTCAGATTTGGTCGGGACAGGTGTCTAAAGCCATTGTAACTATTCTTGTTTCTGGCTGTCCCACAGCCGTTGTAAGTGGATTTGATATCCTGCATACTCTTAATAGCAAGGAATTGGCGTCCGAGCTGTTACTTTACGTATTCTGTCAGGGACAGATTTGGGGAGTTTTCTGACCACGGGAGTACCTCATTATCACTAGGACAGTTCACGTAGGCGGCTTTCATTTATAGACGAGTACTGTCCTCTTGAAAAATGATACCACAATACTGTCGCATCACGTACGATGACGCAGGAAGCTGTCACGTAACATTGTGCCATCAAATATCTCTCTGTCCGAAATCTTTATCGATGACACACTCACACCATTACGCGAGGAGTAACACCAATGTGCCTCCCGATCGGCTTCTCGTCGACTATAGTCATCAGTGGTAATACATCTCTGGACACCTGCAGTCAGATTCACATGCTGTCCAACACTCGGCCCATGCCACATCCAGATACCCCAAAAATCTGGATATGGCACGAATCTACTAGCAGGCCGTTTGGAGACCCGCAATGAGACTCCTTTCAGTCTGTCAGTACTTGATAACACAGGCTGTGTCCCCCACAGTGACCCCTTAGCATTTGATCCTATTTAGGACCCTACCACGCCGGGTAACAGTACTAAGCACAGACAATACTAACAAGGGAACCTCCCCATCGCACCCCCCTCAGATTTAGTTATAAGTTGGCACAATGGATAGGCCTTCTAAAACTGAACACAGATCAATCGAGAAAACAGGAAGAAGTAGAGTGGAACTATGAAAAAAATAAGGAAAATATACGAACTGAATAGTCCATGCGCAAGATAGGCAAGGATAGAGTGAACTCAGGACCGCCGTGGTCCCGTGGTTAGCGTGAGCAGCTGTGGAGTGAGAAGTACTTGGCTCAAGTCTTCTCTCGCGTGAAAAGTTTCCTTTTATTATTTTCTTAAAGTTATGATCTGTCCGTTCGTTCATTGCGTCTCTGTTCACTGTAATAAATTTAGTGTCTGTGTTTTGTGACTGCAGCGCAAAACTGTGCGATTAGTAGACGAAAGGACGTGCCTCTCCAATGGGAACCGGAAAGATTTGATCGTGAGGTCATAGGTCAACCAATTCCTCCACAGGAAAGCACGTCAGATAATAATTGCCTGAAAATCAAAAAAATTAAACTTTTCACTTGAGGGATGACTTGAACCAAGGACCTCTCATTCCATAGCTGCTCACGAAAACCACAGGAGAACGGCGCTCATGAGCTCAGGCTATCTTTGATGTTGCCTATCTTGCACATGGACTACTCAGTTTGTATATTTTGCTTATTTGTTTCATGGTTCCACACAACTTCTTCCTGTTTTCTTGATTGATCTGTGTCCAGTTTTTCAAGGCCTATCCACTGTGCCAACTTATAACTAAATCTGAGGGAGGTTTGATGGGAAGGTTCCCTTGTAAGGAACAAATTTGTCCGTTCTGTCTGCCACGGAGAACCGGAAACCCAATCATTTACATACAGGCCTACTGTTTGTATGCGTGCGAAGTTACGTTGACATCCGACCATTTCCTGTGTGTAGTTCGGATTTTTTGTCAGGCAGTACAACTCGTCGTACAGTTTTGAGGAATACATTAGTTTCTTTGCTTTTATCTCGGTCACTACCAATTCACCCTTTTTTAGGAACTGACATTCTCAATCATGACTATTTTTCGGTTGTTTTACAGTAATCTGCATCCTTTCGATCTCGATATTATCTGTATGGCACACTTTCATTGTTCCCAGCTACGACAATGGCTTTCTATGGATATTTTGTATTAAGTTCAAATGGCTCTTAGCACTATGGGAACATCTGAGGTCATCAGTCCCCTAGAACCTAGAGCTACTTAAACCTAACTAACCTAAGGACATCACACATATCCATGCCTTGTATTAAGTCAAATAATGTAACTGCACATCGTTCACACTCACTTGTACATGAATCTGTCTGCTAGAAATATCATCCACTATTCAATAGTATCTTTTTGCACGTCACTCGTCAGATGAAACTTGAATATTCGTTCCAGCTCGCAAGTGAATTTCCTCTGAAATCGGAAGAAAAGAGCCCCGGGCGAAATCCTTATAACAAAAGAACCCTTACTTTCCGCCGTCTTGCACTCGATACCTTTCAGGTGTTCCCTTGCTACTGCTTTAATGCTGTGTAAAATAAGTCTTTAAAACCGAGGAACGTACAACCTAAAATTGGTTCGCTAACTTCCCCAATTAGTTACGGCCAGTCTTCTGGAAACGACGATGTGTTTATGGGAGCTGTTCGAGAGAACGTTTAGGCTGTCAGCTTTCCTCATTGGCAAACGCCATCAATCGTTAGGCTGTTTCTGCAGCTTCGAGCAAAAAAAATTCTCTTTCTGCAAATGCGTAGTTTTAAATGTTGGCGAAACGATTTCGTTGCTTTCCGTCAGTAATCAAGAACTCTTTGTTTAATATCCACCGGGTAGTAGAATGTGAAATATCACGTATTTACATTCAATCAGCTTCTGAGAGAGATGATTTTATGGTTACGTTTATCTAACATTACATTTCCTTGAACGAGAGAGTTTCGTGCACGTTACCGTCGCTCCAAAAACGGATCCATTTCGTCGTTCGTTAGAACGGGGTGTGCAAATCGATTCAAGTCTGTTCATACGAAACAGCGATTCGTTGAAAGGTGTCCGATGATGACTGTGTCGAACAAAGACTATTTCTGAACACATCACTGATATTCACGACTTTTTGCTTTGATGAATTTCTCGAATACAGGCGCCTTCCGAAAGAGAACTTGCTCTGCGTGGCTCTTTTATGATGATGAACAGTTGAGCGAAATTACACATTCATAGTAATGATTATATTAACAAGTATCAATTCTGCTCAACGATAATGCATCGCCCTTGGAGCTAGGAACCTTCAAAGGTGCTATCGCTATAATTTTTCACAGCATTACGTTGTAAGATATTTTCCTGCTTTGAACTGAACTCCGCCCGAACAGGTTTCGGTATACCCAACGGTACTGGCCCACCATTGTGTCATCCTCAGCCTACAGGCGACACTAGATGTGGATATGGAGCGGAGAGAGGTCAGCACACCGCTCTCCAGAAGGCAGTCAGTTTTCGCGACAGGAGCCTCTACTTCTCTGCCAAGTACCTCATCAATTTTCCCCACAAGGGCTGAGTGCACCCTGCTTGGCAACACTGCTCAGCAGACCCGACGGTCACCCATCGAAATGTTAACCAAGCCCGATAGAGCTTAACTCCGCTGTACTGACGGGAACCGGTGTTACTATTGCTGCATGGCCGTTGCCATATGTTCCTACTTTACAGATTTAAATTGGAGAAATGGAGAAGGCTGCTTTACGAATAATTATGTGGTATACTGTCACCAACTTACGGTTACGTTTAAGCCTGTAGGTAGCCCACTGCGCCTTGTACACGTCCACCGTGGCGCTCGGGGGTCACAGCATCAAGTTACGACACCTGAAGTTGGGGGTATGAAAGACCGAAACCGGTGAAGTCATGCACGTGTAAACCTTGCAGATAGAAAAACGTCACACGCCAACCTGTGAACTAATATAGTCAATATCGTTATACCACTCCCCAGAAAATTTTATGAAATCATTCACATTAAAAATAGCTAAAAGCTTGACGAATTTCTGTTCTATCCATGAAATAATTTCTCAAATAGCAAAAATTACCTAAATCCTAAATTTCTATAACTTTTCATTAATAGCAAATCCTGACACATGAAAACAATTTTTTGTAAATGCGGCAGAAGAGAATTTGAACTCTTTGCTGTTAAAAAGTCAAGAAACTGGTATTTTTTAAAAATAATTACCGTTACAATTTTCAGTTGTTTCAGATTATCATCAGCACTTGTTGCACTGTGAGAGTGACTTAGGGGCGGAAAGCAGGCTTATGTGAAGTTTAAATCTTGGAATTTGTTAATAATTAATGATAATTGAGTGTTTGAATCACATTCTGTAATTGTACAGTACATCGTATATATCGTGAAATGCTTATTGCAGAGTAGCCATTTTACGTATGCTACAAAGAAAAGATTTACTTTTGTCCCTACGACAAGTAAAGATTGAGTTGTTTTCAGGTTATTAGACCTTCGGAAGAAGTAGATTTAGGAATATAACAAAGTTAAGGAGAAAGGCCATTAAACTAATTATCTGCAACGTGCTAAAGTCAATAAGGAGGAGAATGCTAGCGCGTTCTCGAAACTAGAGAGATTTGCTCACCCCCGTCTCAACGTGTCGTGATTCAGCTCCAGTACCATCATGGCAGATTGCTCGGTGCTCCGATAGTTTTGTAATATTTTAATCTGATTCTGATGACCAGCTGAGTATTTTGTCAACTAATGAGATCCTTTGACAGTGACGTTTCGGAAAGTTCCGATATTTTGGAAAAAGCTGAGACTTCTTCCGATGGGATAAAAATTCCACGTAACCTATTATGAAATCTGAATTCTGCTGTTTCAGATTATTAATAAATAATGGTGAGCCTTGTAGTATTGAGCGGTTATTCTGACGTGATAAATATCGTCTGAACTTTGAAACTGTTTATTATCTTTCCAAAGTTGTTGTACTGTCGACAAAAGGCGACAAAATCTGTATTGGCGATGGCTTTTAGTGAGAGAATTTGATATGTCACCGATTACAATGAATATACTGTGGTGAAATATTAGTTAGAGTGGTAATACTGACAGAAATTTGAGCCGGTAACTAGTTTCATTTAGTAGTTTCAGGCACACGTGATTCAATGCAGTGCCTTTCCATTTAATACGGCTGAATCTTTAATGCTCGTTTTTTGACACATACAGCGTGGCCTATGCTTTAAATCGGTTATTCACGATTAATCGCATTGTCGCTCTAGGGCAGCGGTCAGTTGTTCCCAAAGAGCTGACTCTAGTAAGGGAGAGAAGTTGAAGAAAAACGGACGGACTCCACTGTGTTTAGAGACTATACTGAGAAAAATGTTGCATCTAATCTACGCAAATTTCTGGAGTGAGTGTAGATGAATGTAGCCCGACTGCACTGAAATTTGACATTAAAGGCAAACTGTTTTGGTTATGTTTAAGATTTTTACTTTGGTAGCAACCGATTCACATTTTTTTGAAATACATGTTTTATCTTTAAGTCGACATCGCGCTTTCTCTATTGATAGTTCTGTTTACATGAAAGCCTTACAATGGATCGCATTAACGATGTTTCAACACTACCATTTCGTTTACTGGCGGTGAGGCAAACAGCTCGTACTGAAAGTGTGCATCACTAACTGCGTTCGGGTAGTCGTTTGTCATTCGTAATATCAGCTCATCCGTCACCGTGTCTGAATGGTGACAAGCTGAGAAGTCCCGGTGATTGACGAGTCAGTTTTATCCAACTGTGTAGGGGAGCAGAGACCTCTAACTGTGGTCATATTGCGGGGTGGGAAAGGAGAGAAGCCAATTAGCGCTTAAGATACGTAATGCGTTCGCTAATTTCGTTTAATTACATGAACATAATGCTAAACAAACGTCATATCAATATATTCAGTAGTTGGCTGATCTGGAAAATACAAAATTGGTGGAAAAGTTTGTAATCAAAGTTAAAACACCTGCAGTCATTTCTTGTGAATTTAATATATCGAAGCAACCAGTTTCTGCCTTCCATTACATAATCTACACACCCTCGACCAACGTAATTTGGAAGAAATCCAATCTCATGTAAATACATAATGGGATTCTCGGTTTACACGACACTATTCCTTCGTTCATGGATCGAAGAAGGGATAGTGTCGTGTAAACTAGGGACCTAAGGTGCCGAATATATAATATCGACTCCTCTTATGATTGCACACGAGATTAGATTCCGCTTAATTTGCGTTGCTCAGTGTGTCTGAAGATCGTGTAATGGAAGACCGAAACAGGTACGGAAATAAATTAAAGGCAAAAGAGACGGCTGCAGGTGTTTTAATTTTTTATTAAGCATCGGAAGTCCCTAGGATGGACATGAAATGAGATCTATAATCAGTTGGTGTACCGCTTTCACAAGTGACTATAGTGCTTGAAGGATAAGACCAATTTCTCCAAAACAAAAGCAAAGACAGGTGTAATAAATCAATACCACATACTGTAAGCGATGAATAATACAGTAATCCAGTAAGTTCCAGTGGCAGAATCATTTACAACCAAAAGTCCATTGGGAGATTGATTAAAAATAAAATAATGTACGTAAATGTAATTATGTACTTATTTGAAGTCTATCAAGATGTTTCGTAGCAAACTGTGGCGAAAGGCCTGTTTCATTATACAAATTGCATTTATTCAGTTGCACTCAAACGTAGCCCCGTTTTACTACAACAATCACATCATTAATTTCGTCTTCCCAGTATTTCGCAGTGGTATTATTCAATAAAATCCTCTCGCTTTATTGGGAACGACGTGGCTTGAAAACCAAGAACATTTTATTGAAGATTATGTTTCCTTCAATAACTTTGATAAACCTGTGCTCACCTTCTGAATGACTTTTTTGACATTTCTCAGTAAACATTCTGTTAATATGCGAATTTTTTCTTATTCTTCTCCAAAAACAGTTCAAAATTAGGTACGCATGTAGTGTGTATTAACGTTATGTAACGGAGCTCTTCGTTCGCAGTACGGCCATCCTTAAGTGTTCAGTAACTCCCGCTGGTAATTGAACTTGTATGATCGCAATGAAAAATGAACCTTTTAGCAACATGGTCTCATCTTGCAACTACAGTATTTCTTAAAAGTAATGTCATATGGGAAACTTTCACCTTTTCACACATCCGTATTTGAAATACCAGTATCGCTGAAACTTCCCCGCTGTACATTATCAGTATTTTAATATTATATTTGGTGGTTTTCTTATGAGTCATGTGTCGTTTGTCCATTTGTGTTAATGTAAGCACTTTCATGAGAAATATTAAAATAAACGAGTATTTAAAGTATTTAGTTGAGTTCGAGATCATCGTTTAAGGGCTATTAGTTACATCTACATCTAATTCTACATGACTACTCAGCAATTCACATTTAAGTGCTTGGCAGAGGGTTCATCGAACCACAATCATACCTTCTCTCTACTATTCCACTCCCGAACTACGAGCGGGAAAAACGAACACCTAAAACCTTTCAGTTCGAGCTCTGATTTCTCTTATTTTATTTTGATGATCATTCCTACCTATGTAAGTTGGGCTCAACAAAATATTTTCGCATTCGGAAGAGAAAGTTGGTGACTGAAATTTCGTAAAAAGGTCTCGCCGCGACGAAAAACGTCTTTGCTGTTATGACTTCCATCCCAACTCGTGTATCATATCTGCCACACTCTCTCCCCTATAACGTGATAATACAAAACGAGCTGCCCTTTTTTGCACCCTTTCGATTTCCTCCGTCAATCCCACCTGGTAAGGATCCCACACCGCGCAGCAATATTCTAACAGAGGACGAACAAGAGTAGTGTAAGCTGTCTCTTTAGTGGACTTGTTGCATCTTCTAAGTGTCCTGCCAATGAAACGCAACCTTTGGCTCGCCTTCCCGACAATATTATCTATGTGGTCCTTCCAACTGAAGTTGTTCGTAATTTTAACACCCAGGTACTTAGTTGAACTGACAGCCTTGAGAATTGTACTATTTATCGAGTAATCGAATTCCAACGGATTTCTTTTGGAACTCATGTGGATCATCTCACACTTTTCGTTATTTAGCGTCAACTGCCACCTGACACATCATACAGCAATCTTTTCTAAATCGCTTTGCAGCTGATACTGGTCTTCGGATGACCTTACTTGACGGTAAATTACAGCATCATCTGCGAACAATCTAAGAGAACTGCTCAGATTGTCACACAGCTCATTTATACAGATCAGGAACAGCAGAGGCCCCAGGACGCTTCCCTGGGGAACACCTGATATCACTTCAGTTTTACTCGATGATTTGCCGTCTATTACTACGAACTGCTACCTTCCTGACAGGAAATCACGAATCCAGTCGCACAACTGAGACGATACCCCATAGGCCCGCAGCTTGATTAGAATTCGCTTGTGAGGAACGGTGTCAAAAGCTTTCCGGAAATCTAGAAATACGGAATCAACTTGAGATCCCCTGTCGATAGCGGCCATTACTTCGTGCGAATAAAGAGCTAGCTGCGTTGCACAAGAGCGAGGTTTTCTGAAGCCATGCTGATTACGTGTCGTTCGAGGTGATTCATAATGTTTGAATACAGTATATGCTCCAAAACCCTACTGCAAACCGACGTCAATGATATAGGTCTGTAGTTAAATGGATTACTCCTACTACCCTTCTTGAACACTGATGCGACCTGCGCAATTTTCCAATCTGTAGGTACAGATCTACCGGTGAGCGAGCGGTTGTATATGAGTGCTAAGTAGGGAGCTATAGTATCAGCGTAATCGGAAAGGAACCTAATCGGTATACAATCTGGATCTGAAGACTTGCCCGTATCAAGCGATTTGAGTTGCTTCGCAACCCCTAAGGTATCTAGTTCTAAGAAACTCATGCTAGCAGATGTTCGTGTTTCAAATTCTGGAATATTCCATTCGTCTTCCCTGGTGAAGGAATTTCGGAAAACTGCGTTCAATAACTCCGCTTTAGCGGCACAGTCGTCGGTAACAGTACCATCGGCATTGCGCAGCGAAGGTATTGACTGCGTCTTGCTGCTTGTATACTTTACATACGACCAGAATTTCTTCGGATTTTCTACCAAATTTCGAGACAACGTTTCGTTGTGGAACCTATTAAAGGCATCTCGCATCGAAGTACGTGCCAAATTTCGCGCGTCTGTAAATTTTAGCCCATCTTCGGGATTTCGCGTTCTTCTGAACTTCGCATGCTTTTTCCGTTGCCTCTTCAACAGCGTTCGGACCTTTTTTGTGTACCACGGGGGATCCCTTCCATCTCTTACCAATTTAAAGCTACTATAAGAAGTAGACAGTGGGCATGTTGGCGAAGTACTCCGTGAGAAGCCAAAGGAAGATCTGATACGTTTTAGTTGTCATCACAGTAGTTTCGTCGTCTTAAATAATTGGCGTAGTAGCACTGCAGGACATGTTTTGAGTATTATTCATATGTTATTTTAAATATTTGCTTAAATGTGATTGTTTAGATATATTTCAGGATGCCAAAGCACAAGGAATGACGTGCATCAACAGTAAAATCGGTGACCAACAGCTATAACTGTTTGACTGGCAAAGATACTACAGCAGTGGAAGCAGACCACGAGAAAAAGATACGACGAATACCTGAAATAATTATTTAACTGTTAAAATCAATGACAGCACTATAGGTTCGTTTCCATAGGTGGTCCCAAAACAGTTTCACATTGGTCCTAAGGTCAGTTATAGTGGAGAAGTGTTGGGCAGTCAAGTTCACACTGAGGCACTCCCATTGGAGGTGGTTTGTTGATAGTAATAATTAGCTGTGGGACCGATAGTCGCTGCGGAGCGGTGAAACTTATAATAGAGTTTGTGTACGTACGGATCAGAGTGGTTACTGGTCCACTATAATTGATTTGTTTAGCTCTACGAGTTTCTGCTGATGAGTTACTGTTTGGGCGTTCCCTGTGTTAATCTTTGTATTATTAGTGGTGAGGCAGATCTTTCTAGACAATGGTGAAAGGAGAGGGACTACATTATTTGTTTGATAATTATTTGTTGGATGATAGAAATATTCACCGAGAGGACTGTACTGAAACCAAGCACCTATTGTTCATGCGCGAGTTACAGGTCAATACTATGACAGTGGTGAGGCATCACAAGTACTCCATACAGAAACCCCATTCACATTGAAATTTAATTTAATGAAATAGTAGCAAAAATATCTTTTGAAGTGTTCTGATGGTACCATGCATTTTGAAAAATTATTTATTCAAACTCGCACAGGGTAACACACCTGTCACACATGAAGTGTCTGTTCGTTGACTCCTGAAAGTGAATGGACTGAGCCTTAATCTCGTTGTTGCGTGCTTTAACAGTAGTACAGTGGAAAGTATAGTCACTGAAGTTCAGCAGTAATCAGTGTTCTTTTAAACTGTGCTGCCACCTCTATTACAGTGTGCGAATTACGTCACGTTTTGGCACTCAGAAGCTATTCTATGTCTATATTTCTTATCAATTCAATGCCGAGGCACTGTTTCTGAATGTAACGAAACCATTATTTTGACCACATCAGCTTGTTGTTGTATTTGCACAAAGTTGTTTTTTTGTACAGTGAATTGTGTTACATTTTTCTACTTTTATATTTACTAAGTGGACAGTGTACTTTTGTATTTACCAACTTTCTAGGAAAATCACGGAAATACTGCACAGTAAATTAGTGGGAACTATTTATCCCAGTGAACTGTGTGTAGTGTGCAAGCTGTGTAGCAGTGAAATCGGCATCGTTTTTATTGTACGTTTCTCATTGTTTCATTTCTCTAAACTGACGCCAGAACAGGGTCTGCTTACATTTCAAAATCTTCCTGTGGCGTTAAAGGAAATCCAGTAAATCTACCTAATTTCTCATTAATCATCTTGGGGTTGACGCTCTTCTGTCCATATTTGCTTACAAATGTATTTGTTCTTGGGCCGGGTCTGCCTTGAGAAAATAAAAATAAAACGTTTTGCTCAAGGTGAATCCTCTCCAAAATCTAATCTACTTTCTCAATCCTGGTAATGAAATAATTTTTTTTCTGGTCTTTAGTTACAGTACATCTGTTGCTACAGATTTGCAATCAAACATAATTATATGCAAAGTAACAACTCAGGGAAGAAAACAAGTAAAATATACTCCATATGGGAGAACATTAAAGCTCCTTGGTTAAAAACATGAACTCGGGGAGGAAAATAAGTAGATACCAATGGGCACGATATTACCGCTCGTGTGATAAACAATTTCGTGGGAATCTTTACTTCGCCAGGTATACATCAGTTTCCACAACTAGAAAATCGTTGGAGTACTGATCCTTTGCTTGATGAATCTGCTGTCTCGTCCATGATGTCAAAGAACTAATTCAGAAAGCTGTTGAAAATCTTCAATGCCATGAAAACATCATTCGTGTCAAAGAGGAACCACTGAGATATGACAAACTGCACAAAATCTCACCTGTTATCATTGATGTATCAAGGAAGCTGTGTGGTGTCTTTTTTCAGTTTATCAGTTGACGAATGAGTGGTGGTCTTCAAAAGCAGTTAAGCACTGAAACAAAATATGCCAACGAAACCAGTCAACCTTGGCCATAAAGTGCGGTCCTCAGCTGGTAAAAAGCTTGGGTGTATTACAAACATTAACATCTTCGCTAGAAGAAAGGAGAAAGACGGTGGGTCAGAAATTTCTTTGGCTGAAGACGTTGCGCTTACAGCAATAAATGCAGTGGTAGGAAGCAAAAGGCTGGTGCAATCTGCTAACTATTTTACAATGCATCGAAGAATAGGGAGCTACAGTCTCCTGGACGTTGTTCAAACAAGAACAATTCACCAGACATGCTGAAAAAAGTTTCAATCCCTAGCAAAGGAGAAGTTCAGACTGCTCTCAGGGCATGTGTTGCAGCAGTCAAATGGGGGATAGTAAACCTATGTGTATATTATCAATCTATCACACTCTCAAAAAGGGAAATGTTTTGAGAACGAATAGAGATAGCAGCAGAAGTGAAGTATTCTGCCCTATGACTGCGGCAGAGTGAAATAAAATAATGGGAGAAGCTGACAGATTTTATGAGTTGTGAGAATGGTACACTGTAAGTCGCCATTCACTAAAGTGATGGTACAGAGTATTTTAGTTTCCATTTCAGTTGCCAGTTGACAGTTTCTACATTATATGGGACGTTCAAAATACAGAAGCAGACAAGCTGAGTTTTCGTTTACACTTAGCAAGGCAACTTATCTCTGGCCTCTCAAGTCATAACCGAAGAGGAAGGCCTACATGTTTCGAAATACCAAAACGATGGCTGTCTGGAGTCCCTGGTAAAGTTCGACTGTAGAAAGTTGGGTTTAATTTGTCCTCAAAGGGTGCAACAAACAGAAGATGCCACAAATGTTACACAAAGAACAGAGAAAACAGGACAAAAGTAATGTGTAACAGCTTTTACCTTTGTGTATAGTATCTTGCATCTCTAAGCCTCACGGTACAACACCTTAGTGAAATCAGAGGACAACTCAAATTAATATAGATAACAATTTATTACTTAAGATGTTTTGTGCTGAGAAATAAACAGTAATTATTGTCTGAAACTTACTTTTTTTTGTACCTATAGGCTAATCTAAGAGCTTCAAGATTTAATGTATGATTCTATGTGTGGTTTCTTAGCCCAGTTAAAATGTTCATATGAAGTTTACAACTTCTATCAACAATTTAGTCAAGAAACGGTTAACTGTTGTTGGGTAGTCTCCATCCAGTATGGTGTGTGATCAAACAGTAACGGGATTATTTTTTTTAAATTTTGGGGGCTTTATACATCCGATTTCCTATTTTTTGTATGTTGCTGGCATACATCTTCCTGATGCATGTTTGAATTTTCAGCTGTAGTTTATCGTTGACAGTCGAGAAGGCTACACCAGTTTTCGAATTTTTTGACATGATTTGCTTTCGAAATAGAAAGGATCAAAGAATTTGCGTTAAATGTTGCTTGAGAAATGGAGTTGAATCCAGCACTGCATTCGAAATGTTCACTGTGGCTTTTGGTGAATCTACAATGAGTAAGAAAAGAAGTTACAAGTGTTACGAACGTTTCAAAGGGGGTCGTGAAGATGTTGAAATTGACGATCGCCCTGAACGGCGTAGCACATCAACTATGCCGAAAATGTCGAAAAAGGAAACGGTTGTGGAAAATCGCCGAATCACCATCAGATGATGATGATGATGTCAGAGTATCATTTGGCCCATTTAAAGTTTTTTTTCCGCGTGTACTGGGCAGGAAACGTGTAGCAGCAGTGTTTGTAAATTGTTGAACTTCGAACAAAAACAACGTCTCTCAGAAATAGCTCAGAAATTGCTGACGAAACATGAGCGGAAAGGATCTCCAACCAAGCCGGAAATGGGACCTGCTCGTCTTTGCATGGGATTCCGTCGCGCTGATCACTTTTTTTAAAGAGCTCTACCATGTTGTGTTTTTCTTTGTCTTTTAAGGGATACTAGACATTTGGGGTCTCAGGGAACCATCACCTATCGAGGCAGACTAAAAATCATCTTTTGCACTGTAAAATTATTCAGGGGGAGCAGTTGTGAACTGTGAGCACACATTGTTAGTCCTCAGCTGCAGATTATAAAGCAAACAAAAAATTGCATTAAGGTAGGATATTTACGATGCTGAGTCTCATATAAATTAAGATAATCAGTGGTTGCTTAGATTTTGAAGAAGTTTGCTACTCAACGACTAATCGGAACTCGGAAAGAAACTTAATGAATATAATGGGTATGTGGATATGTTTGAGAGATAAAATAGTACAGAAGAGCAAATAGAGCCACAAGACAAGACACTACAGAAATTTCTCGATGATATGTCGTGTATCAGACTTGGTGGATGAAAGACGAAAATATGAAGTATAGAGAATGAATCAGACAAAATGAAATACAGAAGTGTAGAGAATGTCGTTGATAGAAGGTGCAAAATGATAATGCAGGAATACGAGAACAAATAAGTTATATAGGCACACATGAGAACAGGAAGTATTAGTGCGGGATAGCCGCAAATAAAGAAACCCTGGCTAAAAGAGAAACACTCTGAGACTGCTTCTAAGTATGAAGAAAAGATGGTCCACCTCCATAGCTTAGTGGCAGGTGTAGCTGACTGCCATGTGGAGACCCCGAGTTCGATTTTGGATTTCGTCACGGGTGTTTCTTGGTAGGAGCATAAAACGGGGCGCACCCAACCTGGCGGTGCACGTTTAGGGGATAACTGACCGAATACTGGCGGCTTCAGCTCTCTGAAGTTGCCGACGGCTTGGAGAGCTGTGCGGTGACGCCACACTCCTTAGTATCGCATACTATTACGCCAGTGTTGGAGGTATTCACAGAAGTGCCACATAATGGACAGTGATTTGAAAACAGTATTGTGGACAGGCTAGAGAAAGGGATGAAATTAAGACTGGGAGTTTGATGCTGAGGATCTTCTGCTTACAGGTGTCCTTCTCTTATGCAACAGATACATAGTTTTTTGTGAAGATGTTTTTAAAATAAATGGTTGTAGCTCCATTATAAGGTGCATTGTCTAGTACCTATTTTATTCCCTGATGCTGAAATATTTCTAATAATATTTTTACTCGTATTAGATACAAATTATATGGCGGTCGTTTTCTGTTAATCGCAATCGGTGAGCAAATAATCCAGAAAAAATATCAAGCAAACGATTTTTGTTACTCTTGTGTTATGCGTACATATTTGTTATTTATACAGTGTGGTCCATCTGAATTTGCGTATGAGATTATCTCGAAAACTATATATCGGATAAAAATAGTGGGTAAGACCAGTTCGTAATCTCAAAGGGGGACATCGAATGATACTACACGTGACCTCCAACCCCCGCCTCCTTCGGTGGGGCGGGGAGCTACTTTTAAAACTTAAATGGAAACACCTATTTCCTATTGCGGATCCGGATTCTCCATAAGAAGGTAATGAAGTTTCGCCTGAAACATTTTCTTAATTCATTGATAGATGGCGCTGAAATGGATAAAAAAGTAAAATTGGTGAAGAATGATTCATTTAGAATTATCCTAGAAAGACGCATCAAATCGATAAACAATGTTCACCAATTGTTTCGTTACGCCAAATTAAGCTATTTTGCACAAAATACTACTTTTAGCGTTACCCAGGAACAACGACATGGATGTAGTAGAATGATGTTCCCATGGGGTGCTTCATTAGTGTGAGTCCCCTTGCCACTCACATGTTGGGGTGCTTAATTAATGAAATTAGCCATGAGGAAACTGTTCAAAATTATCACTATTTGCTTCAATGCATAAAGTCTACCGTCTGCGAAAGTAGTCCCCAGTTTCAATCAGCACAACCCCTTGGTGTGGCCGCACACGCTCTTCGAATGTGTTTCTCCATATAGTTCCGGGTTGTGGGCTGTCTTTCATAAGCAATATTTTTTTAATAACCCTACAAGAAAAAATCAGGAGATGTTATGTTTGGTGAACGTGGAGGCCACCGAATTGGTCGCCCGCGTTCTATCCACCAACAAGGGTACCGTAAATTTAAGATAGTCCGCACATTTTTAGGATAATGGGGAGCTGCTCCATCCTGTTGGAACCTTATTCATTGCCTAGTTTCTAAATCCATATCTTCCATTATCTCCAAAAACTAATCACGGAGAAGTTGTAAATAAGATTCCCCAGGAACATTTCGGTCACAAAATACGGTCATATCAAGCAGCCGTTTAAAATTCCATTTGTGTTGATTGTCAATGGGTCTGTGAGAGTGTGGATTGACAGGGAACCAGTAATGACAATCCTGACAATTTAATTCGCCATTGATTTTTAAAGTGGCTTCATCAGTGACCATAATGTATCTAAAAAAATCATTGCCCATCGGCAGAAATGCCCAAGTATTTGTATATCTTTCAGCGTTAATGCCTGTGTCAGTGTGATATAACATGCATGATACTTATGTGCCTGCAAAATCCTCAGAACAGTTGATTTCTGTATCCAGCTTGTCTCTGAATCACACGACCTCATTTCGGGATCCAGTTGAACACAGGCTAGAACGGTAAGGGTACAAGGTGCGATCGTCATTTTCATTGCATTCGCGATGACGAGGTGAACGGTACATGTATCCATTTCGAGGTCGTGGAGCAGCTGCAGCTGCAGCGTAATTTTTATGCCATTTACCAAAAATTAACATCATATCAACCATTTCTGTAGGAGGAAAGTGAGCCATGTTTCACTAAATGATAATTTACTTTCGTCAGTTGATGTTCACGGTTCACAATCAGAAGATGATGTGACGTCTGATCGCATTACACCGACTTTTATACTGAGCCATAGTTCGCAGTTTGCCCACAGTAGCGCCACAGTCGGGTGAGTAATGCAATTGTGAAGAGCTCCCTAACGAGATTTTAATACCATTTCGCCTCCCTCCATCAAAAACTGTGGCGGGAAGGATAAATTTTGTAAAAAAATAACTTAATTTGCCGTATTGAAAGAGTTGGTACAGATTTTGTATCGATTTGATGCGTCCTTCTCTGATCATTGTAAATAGATCGATCTTCTTCTTTAATTTTTCTAGATTTCGCCCCATTTGTGAACAGTTTAAAAAATGTTTCAGACAAAATGGGGTTTCCATTTAAGATTTAACAGTTGCCGCCCCGCCCCACCCAAATGGGCGGGGCTCGGGTTCACGTGTAGTGTAATTTGATGTCCCCTTTGAGCTTACGAACTTGTCTTACCCATTAGTTTTACCCGATGTATAGTTTTCGAGATAATCTCATCTAAAACTTGAGACGGACCACCCTTTATGTCTCAAAGTATGTTAGTAAACTGACAAAACTTGACTGATCTATAAATTAGTTTCCTGTAAGCAGCTTACTCTACTGTAGTAGGGAAAAATCCTCCTCCGAATGTCAAAAAGGTAAATATGTTCGTCTAGAAAAGACTCTGCCTGAAAAGTATGGAATCCGCTGACTTAATCCTCAGTCCCCGTTCCTCACCAAATATTTTTGCATCCAAAAGCTTATTGCACTGAGAGACAATGCCAGGCAGTTGCAGTAGTGAAAAAAAAAAGAAAAAACGAACGGAGACAGCAAATATGGCAGAGAAACAGGGAGATGTTTCTATGATGTTGCCCAAATACTACTGTCTCATATGCAGGCGAGCGTCAGACGCTTCGTATTCTTCCTTCGTTCTGGAGTAAATTGTGAGGATTTCATCATTGTAAGACAATGTTCCGTAAACGATATTGGCACCATCTAACATTAATAAGAAGGGTTAGGCGAATGAAGCTTGTCTTTTGACCTGTATGGAAAGAATTGGTGATATCGCATGTTAACCCCATGAAGCATCATAGCGACCAATTAAATCATAGTAGTTTTCTATTTTATCCCTTTACAGTTTATTGTATCTTTATTCTGTGTTCTGCTTGTGGGTCGTTTACCTTCTCTGACTTTTGAACTATAGTGTTTTATATTATGTACCAGCCTTAAGAGACTGATACTGCTGCAAACGAATAAGCGAATTATACTTGTACAATAACCCGAAGGAAAGACTTTTTAAGCCTTCGTAATGACTCACAGTAATTTACTTTGCAGAAAGTGAGGTACTCTCAATAAAAAGCGAAATCGGCTCTAATGTAAATGTAAAGGCCGGCAAGGTGGCGTAGTCGACTCGCATTCGGGAGGACGACGGTTCAGACCCCATCAGAAATGTAGATTTAGGTTTCGCGTGATTTCCCTAAATCGCTCAGGGCAAATTTTGGTGTAGTTCCTTTGGAAAAAAGACACGGCTGATTTCGCACCCGTCGTTCTGTGATCCGACCTTGTTACCTGTCTGTAAAGCCATCGTTTTAGACAGGACGTTAAACTCCAACTTTCCTTCCCTCCGTTCTAATTAAAAAACTTGAAACCTGTGAAGTATAAGAAACGCAATGAAAAGCAGTTTATTGGAACTGGTTTATGCGCTACCCTGCAAAACGTATACAGTAACATCCAGAGTAGTTTAGTATTCATTTAACAGTGGATTCTAATATATATGCATAATTTATTTGCTGCCACGTAATGTGGCTGATCTGAATTGTAATGGCTGGCATTTGGAGGTACAGACAGTACTGCCCAGAATAATATGCAACCTAATGGCAGTGTGTAGCTACTGACTGTACTGACCGCAGTTCCTCTGGGAGGTGACCTAGTTCGATCAACTGGAGCAACACTAAGTACAACCGCTGACAGAAACAGTGCTAACCATAAAGTGAAATCCGAGAGTGGGAATGTTTCGACGCGAGTTGTTTCACCTCAGGTATAACAAGGTGAACAGTCTGGTTACCGTTCGTCGATAGTGAATGGAAATCAATAAGCTAAAGCGTGACAGATGATTTTCGGATGGCGCTGAACATCGTGACTGCCTAGCACTAAGGCAATAAGAAGTGAAGATATTGTTAATGCTTCTTTCTCCCGTGCTCAGCACATTATGCAAGTTAAAGGAAAAGAATACTACAGCAAGAAAGAAGAACAGCGGAAATAAATACAAACCTTTTAGTGATAGTGAAACTGACTGACTAATTGTGTAACAAAGCTATATTACAGAAACAAATTAGAGGAAGAAGATTATTGGAAGATTAGGGACGTATGTTCTACGAACGTGTTGAGTAGCAGGTATTGCTCATAACTCATTGATTTCTTTTTCGGAAGTGAAGGTTTCTTTTGATATCCGGTGGAGTCTCCTATTTCCTATAGTTAAGTAACCTGCTACAGAACCCATTTTCAACTGTTTTAGTCAGCATTCCGTAACCAAGTTTGGGGAAAAACTACGTTGGTCCGATGTGCAGTTAAATGTAGAATGTATCGGTTCTTTTTGCAGTTTTGTTATTTAGTTGAAATGTTGTATTTATCTATATGTACCACCTGTTAGAGACGTATTGCCCCTGCATTTACAACGAGAGTTCTGTGTGGTGATAAACTCTTACCAAAACGTCTGTCTGTTCATTAGGAAGCTTCCTACAGCAAGACGTCTTTTGGTAGCAGATTTTCAAAAGCGATAGTTCCAATATTAATGCGCGTGTGATCTTGGGCGCTAATCATATACCATGTAGTTTTACTCCACAAATCAAAAACTTGAACTACGCTCAGTTCCCCAGCTTTGTTCCTATTATTCTTAGATATTTAAACTATAATAGGAACTAAACATGGCGCATACACAAAGACAAGTACCATTCACAATCTCTCTTTCTCAGTCGACCGAAATAAAGAAGACAGTCAACACAAATATGTTCAAAAATCATGCTGGCAAAAATGCGATACTTCATGGGACCTTATCATGGCCTTTATTTTTCACAGAGAGGGCGTCAAGCGTTTAGGATAGCCCCTGGTCTAGGGGGGAACTGGCATACTCAAAATGTAAACGCTACACCCTCTCTACAGCCCAGGAAAGTTCAGCAATTCGGTTGGTTCTTGTGGATTAGGTGTGAGCTGGGGTGGATCTTGGCGACTGATAAAAGCACCACTTGTTTGTGGGGGCTCCTAGGAAATCCCGAAAACCATGTTTTTTGAGTACGAAAAGTACCATTTCTAGGGATAGCTGCATCTAAAATTTCTGTTCATGGGTGATCGTAGTAGTTTTTACCACATATTCTTTATTTGACTTTCTCGGGGAGCCAAGACACTTATTTGGATATAATTACCCGCTACCGACATCCAAACTGTCATTCTACGGATCGAAGCGTGGAATGTCAGATCCCTTAATCGGGCAGGTAGGTTAGAAAAATTAAAAAGGGAAATGGATAGGTTAAAGTTAGATATAGTGGGAATTAGTGAAGGAGGAACAAGACCCGGTCAGGTGACTACAGGGTTATAAACACAAAATCAAATAGGGGTAATGCAGGAGTAGGTTTAATAATGAATAGGAAAATAGGAATACGGGTAAGCTACTACAAACAACATAGTGAACGCATTATTGTGCCCAAGATACATACGAAGCCCACGCCTACCACAGTAGTACAGGTTTATATGCCAACTAGCTCTGCAGATGACGAAGAAATTGAAGAAATGTGTGAACAAATAAAAGAAATTATTCAGATAGTGAAGGGTGACGAAAATTTAATAGTCATGGGTGACTGGAATTCGGTAGTAGGAAAAGAGAGAGAAGGAAACGTAGTGGGTGAATAGTCACTGGGGCAAAGAAATGAAAGAGGAAGCCGCCTGGTAGAATTTTGCACAGAGCACAACTTAATCATAGCTAACACTTGCTTCAAAAATCATAAAAAAGGCTGTATACATGGAAGAAGCCTGGAGATACTGACAGGTTTCAGATAGATTATATAATGGTACGACAGAGATTTAGGAACCAGGTTTTAAATTGTAAGACATTTCCAGGGGCAGATGTGAACTCTGACCACAATATACTGGTTATGACCTGTAGATTAAAACTGAACAAACTGCAAAAAGGTGGGACTTTAAGGAGATGGGTCCTGGATAAACTGAAAGAACCAGAGGTTGTACAGAGTTTCAAGGAGAGCACAAGGGAGCAATTGATAGGATTGGGGGAAAGAAATACGGTGGAAGAAGAATGGGTAGCTTTGAGGGATGAAGTAGTGAAGGCAGCAGATGATCAAGTAGGTAAAAAGACGAGGGCTAGTAGAAATCCTTGGGTAACAGAAGAAATATTGAATTTAATTGATGAAAGGACAAAATATAAAAATGCAGTAAATGAAGTAGGCAAAAAGGAATAGAAACGTCTCAAAAATGAGATCGACAGGAAGTGCAAAATGGCTGAGCAGGGATGGCTAGAGGACAAATGTAAGGATGTAGAGGCTTATCTCACTAGGGTTAAGATAGATACTGCCTACAGGAAAATTAAAGAGACCTTTGGAGAAAAGAGGACCACTTGTATGAATATTAAGAGCTCGGATGTAACCCCAGTTCTAAGCAAAGAAGGGAAAGCAGAAAGGTGGAAGGAGTATATAGAGGGTCTATACAAGGGCGATGTAGTTGAAGGCAATATTATGGAAATGGAAGAGGAGGTAGATCAAGATGAAATGGGAGATACGATACTGCGTGAAGAGTTTGACAGAGCACTGAAAGACCTGAGTCGAAACAAGGCCGCCAGAGTAGACAACATTCCACTGGAACTACTGACGGCCTTGGGAGAGCCATTCGTGACAAAACTCTACCATCTGGTGAGCAAGAAGTATGAAACAGGCGAAATACCATCAGACTTCAAGAAGACTATAATAATTCCAATCCCAAAGAAAGCAGGTGCTGACAGATGTGAAAATTACCGAACTATCAGTTTAATAAGCCACGGCTGCAAAATACTAACGCGAATTCTTTACAGAAGAATGGAAAGACTAGTAGAAGCCGAATTCGGGGAAGATCAGTTTGGATTCCGTAGAAATGTTGGAACACGTGAGGCAAAACTGACCCTACGACTCTTCTTAGAAGCTAGATTAAGGAAGGGCAAATTTACAATTTGTAGACTTATAGAAAGCTTTTGACAATGTTGGCTGCAATACTCTCTTTCAAATTCTGAAGGTGGCAGGGGTAAAATACAGGGAGCGAAAGGCAATTTACAATTTGTACAGAAACCAGATGGCAGTTATAAGAGTCGAGGGACATGAAAGGGAAGCAGTGGTTGGGAAGGGAGTCATACAGGGCTGCAGTCTCTCCCCGATGTTATTCAATCTGTATATTGAGCAAGCAGTGAAGGAAACAAAAGAAAAATTCGGAGTAGGTATTAAAGTCCATGGAGAAGAAATAAAAACATTGAGATTCGCCGATGACATTGTAATTCTGTCAGAGACAGCAAAGGACTTGGAAGAGCAGTTGAAAGGAATGGATAGTGTCTTGAAAGGATAATATAAGATGATCATCAACAAAAGCAAAACGAGGATAATGGAATGTAGTCGAATTAAGTCGGGTGATGCTGAGGGAGTTACATTAGGAAGTGAGACACTTAAAGTAGTTAAGGAATTTTGCTATTTGGGGAGCAAAATAACTGATGATAGTCGAAGTAGAGAGGATATAAAATTTAGACTGGCAATGGCAAGGAAAGCGTTTCTGAAAAAGAGAAATTTGTTAACATCGGGTATAGATTTAAGTGTCGGGAAGTCATTTCTGAATGTATTTGTATGGAGTGTAGCCATGTATGGTAGTGGAACATGGACGATCAATAGTTTGGACAAGAAGAGACAAGAAGAGAATAGAAGCTTTCGAAATGTGGTGCTACAGAAGAATGCTGAAGATGGGTAGATCACATAACTAATGAGGAAGTATTGAATCGGATTGGGGAGAAGAGAAGTTTGTGGCACAACTTGACCAGAAGAAGGGATCGGTTGGTAGGACATGTTCTGAGGCATCAAGGGATCACCAAATTCTTATTGGAGGGCAGCGTGGAGGGTAAAAATCGTAGAGTGAGACCAAGAGATGACTACACTAAGCAGATTCAGAAGGATGTATGTTGCATTAGGTACTGGGAAATGAAGAGGCTTGCACAGGATAGAGTAGCACGGAAGACTGAAGACCATAACAACAACAACTGCTTCTAAAATTTCTGTTCATGGATGATCGTAGCAGTTTTTACCACATATTCTTCGGTTGACTTTCTCAGGGAGCCAAGACACTTCTTTGGATATAATTATCCGCTACCGACATCCAGACGTTATTAGTTAGAACACTTATGCACTTAATATCCGATCAGTGACACAAATGTAGTTTTATCTGTCGTAGACAACACACGGCCGCGGTTTAAGGTATCTGAAGTCACCAAACAACGTTCTCAGCCAATATATTTTCGCCAATAAAATTTTCTGACAAGCTGTCTCTGTTGATGGGCACGTAACGCCTATGCAAATATGCATAAAGTAATACAGCAGTGACCAAAACTGGGCTAAAAGGACCTTAACATGCTTAAAATGAATTTAAATCACTGCTAAAAATTATATAAAACGCGAAATTGACCAGAAGAGTGAAGAGGTACTGATGGTCGTGGGAGACAACAGCATGTGATCGGTGAGCAAAGTATCCAGAAAAAGTGTAAATATGCAGTTTTGTGCTGTCCTTATATCATGCATACTTGTTTCTTGTTTAGGCCTATACGTGTAAAAATTTTTATGTGTATCCTACTATATTAATAAACTGTCAAAACTTTAATGAACAATGGAATTCCTTTTATCCAAGCAGCACAGTCTGCTGTAGCAGGGAAAGGAAGGGAATCGGGGTTAATGCTCTTGTCAGAGCACAAATATGTCGGATATGTTCTTGTTTAATAAACTAAAAAACATGAGACACAAGATGCCTGAGTCTTCATTCCGCCTCCTTCACAGAAAATTTTGGCTCATGAACGTATTCGCGCTTTTTTGTGCTGAAATGGAGTAGCAATGAACGTTGGTGGTGGAGGAGAGAGGAGGCACTTCCAGTAAGAGAGAAAAAGGGAAAAGACGCTGATAGTGCAACAGAGAAAGTGGAAGTGAAAGAGGACGGGAAATGGGTAAAGACAGTAGCAGTGGGATCCAAAGAGAGAAAAGATATCGACAGTCAGTGAGAGACAATGGCAGTAAAAGAGAAAGGGAAATGGTTGAAAATAGAAGGAGTGGTAAAAAAAGAGAGGAGACGGTGAAACTGGAAAATAGAGACGAGTAGAGGCTATACATAGACCTGGAAGAAAGGGGGGGAGGGGGAGGGACCCTGCTAAAGCGGCGAACATTAAGGGGCACAGTGGGAGAAAGAGATGTGTAGACAATGACAATGAATGAGGGATGCTAAGTATGAAAGCTCAGTTGCGAAGAGGGCCAGGGTAAAAGGATTCAGAATTTTCTGTGCTAAACGAGTTCGAACATGTTTGCATGCCAATATTTTTGCCGAAGAAGGAAGCCTGAGGACTGAGACTGTTGGATCCCCACTTTCCTATCAAAGTTTCTTAAAGAGGAAAATATTCGCTTTCGTGTGCTCCCACTGCAGCATTTTTCTTCTGTTTGTATAATACGTTATAAAATCAAATGTATAGATATGATTTATTTTATCAGGAGGAACAGTTACCCGTTCAACATGTAATTGAAGCAGCAACACATATTTTAAGAGAAATACATTGTCTTATATAGCTATACTGGACCATCCACTTGTTCAATTATATGTTGTCTCAAGAGAGCAAATACCTACGAGTAATCAGTTAACTGATATAATTAAGAAACATTCATCAAATATGTAAACTATAATACTATTTATAAACTGATTTTAGCGCGTTGTGTCATGGACAAGTTGAAATAATTTGCTAGGATTTAAAAGAAATCCGTTAATACACAATCTACTCTAATTTCTTACTAATACATATACCATTTGGATTATTACCTGAATTATAGACATTTTTATGAACATAGCAAATATTCTCGATTTACAACTTCAGACAATTCCGTATAGTTCGTTATTTCCTTCGATGAACTTGGTATGTCGTCCTTGCCTATCACGACAAATGCAGTGAAACTGCTAAAACTTACCTTTATGCTGTGTCAAGTTTCGGAGTTGCCTCCATGATGCTGCAACAATGTCTGTGTAACATGCTGAAGCATGAAAGACAGCTGGCGATCACAGAGAAAAAATTCTTCTTGCTATATATAGTTATTTACAATGTATGAAATACAAGTCAAAACACGCCACTCTACAACGACGATAATTTCGGTCTCCCGGTCACGCCACAGCTTGTTGTATTAAGCTAATAGCAAGTATCGAGATGCGAGTCTTATGTCCCAACCGCAAGTGAAATCCTACGTACCCCTAAAGAAGGTATGCACGTGCACTTCCAGTTTATTTTTCCATGGCATGCACGTTAATTCAATCTTTCGTCACAAACAATACTAGCAAATGATTCCTAAAATTTCGTTTGTAATGTTTCTTTCCTGTTATGGTACTCGTTACCGTTAATGGATGACATGTTCTTTTGTGCTATGCCCCAAATCTGAATGTCACAGTCTATAATCGAACACAGTTCCAGCATATATATATCAGAGTACACACTTTCACTTGGTCCGTCTACTAATTGATTTTCCTCCTCTCACACTGTGTAGAGCCGCAGATGAAATTACCAGTGTTGGTATCCTTTACAGCAGAATATTCATACATTTTGTTAACAATGCATCACATCAAATCACTTTTTCATGGTCTCCAAATAGAGTAGGTTCTGCAAGCCACTGCCCCACTTTTCTGTTCGATGCTTTTCAAAACATATCTCTTTTCGTATTAAATTCTTGACTTCTAATTCCCGCACAACCGGATTGAATTATCCGAAATAAGGACGCACCAGAAATGGTACCTAAGCATCTGAAAAATTTTTATTGCAAAGGGCAAAGGCTCGTGCCTGTCTGCCCTTAGAACGCCTAACACGATCATCGCGTTACGTTAAGTACACAGTTCTTGCATCAAAAGTTACACAATCATAACAGAAATTTACAGAAACACAGTTAATATGCAGAATAATATATCACAGTCTGTAACCAGTTTTATATCAATATGTACAATATTTCACACAAGAACTTGTGAAAATGAAAGAATATGTTATTACTCAGCAAAGAACTGGTTAGCCGATCACGTGGCCAGGAGTACTCACTTTCTAGTTCTAACTAGCGGAGCTGGTTGGCATATGAACTTGTGCTACTGGTGGTTGTTGGTTTCATGTCTATCTGGGCTGCAATAATATGTTCATTATGCTATTCGTAGTAGCTTATCTGCGTTCCTATTTTTTTTTTATTCATTATTAAACCTTTTCCAACATTACCGCTATTTGGTTACGTAATTATTACCGTGCCACCGAACTTCATTAACCCCCGCTACATGTAACTGTAATCTATCCATTTCCATTTTTAATTTTTTTGAACTACCTGCGCAATTAAGGGCTCTGTCATTCCACGCTACAATTCATAGAACAACAGTTCTGTTTCTCCAGGCAATGACATCCTCCTGAGCAGTCCCTACTTGCAAATCCGAATGGATTTCAACAAATGTTGAAATCCAAACTACTCTCGACCCTTTTTTAGCCACTTTCTCTCCTGACCAGCAGTCCTAGCGTGCCGACACATCGATGGCTCTGAACGACCTGAGGCTTTCGCCTCTTTCACCCCGGCACAGCAGCGTTACTCTCAAGTGGAAAAAACAGTCTCTTGTCACAATGTATGCGGTCTACACAGTTCATTTTTCTAGTATGGCTCCAAGTTTCACCTTTCTGCTAATCATACACCCTTGGTTTCCTTGTTTAACCCTCACACTTCCTGGCCTGTCAAAGCAGCACGAAGCCCACAATGGCGGGCGCTGTTCTTGTCTCGGTACAATTAGGAATTCAACGTCGAAACGTGGCAATGCGAACGCCGTCTCCCGCTTTCCTGTATCTTCTGATTCCGACTTTGGTCGTGAAGAATTGCTTTCCATGCGTCTTGGCACTGGAACACCGGCCGCGCCCGAGGATTTCCAAATTACGACCTCGAACAAAGCAGCTGCCGTTTCTGCCGACACGGTTCTCCGCCAGGTGGTCGGTTTTTTTCACTAGGGCTGGTCATATGAACCACCAAGTTGGGCTTCGAACCCCCCGTGGAGCTGTTTTCGCTTACATTTCCTCTCCATCTTGGAGATAAGAGCGAAACTCGGGAATTTCAGAGAAACATGACTAAACTTTTACTCACTGGTTACTTGCCGTTGATATGACGTACACCCTTGAAGCTATTTTAGTCCGTGTTCCACTGTTATTCTCATTATTAAAATTCAGAGTGCCACACAAACAGGTTGTGCGTATAGTGCCAACAAAAGGCACTGGTCCGCTGGCTGATCGAAATTCCCGGGATGTCCCGAACTGTGATGTATACTTTTAGAATATTTCAAGACTTGCTTAAACACATCCCTGCTTAAAACAGTGAAAACTGAGCTGACAAAGAGAAGACGAAATCTCCAAAGACACAATGTGATAGCTATCGCAAAATGCAACAACAGATGGCTCAACGAATAGACTTTTCATAGAAGGAAAATTTCAAGTTTGCAACAATTTGCTTGAAGAAACGAATAAAAAATACCAACAGGCACAGGGCTAATTACTTTATGTGGTGGGTATTGAAAGTCCCTGGCAACTCCTGACAATGTAGATACTTTGTGAATAAATTGTTTCCCTGCATGTAATTCAGTATACGTCCAAAATCCTAACGCAGGTCGACGTTAGTGACACGACTCTTAGTCAGCGGGTTACTGCTATTTCCTTTCTCTGGTGTTGAAGTGACTTGAGTAACTTTCCAGCCTTTAGGTATGGATATGTGACGTGATGTGATGGCTAAGTACGCAGCCATCATATCAGGATACTCAGCAAACCTAAAGAAACACGCCTGGTATATAATCTCGACCGGAGGCCTTCCTTTTATTGAAAGATTTAAACTGCTTCACCACACTGCGGTTACATACTTGAAAATTACTCAAATTGCCAGTTGTTCTAGATTCAGTTCTGGAATATTTACGTGGTCAACTCTAATGAAGAAGATGGTAAAAACCGTGTTCAGTAACTCCGCTTCAGTAGACTATCATCCGTGACAACCATTGTTACCGTTGAGCGAAGGTATTGGTCTTGTCGTTGATATACATGGAGTTAAAATACCTTCTGTACCATCGAAAAATTTTCGATGTTTAATATCCGTTGATAACTTGCAATATTCTGCTATTTCTGAATTATTAAGATCTATTACAGTAACTGCATTTAATATTCAATGGATATGATTCTGTATCTTTCGTGAATGTATACAATTGGTTGTATTTATAGTACAAATACTGTAAATTGCTGGGTAAATGCCAAGGGAAGTTCGTTTAAATCTATCGACGGTAACTACGAAATTTCAGTAGATGTGCCTTTGTTTATCTTTGCGTATGGAGAGTCTCCGTCGCCTTGTGTGAAGAGGAGAGGCACAATTGTTTGAGTATTGAAAGTATTTGTTGGGCGCTCCCTCTGACGTGGCGTGCCGTTGGGACTGCACCAAAGTAGGTGCTGCTATTTTCTTAATCAGTATTGAGAGCATGGTCGGAGTGGACTGGCAGAGGAAGCTGTAGTTCTGACTGCTGCCTGCCCCATTGTTCGCCGAGGCTCTGGAGACGACTCGTGGTTCTCAACCAGCAGCAGGAGCAGCAGCAGTTCTAGCCGTCGCCTAGATTCTTCGGCGTCTGCACAACTACAAATCATAAGGCTATTAATTGACAGAGTATAACTAATATTGTACAAGCATTACCCAGTGGCATTTCTTTAAAAAAAATTTCAATGACTAACTTTCTTGAATAATGACTTGCACTAATAAAAATTTGTAGGGCATCTACCTGTGTTATCATTTCCCTCAGATATTATAACCAAGAAGTGTCCCTTTCCTTTCCATGCAATCACCGAGTGCCATAAAAATATGAAATTTGGTTCACTAAGTACTAATAGTTTTATTAGTTCGCTAATGTTCAGTTTCAATATAAATTTTGCTCCCTTAGTAACTGTTCATCCTCATGCTGCAAAACAGATGCTAACTAATTTACAGTTTTGAGTATCAACTTCGCTCACTCAAAGTAACGTAAAACTTTGCTAGCAAAACTATTAGCTAGAGATAAAACTCAGAGGGCTCAGTTTCCTTTATTCTGTATTTAGCTTAGAAAATGACTTTGCTGCCTTGGTACGTGTTTTACTGGACTTATGTTGAAAGTAAATCAGTTTCTTATTTGATTGTCATTTATTTAACCAACAACTTTTTTTAACTTTGTTTTCAATATTTAGTATTTCAGGATAAGTAACTGCAGACCGAGTGCTTTCTGATCCATCTATATTCTCGTGCTCTGTTGTGTTGTCAAAAATCGTGTCATCCAACTGTCTCCACGCCACTGATTAGATTATGTGATTATTTTTCTATGCCTTACCTTCCTTAGGATTTAGAATATACATTTTCCTAGTGATCTAGGGGCGAAACTGGCTTTATGAGCCGTCTGGAGTGGACGTGCCGCACTTCTGTTTACGGAGCATGTGAGCTCGTTTTTGTATACGTTGCGACTTAACCTGCGCACTGGTAAATAAGTTCAGAAAATCGACATGACATAAGTTTGCAGGCTTTCGTAACCGTTGTCTATAAAATTAAAATCTTCTGGGTGGTTAGGCTGCGTCATATTTCCTTCTAAGGTAATCGACGATCCGAACTTTTCGCTGGGATCTTCTTCAGGATGTTTCTGTGTCCACTGTTGTAGAATACTGTTAGAGCCAAGTGTCACGTTCTCTGACATAGGGAACCGCGAGACAGCTACGCTCTCAGTTTCGAATCATGCCTCGGGCATGGATGTGTGTAATATCCTTAGCTTAGTTAGGTTTAAGTAGTTCTCAGTTCTAGGGGACTGATGACCTCAGATGTTAAGTCCCATAGTGCTCAGACCCTTCTGAACCATCGAAATTCTTATAAAGACAGATTTTAAAAAATGGCTCTGAGCAATATGGGACTTAACTTCTGTGGTCATCAGTCCCCTAGAACTTAGAACTACTTAAACCTAACTAACCTAAGGACATCACTCACAGCCACACCCGAGGCAGGATTCGAACCAGCTACCGTAGCGGTCACGCGGTTCCAGACTGAAGCGTCTGGAACCGTACGGCCACACCGGCCGGTTAAAGGCAGATATTCTTGCGTTTGAACTGGAGAAGTGGGAGGACCAGTTAAAATTCTTCTTATTAGTATTGGTGGGTTGTCGTCATAGGCTAACGCAGAAGATGCAGCGATATTGGGTGAACTGTTATTGGTATTATTGGTAGCTTGCCGACATCTGATAGAAAGGCACTATTCTGTAATTACACTGGAGAAGAGTTATTGGTTGAAATTCCTCCTACTGGTATTGGTTGGCCATCATCACTGGCTTGATGCGAAACGGACAGAGCAGGAGAGGGACAACATTTACCCAAAATATTATTGTCTGCCGAGGCGACTTGCAGAGCGGTGCTCGCACACTGTGGCCTCATATTTACTTCCTTGATGGCGGGGAGCCTCGATGCCGGAAGCCTATAGCCGTCCTCTCTAATGAAATTACATGCATTCTTGGAAATTTGAACCGCTTCTCAGATCTTTCTTCTACAAATGTTGGTTTCGTCAGCCAGCACACGTACTTTATTAAAATCGTTGTCACAGCTGCAGTTCTCATGATGTTCCGCTACTGCCATTTTTATACTTTGTTCTAGCCGCATCTGACGTTCGAGTTTATTAATGCGTTCTATAACATTTCTTCCCGTTTTGCCTATACACACTTTGCCTCAGCGACATGTCACTTGACAGATGCCAGCATCGTGGAGTTAAGCAGGTGCAGCACTAACGCGGGAAAATTCCCGTTTGCAAGAGAATGCGCCATTGGAATTT
Organism: Schistocerca gregaria; assembly: GCF_023897955.1. Classification (NCBI taxonomy): domain Eukaryota; kingdom Metazoa; phylum Arthropoda; class Insecta; order Orthoptera; family Acrididae; genus Schistocerca; species Schistocerca gregaria. Next base: position 576,945,217 of record NC_064922.1, read on the forward strand.
GACAGTATTCTAGCAACAGTAGACACTGAAACATCCTGAAGAAAATCCCAGCAGACGGTTCGAAAAGTCGATTATCTTAGAAGGAAACATGACGCGACCTGACAACCCAGATGATTTTAACTTTAGTGACAAGTGTCACGAAAGCCTGCAGGCTTTGATAAAAAGTTTTTATAGGAAAGAAGGTCATACCACCATCAGAAGACTGGAGAACCTTCGCAAAGGAAGAGGTAAATCAGCAAGGCTTTCGGGTTTCAGGGCTACGAAACAAAAAGGGAAGTTCCAGAAACTATCGGTTAGAGTGCGCAAGGGAGACACTACTGTGGATTCGAAAGGAATAGTGGGGAACCTTTCGTCAGAAGTACTCGCTAAAGCCGCTTTTTCAGTTCTGGGCAAACGTATGGATTTCGCAACTACACCGAAGGAGTCGTAGATGCCGTCAAAACATCGTTGTTTCGTCTCTTGACGGTGTATGCCGAAGAATTAAAACAAGATGTGTCGAGAATTCTATGGAAATCGAGACCGCCCAAAAGCAACACATTGGCGCAGGAAAAGGAAATCTCTTGATGAACTCATTAGAAGGATGAGCATCGTTGTAACGAAATCGGATAAGGGGAATGCTACCGTTGTTTTGGTTCAAATCGTTCAAATATCTCTGAGCACTATAACTTAGAACTACTTAAACCTAACTAACCCAAGAACATCACACACATCCGTGCCCAAGGCAAGATTCGAACCGGCGACCGTAGCGGTCACGCGGTGCCAGACTGAAGCGCCTAGAACCGCACGGCCACACCGACCGACCCGTTGTTTTGGACGCTGTGAATTATCAAAGGAAGATGGAAAAAGTACTAGCTGACTTTGGGTGTCACAAGTTAAAAAGCGATCCGACGAACATAAGCTTTCGGAAAGTCAAAACCGTGATATCAAACTCCAGATTGTACAGCTCTATTACAAATAATCTAACATCTCGTATACTTGTATCACGCAGCCGTATGGACTACCCAAGATACATATGGAATAGATTCCTGTGAGGCCTTTCGTCAGTGGGATTAACTCGCCAACTTCGTTTTAGCACGTCGTTTATCTGTAAACTGAGACATCTGGTTGGTAAAACAAATACTTTTGCCAAAGATGGAAAACGATTTTTTAGAAATCACACGCACAATAAAGATATCTGCAGACGACATTCTTGTTAGCTTCGACGTGAGATCGTTATTTACTAACATCACAGTATCAGATACAATGGAGATCGTAAGGGAGAAAACTTAACTGAATTATGTCTTCGTTCGAGCTATTTTAAATATAATGGTGAATTCTACGAAAAGGCTGACGGCCTTGCTCTGGGCTCACCCTTATAGCCAGTTGCAGCGGACGTTTTTATGGAATATTTTAAGCGACAGGCATTCAGTGATGATCCTTAAATAGAATTCATCCCAAAATGAAATTTGCCTTGGAGGTTGTAAGTGAGGTCGGTCTCCAGTTCCTAGATGTGTTGGAATACAGACGATCTGATAACACTCTAGGTCACAGAGTGTATAGAAAGCCTACCAACGCTAACAGGTATTTACATGGCGCTTCGCACCAACATCCAGCCCAGAAGCTAAAAAAAATGGCTCTGAGCACTATGGGACTCAACTGCTGCGGTTATCAGTCCCCTAGAACTTAGAACTACTTAAACCTAACTAACCTAAGGACATCACACACATCCATGCCCGAGGCAGGATTCGAACCTGCGACCGTAGCAGTCGCACGGTTCCGGACTGCGCGCCTAGAACCGCGAGACCACCGCGGCCGGCCAGCCCAGAAGCAAGTAGTCTTCAACACTTCACGTGCCTTCCGTATCAGCGATAACGACAAGCTGGACTCAATGTAGATTTTTTAAAGAGGACAGTAAAGGGAAATGGGTATTATAGTTGTTCAATCGACAGGGCTTTTAGGCGAAATATTAATCACGCTGGTAAGAATGATGAGCAACCGCTTCCTTACTCCGTTCGTTTCTGACCGCATAAGCAGAGTTCTAGAGAAAAAGGGGGTATCCAGACATCTCACTTTAGTCAACATAAAATAAAAGGTTTTTTCTGACGATAAACGGATGCACCTGGTTGCCTCGCCAATGCAGGCATCTATCAAGTGACATGTGACTGCAGCAAAGTGTGTATAGACAAAACTGGAAGAATGTTAAAGAACGCATTAAGGAACACGAACGGCACACGTGTCTAAAGCAAAGTGTTAAATCGGCACTAGCGGAGCATCATTAAAACTGTGGCTTTTTGGGCCGGCCGGTGTGTCCGAGGTGTTCTAGGCGCTTCAGTCTGGAACCGCGCGACCGCTACGGTTGCAGGTTTGAATTCTGCCTCGGACACGGATGTGTGTGGTGTCCTTAGGTTAGTTAGGTTTAAGTAGTTGTAGGGGACTTATGACGTCAGATGTTAAGTCCCACAGGGCTCAGAGCCATTTGAACCAACTGTGGCTTTGACAGCGATTTTATAAACGTTTAAAGAAGAAAATGCCGAGAAGTGAATGAAATTTCCAAGAATGCATACAATGTCAGTAGGTAGGACGATTAAAGACATCCGGCATCGTGGCCTCCCGGGATCAAGGAAGTAAATGTGTGGCCGCGGTGTGCAAGCAATACAAAGAGTGCTTTGCATGTCACTTCGGCGCCCAATAATATTTTGTGTAAACATTCCCCCTCTCTTGCTCTGTCCTTTTCGTATCTAGCCAATGATGGTGGCCAACCAATGGCAGTAGGAGGATTTTCAACCAATAACCCTAGAAACGTCGATTTTTTATAAGGAAATATGACGCGGGCTAACAATCCAGACGACTTTAACTTAATCGATATTACGTTTCAACTTTTCCCGGAGTATGCACGTCCTCAAAGCCTTAAATGTGGAACGTTCCCTCCCGTGAGGTGGCGAAGATACAGCCGTCGGAACTTCTGGGTATCCACCTCTCGATACTCAGCACTTTCATTTCGGTTAAAATGATCAACGACGCTGCGTGTGAGCACACATTAAACCCGACTAAACTCAGATTCCGTTTCCGTCAGGGTGACGGTTACGTTGGCGGTCAAAGCCGAAGATGTGGAATTAAGCGTTAGAACTACTGGTGTGTAGGAACTGCCATTCGAGGTTCCTGCAGATGACGCCTTAGCGGCTTTCCGGCATTACGGAATTGTTCATGATCATAAGTCAGAACGATGGGCCCACTTACGCACTGCCCTGTTCTTAACAGGGTGCACCAGATCACAACTGATCTGCGGAGGTATGTTCCCTCTTATCTGACTCTCAGCGGACAGCCGTGTACTTGTTCTGGGTGAGGAGAAAAGGGACACATCAGGCTGAATGTCTGCGGCGACGGATACCGCAGCTACCAAATCGAGGAGTGGTACTTCCCTCGTCTGCGGTATTTCCGATCACATAGGCGATGGCGCTCAAGTCGCCGCCGGTCGCTCAGCGGTTCTCGGAAGCACATCAACAGCTACTGGATAATGTTCCGATACTTCCTGAACAGGTTACGGACGATGTGACTGACGTTGTGACTTCAGCCATATCCTCAGTTCCAGTGGTTGCTCCGGATGCACCCAAGTTTTATGCCGACGCTGAACGTGACTCCTTGACTCCTTGGTCGATTCTTTGGTCGGCCTGACGGCGGCCTAATGACTGACTGACGAGATTCCCTCCAGTCTTTGGATGCGAAAGGCCGATTGCGTAAACAACGCTCCCTTAAACGACGCAAAAGGTAGCGCTATGTGACGTCGGAAGACTCTTCGCCCTGTCCAGGTAATACATTACCTTTTACGTATCAGCGTCTGAGACCTTGGACGACGGCTGCCCATTCAGCTTCAACGCTTCAACACGAAACCACAGTTCATCAAGAGTAGTAACTGGCGTATTGTGATGGGCCAGTTGTTCGGCCACCATTGACCAGACGTTTTCAGTTGGTGAGAGATCTGGAGAATGTGCTGGCCAGGGGAGCAGTCGAACATTTTCTGTATCCAGAAGGACCCGTACAGGACCTGCAACATGCGGTCGTGCATTATCCTGCTGAAATGTGGAGTTTCGCAGAGATCGAATGAAAGGTAGAGTTAAGGGTCGTAACACATCTGAAATGTAATGTCCATTGTACAAAGTGCCGTCAATGCAAAGAGATGTGGCCGAGATGTGTAACCAATGGCATCCCATAAATCACGCAGGGTGATACGCCAGTATGGCGATGACAAATACACGCTTCCAATGTGCGTTCACCGCGATGTCCCCAAAGACGGATGCGACCATCATGATGCTGTAAACAGAACCTGGATTCATCAGAAAAAAATGACGTTTTGCCATTCGTGCACCCAGGTTCGTCGTTGAGTACACCACCGTAGGCGCTCCTGTCTGTGATGCAGCGTAAAGGGTAACCGCAGCCAAGGTCTCCGAACAGATAATCATGCTGCTGTAAACGTCGTCGAACTGTTCGTGCAGATGGTTGTTGTCTTTTAAACGTCCCCGTCTGTTTACTCAAGGATAGAGACGTGGCCGCACGATCCGTTACAGCCATGCGGATAACATGCCTGTCATCTCGACTGCTGGTGATACGGGGCCGTTTGGATCCAGCACGGCGTTCCGTATTACCCTTCTGAACCCACCCATTCCATATTCTGCTAACAGTCATTGGATCTCGACCAACGCGAGCAGCAATGTCGCGATACGATAAACTGCAGTCGCGATAGGCTACAATCTGACTTTTATCAAAGTCTGAAATGCGATAGTACGCATTTCTCCTCCTTCCACGAGGCATCACAACAACATATCACCAGGGAACGCCGCTCAACTGCTGTTCGTGTATGAGAAATCGGTTGGAAACTTTCCTCATGTCAGCACGTTGTAGGTGTCGCCACGGGCACCAACGTTGTGTAAAATCTCTGAAAAGCTGATCATTTGCGTATCACAGCATTTTCTTCCTGTCGGTTAATTTTCGCGTCTGTAGCACATCATCTTGGTGGTGTAGTAATTGTAATGGCCACTTGATTACATATGCGAAGACATCCTGATTGATGACATCATATATCTACCATCTGCCAGGGATATGGCATTTACGGTTCACTACACAAGTGTGATTTATGACCATGCGCCTTCTGGTACCAGGAGTCGGCCTCAAAGAGCACTATTTTAAGCGGAGGAGAGTGCCTCACAGCTCTTAGGTAGACATGAACATCTGCTCCTTGGTAGGGACTTAAACTGCGTACTCCGGAAAAATGAATAGCCGAATATTACGCGGTGATAGGAGCTGCATCTCATTGTACGTTATCTATACCTATGGTATAGCTGGCAGGCAGGCCCCGCAGACAACGCAGAATGAACGTTTCACACAAGCCATTCGGCAAGTTGGTTCGATCGCATTTATGTCTCCAGTAGACAGGAGGTTTGGAGGAATCGAGTACCACAGAAACTCAAAACTCAGTATGTGTAGGATCCTGATTGTCAGAAGCCTATCACAGAGACGTGAACAAGATATGAACAGCACCCCCGATCCAAATCATCTGAGGAGGAATGTTGGCTGAAACGCGCAAAACCGATGCACCGGCGCACTTTCCTCACTTACAGCAGGAAGATGGCAGCTTGGCATAGGCACGTTTCAGAGTGCTACTTAAACACCCTTCGTGATCTTGATGGCCAGCCACCTTCCCCGAAATTGCAAACTGAGCGCAGCTTGATTAACTCGAACCTACTAGCGAATTCTCGCCGGAAACTACAGAGAGATGTGGAACCTACCTGCAGACCTGATGTGGTGTGGCGGAAGCATCCCTCTATACATCATATTGTGCATTGGAGAATCCCTCTATGCATCATATTGTGCACTTTTGCAGACACTGCGGACAAAATTGAACTCGTAGACCATCGCATGTAGCGGGTCACCTGCCGAGCGGACACCACTGATACTTTAGTGCAACATTATCGCGAAGTCTACCGTGCCGATGATGGGGCCGTCCTGGACTACGAGCCTATCGTGGACGTTCCACGCACCCTAACGCTTGAGGAGGAGATTACGTTATTCGAACCTTTCAATTCCGAGGTGGTCACTACCGCTATCTTCAACGGGACGCTGTTCAAGTCAGCAGGCATCGACGGCCTCCCAACTGAATTTTACCGTACGTTTTGTGATCTCATGTCTACGCCATCGTCGGAGATGTATAATGAATTGATGCCGTCTGTAGCCTCGATTTCTCCAGCCCTTCTCGAGGACAGCATAAACTGACGTCTGGGATTACTAGGAGCCACTACTGCCGTATCACCTTATTAAATAATGATTACACGACATTTGCACGGTTATTGGGGGCGCGCTGTAGGCGCAAACTACGTCAGGTGGCACAGGTAACATCCAATCAGCAACTGAGGACTGTCTTGACGTGACTGCGCTGGCAAAGGCATGCAGACATCGTGCGACGGTGATGGAAATTTTGACAGCGCGTTTGACAGGGTGGACCGTGTCTCCGTATGTTCTGTCTTACAACGGATGAGCTTCCCTGCCCAGTTCATTAGCGTCCTTCTGCGGCTCTTCAGCAGCAATTGGGATTGGTGGGTCCGATACCGACTTCACGATCGGTCCGACGAGGCCTACCCCTGTACTAGTACCTTTGTGCAGTCGCGCTGGAGCCGCTGAAAAGTCTGCTGACAACGCAGTTGTCTGGACTCTCCTTACGCGGTTACACATTCCGACTTCGTGTATACGTGGATGACCTCCTGCCGCGGTTTAGTTCTCGGCTTGAGGTCGCACGAAACCTCGACGCCATTACGACTCATGGGAGAGCAACTGGAAGTGTGATGAATGTGAGCCAATCCAAAGCGCTGTCTAATGGCCGGATGATATGGTGCCCCTGCCCGCGTCCAACGTCTTTGCTACCTTGGGAAAACATTTACGTCGTCAACGCGACGTACAGCGGCGGTCATCTTTCGTCAAGTTCTGAAAATGACAAGTATGACGATCAGCCACAATTCCCTACGCCACCTCGATCCTTTGCAAAAAAATGGCTCTGAGCACATCAGTCTCCTAGAACTTAGAATTACTTAAACCTAACTAAACTAAGGACACCACACACATCCATGCCCGACGCTGGATTCGAACCAGCGGCAGTAGCAGTCACGCGGTTCCAGACTGAAACCCCTAGAACCGCTCGGCCACGGCGGCCGGCTGATCCTTTGCAGCGTGTACCTGAATGTCTATATTGCACCAGACTGGTTCGTATTGCCCAAGTTCTAACACAGCCGATTATGATAGGACGTTGTATTCAAGCGGCATTCAGAAATTTTCTGATGGCTGGGTCCATCTTCAAAGAACGCTCTTACTCACCCAGCTCGCGTAGGAGTGCCTGGTCTTACGAACGTCCGCTATCGTGAGGCAATACTTTACAAGCCCACGAGGCCTCTATTATCCACCATTTACTTGCTGTGCTTTTGGCAGTATCCCTCTCCCTTCTGCCCCCGGTCGGTAGGATCAGGCTTACGTTTGCACACGTCACGACCTTCTTCTTGGACCTCAGTTATGCCAGCGCTGAACTCCCACGAACGTGCCGGCCCCGGGCGAAGGATTTTGCTGTCCTTCCCGTGCGTGATGCCTCCTGTACATCGTAAAAAGGAACAACCCATTGTAACGGTGATTTGGTGTCACATGGATGACAGCTTTCTGCGACGCATACCAGATCGAGTTGGCATTATGCGATTTGTGGGAAGTATCCAAACAATCAGCAGCTCCATGCTGCAGGACTGGAAGAGTCTCGCCTGTGCACCGTTTTTCTTAGTGCCGACGGTGATCATCACCGATTCAACGGTGTAGCCGTTGCGGATGTCTGGTCGCGTTTTTTCTACGAGTGTCTCCGCATGTTATTCAAAAAAATTCAAATTGCTCTGAGCACTATGGGACTCAACTGCTGTGGTCATCAGTCCCCTAGAACTTAGAACTACTTAAACCTAACTAACCTAAGGACATCACACACAACCATGCCCGAGGCAGGATTCGAACCTGCGACCGTAGCAGTCGCACGGTTCCGGACTGCGCGCCTAGAACCGCGAGACCACCGCGGCCGGCCGCATGTTATTAACCCAGAGTCCTTTCTTTACCTAACAGTGGAATATTTACCTGCAGGAACGTCTCAGGTGGTTCCCTCGATCAAGTGCCGGACTTTGGCTTATCTATCTGGAAATGCTCGTCAGTCGCGGTTTGATTTTTGGCAATACCTGCAGACTGTACACGCGGAGATTTCGAGCAGTTCCTGTTACCCTGTATATTTTACAATATATCTTAAGAGCGCATTTACCACGTCTGCACGTTCCCGGGGTGGCAGGTGTTCGCCCAATACGTAATGAAATATCAGCAACTATACCTTAGCATAGATTCAGCCAGCATGCCATTGTTTATCGTATTCAGGATTCCGGATGGGTGGACTAGGTTTCATTTGTTTTTCCACTGTATACATCTACACAAATAAATATATAAATAAATAAGTAAAATTAATACGAGCAGTGTGAGCGTGCAGCACAGAAGCGGGAGGCAGGCATCGTGGCCAGACTCTTTGTCTCCTCCAACCTGTACCTGACTGTGGCCGTAGCAACCCGAAAACAGAAAAAAAGTAGATAAATAAAGAGAAAACGGAAAAAGGAGAAAAATTAACAAGAACGGTGTCACCCTTAAAAAACAAAAAGCGTGCCTGCATAGTAATAATGAAAAAGTTTAAAAAAAATGGTAAGACCACGGTTGAAGAAAAACAAAAAAATGTACAGCTTCTTTGTTCAGTAATCGAAACGTGCTCGGTTCTGGTTAGCAACCAGCCATTGCTTAAATTTTGAGTATACATTGGCGGCCGAAGACTTCCGGCATAAGGAGTCCTTCTCAAAGAGGGCGGTTGAGCGGACATAGGTTCAGGACACTCTCCTGTCCTACGTGTTAAAAACGGCCACTAAAGGCAGAAGAATCAGCAATGGTCAACTGTTTGTGGATGCAGAAGGCCATGGAAACCACTGCATTAAAGACACGTAAGGTGTATCCACAGGACATGAGCCCTGCAGTGGAAAAAGTGTCATGATGATATCTCCGTTGGCAAAAGAATCCACAATAGTCTTCCACTCAGATCTCCGGGAGGGGACTGCCAAGAGGGAAGTAACCCGGAGCAAAACATTGAATAACCAAAGAAAAGATAATGATTGACGAGTCGGGGTGTGAAATGTAAGAAGTTAGAATGTAGTAGGGAAGCTAGAAAATCTTAAAAGGGGAATGGAAAAAGGCTCATTTTAGATAAACACACATCATAAAAGTTTTGCTTCATCCATTTCCCAGAACTCCTGAAAACAGGCGTTGCCTGTGGAAATCGATGACAAACACAGTCCATTTCACTGTCCAGAATGTCACTAAATCTGCCAAAAGATGTAAACAACCATGCATGAGCAGCGCAGACGGATGGGGTCAGACAGGCGACCAGTTCCAGTCATTCCACCAAGAAGGAGGCACACGGCTCGTGTTGTCTTAGTTCAAACATACCTAGACGGTCAATACCGCGGTTCGATCGCGTCTGCATTGCTAGTTTGCACTAGGAAGGGCTCTCAACAATGGAAGGGTCCAGGCACTCGGAGTGAACCAAAGCGAAGTTGTTCGGACATCGAGGAGATGCAGACAGGAACTGTCGATGACATGCCTCGCTCAGGCCGCCCAACGGCTACTACTGCAGCGGATGACTGCTACCTACGGATTGCGATTCGGAGGAACCCTGACAGCAACGCCACCATGTTGAATAATGCTTTTCATGCAGCCACAGGACGTCGTGTTACGACTCAAACTGTGCAGTAGGCAGCATGATGCGCAACTTCACTTGCGACGTCCATGGTGAGGTCCATCTTTGAAACCACGACATCATGCAGTGCGGTACAGATGGGCCCAACAACATGCCGAATAGACCGTTCATAATTGGCATCTTCACCGATGAGGGTCGCTTATGCTTTCAACCAGACAATCGTCGGAGACGTGTTTGGAGGCAACCTGGTCAGGCTGATCGCCTTAGACACACTGTCAAGCGAGTGCAGCAAGGTGGAGGTTCCCTGATGTTTTGGGGTGGCACTTGTGGGGCCGACGTATGCCGCTGGTGGTAATGGAAGTCTGTACAATTCATGAATACCTTCCTCCGACCGATAGTACAGCTATATCGACAGCATACTGGCGACGCATTCGTGTTCATGGACGACAATTCCCGCCCCCATCGTGCATATCTTATGAATTCAGGATAATGACATCGCTCGACAAGAGTGGCCAGCATGTTCTCCAGCCATTAACCCTATCGAACATGCCTAGGACAGATTAAAAAGGGCTGTTTACGGACCATGTGATCCACCAACCGCTCTGAGGGATCTACGCCGTTAAGGAATGGGACAATCTGGAACAACAGTGCCTTGATGAACTTGCATATAGTATGCCACGACGATTACAGGCATGCGTCAACGCAAGAGGACGAGCTAATGGGTATTATGGTTCAAATATCTCTGAGCACTATGGGACTTAACTTCTGAGGTCATCAGTCCCCTAGAACTTAGAACTACTTAAACGTAACTAACCTAAGGACATCTCACACATCCATGCCCGAGGCAGGATTCGAACCGCCTACCGTAGCGGTCGCGCGGTTCCAGGCTGTAGCGCCTAGAACCGCTCGGCCACACCGGCCGGCTATTGGGTATTAGAGGTACCGTTGTGTACAGCAATCTGGACCTCCACATCTGAAGGTCTCGCTGTATAGTGATACAACATGCAATGTGTGGTTTTCAGGAGCAATAAAAAGGAAAGAAATGATGTTTATGTAGATCTGTATTTCAATTTTCAGTACATGCTCTGCAACTCTCGGAAACGAAGTGATGCAACACTTTTTGTGATGTGTGTGGTATGGGTAAATGAAGTAAAATGGAAAGAAGACAAGAATTCCTGGTCAGATAAGTGTAGGGTAATATCAGCAGCAGCAGAAAATGGTATAATGGCAGAGCGATTCGTTGTGAATGGGGAGGTATGGCAGAGAACGCGTTTCTTTAAAAAGTTCCGTAACAGTGTTATTCTTATTAGAATTGATAGCTAACCAACACTTAAAACGATAGCTCAGGCATACATGAGGACGTCGCAAGCTGCAATGGAATAGACAGAGAAAGTATGAGGATATTGAACGGGTAATACTGTACGTAAACTGAGATAAAAATCTAATAGCCACGACCGACTGGAATGCTGCTTGGGAAGGGGGGGAAGGGGGTAGAAGAAAATATTAAAAGAGAATATGGGTAGGGGACAAGGAGATTACTAATGGAGTTCTGTAATAAATTTCAGCTATTAATAGCGAATACTCTGTTCAAGAACCACAAGACGAGGAGGTATAACTGGAAAGGTCCGAGTGACACGGGAAGATTTCAGTTGGATCACATCATTGTCAGACAGGGATTCCAAAATCAGATACTGGATTGTAAGGCGTATCCAGGAACGAATACAGACTCTATCAGACCAAAATGCAGTAGTGATGAAGAGTACGCTCAAGTTTAAGAGATTAGTCAGGAACAACCAGTTAGCAAAGAACTGGGATACGGAAGCACTAAAGAGGCTATAGTTTCACCGATAAGGAATAGATCCATAGCTAGTACAGTTAAAGGGAAATGGACGCCTCTAAAAAGGGCAGTCCCAGAATTTGGAAAGCAAAACATTGGTACAAAGAAGGTACACTGAAGACCTCTATGAGAGAGATTATTTATCTGATGTGATAGAAGAAGAAACAAGAGTCTATTTAGAAGAGATAGGGGATTCAGTATTAGAATCAAAGAGAATTTTGGTTGGTTTACGATAAAATAACGCAGAAGGAGTTGATATTTCATCAAAGGTTTTAAAATCTCTGCGGGACGTGGCAGCAAAACAACTATTCACGTTGATGTGTAGAACGTATGAATACGGTGACATACCATCTGACTGTCGAAAAAATATCATGTACACAATTCCGAAGTCTGCAACAGCTGACAATTGCAAAAATTATCGCTCTATCAGCTTAACAGCTCATGCATCCAAGTTTCTCACAAGAATGCTATACAGAAGAATGGAAAGGAAAATAGAAGATTTAACTTTAGGAAAGGTAAAGTCAAATATACATGTTCAAAAGTCTGAAAGAACAGATATCATCGGTGACCATGCAGCTCGTTACAGTGAAATTACAATGAAATGAACACCCTTAGCTGCTTACAGGCGTTGACATACGTCAACGGGAACAGATGAAAGTGTGTGCCCCGACCGTGACTCGAATCTAGGATCTCCTGCTTACATGGCAGACGCTCTATTCATTTTAGTATATATATACACTCCTGGAAATTGAAATAAGAACACCGTGAATTCATTGTACCAGGAAGGGGAAACTTTATTGACACATTCCTGGGGTCAGATACATCACATGATCACACTGACAGAACCACAGGCACATAGACACAGGCAACAGAGCATGCACAATGTCGGCACTAGTACAGTGTATATCCACCTTTCGCAGCAATGCTGGCTGCTATTCTCCCATGGAGACGATCGTAGAGGTGCTGGATGTAGTCCTGTGGAACGGCTTGCCATGCCATTTCCACCTGGCGCCTCAGTTGGACCAGCGTTCGTGCTGGACGTGCAGACCGCGTGAGACGACGCTTCATCCAGTCCCAAACATGCTCAATGGGGGACAGATCCGGAGATCTTGCTGGCCAGGGTACTTGACTTACACCTTCTAGAGCACGATGGGTGGCACGGGATACATGCGGACGTGCATTGTCCTGTTGGAACAGCAAGTTCCCTTGCCGGTCTAGGAATGGTAGAACGATGGGTTCGATGATGGTTGGGATGTACCGTGCACTATTCAGTGTCCCCTCGACGATCACCAGAGGTGTACGGCCAGTGTAGGAGATCGCTCCCCACACCATGATGCCGGGTGTTGGCCCTGTGTGCCTCGGTCGTATGCAGTCCTGATTGTGGCGCGCACCTGCACGGCGCCAAACACGCATACGACCATCATTGGCACCAAGGCAGAAGCGACTCTCATCGCTGAAGACGACATGTCTCCATTCGTCCCTCCATTCACGCCTGTCGCGACACCACTGGAGGCGGGCTGCACGATGTTGGGGTGTGAGCGGAAGACGGCCTAACGGTGTGCGGGACCGTAGCCCAGCTTCATGGAGACGGTTCCGAATGGTCCTCGCCGATACCACAGGAGCAACAGTGTCCCTAATTTGCTGGGAAGTGGCGGTGCGGTCCCCTACGGCACTGCGTAGGATCCTACGGTCTTGGCGTGCATCCGTGCGTCGCTGCGGTCCGGTCCCAGGTCGACGGGCACGTGCACCTTCCGCCGACCACTGGTGACAACATCTATGTACTGTGGAGACCTCACGCCCCACGTGTTGAGCAATTAGGCGGTACGTCCACCCGGCCTCCCGCGTGCCCACTATACGCCCTCGCTCAAAGTCCGTCAACTGCACATACGGTTCACGTCCACGCTGTCGCGGCGTGCTACCAGTGTTAAAGACTGCGATGGAGCTCCGTATGCCACGGCAAATTGGCTGACACTGACGGGGGCGGTGCACAAATGCTGCGCAGCTAGCGTCATTCGACGGCCAACACCGCGGTTCCTGGTGTGTCCGCTGTGCCGTGCGTGTGATCATTGCTTGTACAGTCCTCTCGCAGTGTCCGGAGCAAGTACGGTGGGTCTGACACACCGGTGTCAATGTGTTCTTTTTTCCATTTCCAGGAGTATATATATATATATAAAGCTCACCGGCCACTTGACCATGTTCTATGCGGATGCACCAACAGTGCCCGAACTCTTATGTGAATCGACAACGCGCCGCGAGTAATGAGTATAATGGCTGGAGGCACTGCGAATGTAGTGCGGGACAATACGTTGAGAATGTGGGTTTCGCGGGAGGAGTGCCAGAGATAAATCCCTGCAGTCGCACTATCCTCTGTGTCCTCGGTGTCTCATTTGGATAGAGCGTCTGCCATGTAAGCAGGAGTTCCCAGGTTCGAGTCCCGGTCGGGGCACATATTTTCATCTGTCCCCGTTGACGTATGTCAACGCCTGTAAGTAGCTAAGTGTGTTCATTTCATTGTAATTTCAAGGTAAAGGCCATTATGAGTCTGTGGTTGAATATGGAAGCAAGATTAACGAAAATAGAAGACATGTTTAGGGGATTTGTCCACCTGGGAAAGCGTTCGCCTATGTAAAACTGTGCAAGATGTTTGACAATATGAGAAAAATAGGGGTAAGCTACAGGGGGGGACGGGGTTATATACAATAAGTTCAAGATCCAAGGGGGAATAATAAGAGTTGACGACCAAGTAGGAAGCGCTCAGAATAAGAAGGGTATATGAGTGGGAGGCAGACTTCTTCTCCTGCTGTTCTATCTGTACCTAGAAGAAGTAATAATGCTAGAGAGTGGAATTAAATTTTAAGGTGAAAGGCTATCAATTATGCGATTCGCTGATGATATTACTATCCTGAGTAAAAGTGAAGAAGAATTACATGATCTATTGAATAGAATGGACAGGCTAATGAGTCTAGAATATGGATTGAGAGTAAATCGAAGAAAGGCGAAAGTAATGAGAAGTACAGGAGATGAGAACGGCGAGGAACTTAACATCAGGACTGATGTCTGGAATTAAATAAAGTTAAGGAATTATGATACCTAGACAGCAAAATAACCAATGATATATGTAACAAGGACATAAAAAGTAGACTATAAATTGCAAAAAAGGCAATTCTGCCATAGAGAAGTCTACTACTACCAAACGCAGACCTTAATTTGAGGAAGACATTTATGAGAATGCACGCCTGGAGCACAGAATTGTATGGCAGTTCATCATGGACTGTGAGGAAAACCGGAACACAAGGGAAACGAAAGATTTGAGATACAGTGCAACAGCCGATTGTTGAAAATTAAGTGGACTGATAAGGTAAGGAATGACGCAGTACTACTCAGAATATAGACAGGAAAAGAATATGTGGAAAACACTGGCAAGGGGAAGGGCCATGATGGTAGGACATCTGTCAAGGCATCAGGGAATGACTTCCATGGTTCTAGATGGAACTGTAGACGGCGAAAAGTGTAGAGGGAGATAGAGTTTTGAATGCATCCAGTGAATAACTTAAGACGTAGGTGGCCAGTGTTACCTCGAGATGAAGAGGATGGCAAAGGAGAGGAATTCGTGGGGCCTCTTCAAACGAGTTTAAAGAATGCTGACTCTAAAAAGTGAGATATAGACCATTCAATTAACCCTTTTGTGCTAATCACTACTTTTTATTAATTATTACGTGGTGCTATTTTCCCCCTGTGTGCCTCATGAGCTATTGCACAAATTTCCACCCATTTCAAAATTATTATAAGTATATAAATTAGGTTTAGAATAGATTTTTCTTCCAGAAGGATCTGTTGTATACATTTGTCCCACTAACCTGAAATATTTTCCTTCGGTAACGATAGCCTTACACATTGTAAAATTTCATTAGGCTTACGCTACCACTGTCATTTACATTTCAATCGACGTTATGACAGGACAGTGTCAATCTGGTATTTTTCTTGGCATGAATTTTGCATTGAGCATATTCACATCCAATTCAACCCTTTCTCCGTAAATAAAGCCACTCACGCACGGCATTACTAAGTGGTGGAAAGAGCTCACAAAATTTATAAATTAGCATTTGTCAGTTTAACAGGCAAGAAGACGGACATAGATGAAGCTGGTAATTTGATTGTACTTAAGAGGAAGCAATCGACAGAACAAAGGGAAACGCTGGCAGCGGTACCCACCTTTGGGGACCGGCAGACAGTGCCGCTGAAAGCCAGGAACATATCAGAAGGTCATTCCTGGCATTTGCAGAAGCTACTGAGTTTGGAATAAAGATAAAAACCGAACCCATTGACGATGGATACGAGAAAACCCAAAAGAAAGAACCCGAGCTCTTTCAAAACCAGTAATATCTGGAAATACAAACAATTTGTTGAGCATGTTGATCGGTATATGTAATGCTCAGTCTGAATCAATTAACAGTAAAACTGATTCACAGTTAAGTCAAATGGATGATCAGAACGGAGCAATAAAGACTGTTAACAATAATTTGAAGTTTTTAACACAAGAAGAACAAATGAAGATATAAATAATTGTATCGAATATCAAAATCATTAAACTTAAGCAGGACATGACAGAGGAACACTCAAAAATAGGAAGCATAGAGAGTAGTCTAGAGAAGCAAGTGGAAAGGATCGAACAGAAACTGGAACAGATCGTTGATCCCGTTATTGAAAATAAAGAAATGGAAAATGTAGAGCAAAAAGACGACAGGGAGAAGGTTACGATTTAGAAAGCGTTAGCGTCCGGCTTAGATACCTCACTGAAGGGACAACTGACTAGGAGTGATAAGAAAAAGAAGGAACTGGAAACGTTAGCGATGACCAGTAGTTAAAAAGGAACCGAAGTAGAAAGGAGATTAGACGTAAAGCTGCACTATGTGTCATGCCACGCACATAATACTAAAACCATGGCGAAGGAGGAGTGTTTCGATCCCATCAAAAAGTAAGCAGGATTGCTTGCTCCGCAAATTGGAATAAATGCGTAACAGAGGGACTGAATTGGAAATTGTCGGGAAGCTGTGGAATAAGCTTCCAGATAATTCGAAGAGTTTGAAAGACAGTAGCTGCAGAACTATTACTGCATTCTTAGAGAAGGTCAAAGATGAAGTTAATTGGCGGAATAACAGCAAAAATTTTGAAAGCCGTGGTAATGTGAACAATTACACAACAGCAATACACAACGGCAACAACCGCAATAACAATAACCATGACAATAAGGGTAAGAACCACCATGGTCATAATAACGCCATTATAACATTGTCATAGTGGTAACAATAATAGTAGAAATGGTGGAGGCCAGAATCAGGTGAACTTGGTACATGGTTATCAGCAGAATGATAGTAAGCTGGAGCAAAATCAGCAAATGCGACAGCCTGATAGAAACGGGTCTGTCGTACTTAAGCAGGGAACCATTAACCGCGTCGGATTGGGACCACCGAGTATGGGGCGACGTTGGAGGCTCAGAAGAAAACCTAGGCAACGTACCTAGGCAACGTCGCTATGACAGATCCGAATGGATAATTCGACGATGGGAGAATGTGCAAGAAGGCAGAACGAGGAACACACCCGCAGTCACAATAATTGAAGTAGGAACGGCAGTCGTCAAAGCAATCACTGTCCGTAATAATGATGAAAATAGAGTAGCGGTCAGTTACGAAGAAGCAGCCGCTGTTGAAGCAACAACTGTACCGCAGGCTCCAATTCAGTGTAATTCGCTGGAAGAATTAAAAAAGCTGATATCGGATAAAACTTCCGCTATCGCGCAGGGCAATGCGGAACGCGAATAGGTGTCGTTATTTCAATTCTGTCAGATGTACCACGAACTGAATAACTATAGAGGATTGCATGGGAGCTGTGCTGAAGGGGAGAGGGAAAATATTTGACGCTTATCGTCCTGCACGAAATTAGCGTTTATGAAGAAAATGAAAGCTTTCTACTGAAGATGCAGGCTTGTCCAAATGTAGTAGTAATTTAAGTAGCCAACCTTAAAAAAACCTTCAAATGGCTCTGAGCAACATGAGACTTAACTTCTGAGGTCATCAGTCCCCTAGAACTTAGAACTACTTAAACCTAACTAACCTAAGAACATCACACACATCCATGCATAAGGCAGGATTCGAACCTGCGAACGTAGCGGTCGCCCGGTTCCTGACTATAGCGCAACGAACTGTTCGGTCACTCCAGCCGGTTAACCTAAACAACTCTGGTCCTAAAGAAAACTAACGCGAAATTTCTGAAGAGAGGCAGGACGTGTTTGCCGATAATGAAAGGGTACAACTTATTGAAAGGCACGTAGATTACAACATTTGCGTGGTTAAGACTGACGTCATACAGTGAGACGAGAGTGGTATAGGTTGCGTGAGCTCAGGAGAAAGAAGCAGTTCGGAACATGATAGCCATCTTTAAGAAGAAAATTTACCTGGCTTCACAGTAAGGAACTGTTGGTAAGACAAGGTTGGTTAACCAAAGGAATTGACAAAAGGGTTACAGTGTCTGGGTCAAAACGGCTTCAACAACAGCAGGCCATGCAGATATAAATTAAGTATGTCGTAGAACAGAGAATTCGAAAGCCACTAGATAAACCACTTTCAATATCAGAGCTGGACTGTTTTTTTTTTCTGAAATGTCCTAGATGTGGATGAGGACTTGTTATGGGGAAACGAAACCAGAGGTGTACTGAAATTGCACTACTCCCAAGACATAAAAGGACGAAAGAAGATAAAGTATTTGTAAAAAATATGCGTCGTCATCCAAGCGATGACGAGTGCTTGATAACAGTGAAGAGCTAGTATGACCTAAAGAGTAAACACGGAGGAAAGTTGAGAAAGTATTACAGGATGTACAAAAATATCCTGTATATACGCAAAGACGAGGATAGCAGCGCTTGGACCGTGTCTTGACCCACCAAGTGGACCACCTAAATAGTGGACTATTATGATTTAGCCTATGGTCATTGCGGGCCAAAAACTGTACAGAGCAAATGGCTGAGGTTGCTTGTTAAAGAGAGTAACAGATACGATAAAGACTTGCGGTAAGTGTCAGATGGTGAAAGTTACCAACTGCACAAATCGTGGTCCTAAGCTGAACATACGACAGGACGATGTAGTAGAGCTAGTGTGCACAGACCTCTATGGCCCTCTACCAAACTCCTCAGGTGATTTCACTTACACACTAGTAACGCTGGAAGGTTTTTGAAAGTTCATGAAGTTAAGGCGACAGTGAAAGCGGTTTATTAAGAAGCTGCTAACGATTACTTTGGGCATATCGGTAAAGAAAGCGATTTTTTCCGAACATGGGGCACGGTTTACTTCCAAATTATGGACTGAATGTGTGGAAAGAATGGACTTCTGATGTACACCTCGGCGTACTGCCTCGCCGGAAATCCGGAGGAAAGATACATGCGTGAACTAGGGCGTCTTTGGCTAACGTATTTTCACCACAATCTCAGGTCGTGGGACAAATGTATAAACGGTTTAGAGAGGATTATGAATGCTTTGACGCAAGAGGCTACAGGATTCACGCCGGAGGAAATCATATTACACCATAAGTTTCAGTTTGGAGGAAGAGATAACTGATTTCCCTGGACGAATTGGTATTACTATCTTGGTGAAGAAAGAAAGCGTACGAGAGGTAATGAAAAAGAAAGCTCAGGTGCGAATGCGTCGTCATGAAGCAAAAGCGGTTTGCTAAATTTATAGTTGGTGACTACGATCTCGTTAAAGCGAACGAGAAATCGAATGACAGCGTTGATGAGATTTCAAAATTTCAATTCATTCGTAATGGACCATTTAATATTGTCAGTATACCTTACACCAACGCTTACTGTTTATCTTTCCCTGACTGTGGCAAGCTGTTAGGTTTACGTAACGTAGTTGAGTTGAAATTGTTTTAGTCAAGAACTGATTAATCTCAGAACGATTTACCTCTAAAAAAAACCTTAATTATTACTGTAATTTTTAAAATTTATTCCAAATTTATTTCTTGGACCTAACTTGCCAAAAGTATAACGAGAAATTTAGCTTACAGGGTAAAGGTTCGGGAAGCCACTGAAATGAGAGAAAAACCCAAGCCATGACCAATGTCTATAAACGTCACCGTGGTATATGCATCATTTGTAATTTTGAAAATAATGTTGTAAAAAATGTTTAAACTACATATTGTGTAAGTGAATAGCGATGCCCTCAGTCAATGTATACGTTTCGTTGAGTGTGACATTAATAGGACACCTTGAGATTACTCAGGAGTCAGTTTTCAAAGAACGAAAGATAAGACGACGTCCTGGAATGCCACTGTACATACGAAAAGATAGATCCGGCGTACCCCTGTCGCACACGCAACAATGCCATACCTGGATTTCTTTTACTTTTTTTTTTAGCTGGCTCTTAGAACGATGCGGCTTCCTTTGTAAATGCGCGTGGTGAAAGCGATTTTTTACTTTTCAGCACAACCAGTGTGAAGCTTTATGCAAGAATTTAAGTTCTCTCACAGTGCGAAATGTAATGTGTAAATGACTATCGTATTTATGAAAAACTATGTTAAGTAAACATTGCAACAAGTGTTTTCTTATCTTGCTTCTTGTCTTTTTAGATACTCTTTTATGTACCTTTAACAAAGTTGCTTACAATTTCTTGTACAGTACTGAAATGACATTTTCGTAACATATGAACCATTTGAAACGTACTAACTATTTTCTTGAAGATGTAATTTGGTGGTTTAAAATGTGCTATATTACACTGTGATGTTTTGAGTTATAATGACACAGCCATAGCAATTATGAGCCCACACATAATTATCATAATTAATATCATAATAACATTTATTATATATATATATATATATATATATATATATATATATATATATATTATTCTTTATCTGTTTTATATTTAAATATATTTATATAATTATTTTTATATTAATATATTTATATACTGTATATATTTTCATATATTAGTATTTACATATTATTATGTTTTCTACATTATGATCTTTGACATATTTTATATTAAAATACATTTACATATCTATTTTATTTATATTAATATTTGTAAACTTATATATTTTACATATTTTTATGAATTATTATTATTTGTATATTATTATTTTACATATAATAATTATCAAAATAATGAGTGATTAACAAATTTACTTAGACAAAACTGATACCTATACACAGCTGCATTTCGCTTTCTATTTCTTTGGATATTCCGTGATTGTTTCCATTCAGGGAAAAAAACCCAGGGAAAGTTGGTCGCATGTAACACCAACAATGGAGATAAGATACCTTCTACATGAAAGTTCTCTTAAAATAATATATAGTGAAATATCTCTTCTAAATAATTAAAATACATATAAATTAGTGTTTTTGATTGTAAGCTCTGAGCTTAGTAATAATTGAACTGTCGTAATGGAACTTGTACTGTCATAATGTGAAAGCAAAGCTGCACTATAATAATAAAAATAATGAAATGGGAGGTATTTCATACTGTAAGAGTTAGCAGTCTGACTGCAAGAACTTTGAAGAGTATATGCTGCCTAAATAAAGTAGTTTGACATAAAAGCTATAGTAATTGGTTTTGCAAAATTGATCTCAAAAACTGTCTCTGAATGACATATAACTGAATAAAACAAAATCAAAATATTTTGTCCTTACTTCTATCCTGCACAAATCTGGACGACGCATTTGCGCGCCACTGTGCTAAAGCTGAAAATTACTTTATCTACACAGAGACACACGAGAGGTGCAATGAGTTGTCTGGTAATTGCAAATCGAACTGCTTTCCAAACACACTTCGTACCATGATCCATTAACAATTGTAAAATAAAGGTTGGTAAAAAATGAAATATGCACATAAATGACAACTGTTTTTTGTATACTGTGAAAAAGTGCTCAAGAAAGATTTTAAATTTAATTAACTTCTTAACATTCAACCAATACGCTTCCCTACCTCTCAAATCTAGTAACTCTCAGTACAATGACATAGTAATATTGGAAAAAAATAACATCATTATAAAATTACCTTTGGTATTCCATTCCTCCTTGACAAATCAATTTCCGTTATAACCCTGATATAATTATGTCGATTGAGCAAATTAATAAATTGAGACATTAAATTTGAAACATAATATTGCCAATGCTTCCTCACTCTAGCACAGCTTAGCAATGTCTGCTTCCTTCCTCATTTTGACACAGTTTAACACTGTCTGCTGCACTGCGCCCTCGCACTCATCATAAATACTAACTTAACTACCGCGATATAGTTCTACCACATTGCTGCTCCCTCACAATCGATTCAGATAAACCAATTATGCATGACACCTATCAATCACTTCCCTTGGATTCCCACATCCGTCCAGCTACAGCGATGCTCATGGGCAAAAACAGCCTCAGACCACACAACTGGAAGCAACAAATACACCCTGGAACCATGAGTGAACTATAACTACCTCGGCTCTCTACTTCTCAGACATAAAGTCTGATTGTTCTGCTACGCTCCCTAGGTGCCCCGTTCGCGTTTTTGGGTAAGACATACTTGCACAATGCATGAATCAAAACAGATTTATATAAGAAACTGGATCTGCACACAGATTTTTTTTGTAAAATCAAAGTGTATTTCAGGAAATATCTAACAGTTACATGTGGGGAGTTATTTTCTAAATTCAAAATTGTAACTACTGTAGTTTCAACTGTCAAATGTTCATATCGCAGTCATTATTCATCATCCACCCGTAGCATCATCAGTGTAGTGTCATGACCTGTTTCTAACAACACGCTGCTGCCTCTAAAATCGGTGACAGTAAACTGTGTGCATACCCCGTCCTTCATTGTCCGCGCCCACACTCTAAGTCTCATGTAGCTGGAGTATCACATCCACTTCTCATCTGCTATTCCAAAACAGTATCACACAGTTTGTCTTCCAAGACATACCAACGGTATCTGCCGTTCTTCAGTAATGTATCCTTGAAGTCTCATGGTGGCATGTTCCAATAAAATCTTTTCCGTTTAGAGGCCACGTGACTTCGAATAACATCTCGAGCTTTCGATAGCTGTCTCTGTCATTGTCATCAGGAGTTACAATCAATGACTCCCGGGACTGGCAGGGCGTTCCGCTTTTATAGCTGCAACCGCAGCGTCCTGAATCATCGAGAGAGTGCTGGAGTGACACATGCTCGGAAAGAAAGTTTGCCTGTTCGGGGCAGCTCTGTCCCGCCTCGGGATCAAGTGACGTCATACGTCGTGAGGGATCGGCCCCACTTTTGGAACTGCTGCTCCCACTGTTCCTACAAGCGCCAAACCTCCGCCTTTGCTTCCGCTCAATGTCCAAAGACTGTCGTCATGCCGTACTATGTGTGTACCCCTCGTCTCTTTTCAAATTGTTGCTGTTTATTCCAACTTCGGCCGCTTCTTTTACAACAGAACCTCTGTATGATGATGCGTGTGTAGAGACGTTCATCTTTTCGAATTTTACTTTATGTCCGTTGTCTAGCCAATGTTCAGCCACAGGCGACTTCTTAAGCTCCCTTTTTTTAATATAACGTGAATATATTGCACAGCATTCAGCGACAGTGCGAATAGTTTGACAACTGTGGTTATGGTCAGACGAAGAGTAGTTACACCATAACGAGCAGAAAATGCGACAGACAAGGTATGAGTGCGATGGAAATGCCAGGAACTCACTTCGTTTTCCTGTACTTCCGGCATCAACTTTGTCGCCATTTGACTGGAAGTGGGTAGACGTAGTGACGACAGCGCAACAGCATAAAGGTTTGTGCAAGACGACATCTAACCCGTACTCCAAGTTTTACCACTTAGCTCGCGAAAGTGCCAACCTGAAGTCCTGTAAGACCCACAGAAGAGTCATTAATCAATCCAACCAAGAACTGGATTCCATTTCCATTGCTGTGCGTAAAGGATTCAGTTTTTCTTTAGCATCGTGAAGACTGTCAGCTCAGGATATGTTAAGTGGAGTAGAACAGCACATTAGGTATTTCTCGCACGCCACAGCTAAATAAGACTACCTACTAGCCATTTCCCAGCCATAGCTAAGCAACCGACATCTAATGTTAGACTTCGCTTAGTTTATTACCTGAGAATGAGAACTTGGTTGGTTTGCCACCGGATGAAGGAAATGCCACTGAGTTCCTAAACACCAAAGACTACCGCCGGAAGATGCTGCATTTATTAGACGACGATACATATCAGAAGTTCAGTCTCGATACATTACAGATCTTTGTAAGACATACAAGAAAAAAGTGGCGAAGAAATGAATGTCATACATCTTCCTCTCAGGCCTACAGTAAGTACAATCAGTTCACCCAACTTTATTTTGCTTTATTTTATTTTTTGAGTCATCAGTCTTCTCACTGGTTTGAGTGGCTCGCCACGAATTCCTCTCCCATGTGAAACTTTTCATCTCAGAGTAGCACTTGCAACATACTTCCTCAATTATATGTTGGATGTATTCCAGTCTCTGTCATCCTCTACAGGTTCTACCCTCTACAGCTCCCTGTAGTACCATGGAAGCTATTCCCTGATGTGTCACCGGTTCTGTAGATGACCAGCTCATTCCTTACCTTCTAACTCAACCTAATTTCCAACATTCTGCTGTACTACCACATCTCAAATACTTCGAATCTCTTCTGTTCCAGTTTTCCTACAGTCCATGTTTCAGTGCCATACAATGCTGTTCTCCGAACGTACATTCTCAGAACTTTCTTCCTCAAGTTAAAGCCTGTGTTTGATACTAGTAAACGGCTGTAGGCCAGAAATTCACTTTTTGGGAGTGCTTGTTTGCGTTTTATGTCCTACTTGATCCGCCCATCAAGCATTATTTTGCTACCTGTATACCAGAAATTCTTTATGATCACCAAGCCTTATATTTAGTTTCTCACTGTTCACATTTCTGCTACTTCTCATTACTTTCGTCTTTCCATATTTTTTACCTTTTCGACTGTTCATTCACCAACAGACTGGCAAAATATCTTGCAGGCGTATTCGCATCCAAACGGGTACACTGTGAATATACGTTGTTGTCTCGCACTCATTCGTTGGAACACTTTTACAAGTCCTATCGAATCCTAGAACGCCATGCTCTCAGCCTCACCTATCGCATCCGTCTCGCCTCCCCCATTTGGATCATGTATGACCTTATTCCCTTCTCGCAACTCTTCCTTTTCCTCGAACATATACCGATCCTTTACACCTCCTGTAAACATGATCCTCCTCACCCGCTTGTCTCTCCCATCCTCTCCTACCCTTGTCCACTGCCTCACCTGTATTCCCACATCCCACCTGCTCCCGATCTCTCCACTCTACAGGCCCTCTCCCAAGGTGGCTTCCACCAACTCCAACTCCCCTCCCTGATTATACCCTGATCCCCTCCATCTACCTCTCCTAACTTTGATCCTCCCTATCCCCTCTCTATGTTTCCTTAGGGCACCCTCTCTCCCTTCTCTTCTTCCTTTCCTCCCTCCTTTCTCCCCCGTGCTTCCCCTACCTCCGTAGGTTCTGTCCTCCCTCTCCCATCTCCACTGCCACTGGCATCTACACTCTCCCCTCTCCACCTTACCCTCTTTTGGCAGGTCCCAGGACGCACACGTCAAGTGAACATTCGCGTGCCGGAGATCATCACCATCGGTTCTGTGTGTGTGTGCCGTTGTGTTAGGGCTTCAGTGTTTTCACCGCCCTCACTCCACCATTCAGGTGTGTTATATCAGTCATCAGTGTTCGTGCACAGTGCTGAAAGTTTTTTATTTTTTACTACACCTGTGAATGGCTTGGTGTTTTTTACTCATGTGTCTACTATTTTTTGTCCACCATTATGTTATGTCTTTCTGTGTCTTCATTGTTTGTATTTGTACTGACTGTGACCAAAGAGCGGCTTAATATTGCCGCTGCCGGCCCACCTTTTGTGTAAGGTGTCAAAATAACAATACATAAAAATATAACAAAAACAAAAAAAAGTGTCCTGGCAGTTGGTGAGCATAACTCCTGATGGCAGTGGCAGAGAGAGGTATAAAACGCTCGAGTACTTTAATCGAAGTGATGGTTGGTTGGTTGGTTGGTGGTTTGTGGGATTAAAGGGACCAGACTACGACGGTAATCGGTCCCTTTTTCAAAAAAGAAACTAATACCACCCAAACAGGTGAAAAAACGGACAACAGGAAGGACGGCAGATGACACAGGACAAGAAATACTCAGATAGAGATGAGACGAAACAAATTAAAATCACACAGAGCGTGATGGTGCTTGGCCGACCATAGAGATAAAAAGGAAAAGCCAACCACCGAGAACACATTAAAAACTCCGCTTAAAATCGTAGGTTAAAGGCCAGAATCAACACAAAACAATAAAAGAAAACAGAAACACTCAGATTAAATGATAAAAAAACCGTGCCCGAATAAAACGTAAAACTAAGCCAGCCATAGCAGGTTCATCAGGTAAAAAAGCAGGGAGCGTATCAGGCAGCGCAAATGTCTGCCTGAGCACAGCT
The DNA here is from genome assembly GCF_023897955.1 of Schistocerca gregaria. NCBI lineage: Eukaryota > Metazoa > Arthropoda > Insecta > Orthoptera > Acrididae > Schistocerca > Schistocerca gregaria. Next base: position 576,971,345 of record NC_064922.1, read on the forward strand.
AAAAGCGGACAAGTTATAAAATGTGCACCTTCGTCAAAACCGCCCCGGAGCGACAGAGAGGCGGGTCCTCACGATGCAATAAATAACTGTGTGTCAGTCGGGTGTGGCCAAATCGAGCAGATTTTATTGGTTCCACAATAATAGCTGTCTGCTCTGGCCTGACAGTTTCTCTGTGGCATCTGCTTTACTCTCATTGCCCATTCATTCGGTCATACACATAATTTTAGAGAACAGCCACATGAAACATAAATATTAATAGTTTAAATACTTGATTCACCATCATTGTAAAGTGTATTTCAATCTCTTCCCGTATCCTTCTTCTTCATTCACTATTCCATTACGTACGAAACTCTTTAATGTATATTATTCCTTATTTTTGGTTTGACACCAGAGTAATGACTTCCAACACTTTCTTGTGGATTACTGCTGTTACCTTGAATAGACGTACACGTACATCAAAGAATTATTCACTATCTCCCGTCTCATAAATAAATTTCTTCTGGACACGTACAAGCACTGAATCACGAATGGTAAACTGGGAAGTGTTTATCCTGTTACAGCTCCTTCCTTGTGCAGTTCTCCCTGAGTACTGATTTCAACTCATCTGGTGTAATCGCTCCTCTGTGGTATACCTATTGAATAAGATCTCTAGGGTTTCTTCATTGCTTTGTATTTCATACGTCTCCAAATGTAGTACTTTCTTCACACAGTATGGCTGTCTGAACAGTGGGTTCTTGACGGTCGGAATCTCTCCTCCACGGATTTCTCAGACTGATTTCTAGCTAGATGATATAGTGTTATATATGGGTGTAACAAAATAGTATGGCAAAACTTTCAGGAAACATTCCTCACTTGTAGAAGAAGAAAATATATTGTAAGAACAGGACTCCAGAAACATCGTACTTCGATTTTAGACGTCTTCATTTTTTGCGTGTCATCTCAATGACATAAATAGTCGGAAACACGCAGAAAGCGTTTGCATGAAACGTTCTCCTGCACGAAGTGTTCAAAATTTCAATGTAAGTTGTAATTGTTAGGTTCACAGTCACTGTTTGTTGTGCCATTGAAACATGGGTAATACTGATGTGTGTGTCTCACTTCATTGCCCAACTATCATGGAGCACGTAGCATATATTGTTTAATGTTCGTCATGGGTTGTAAAAGCAGATACCATGACACATGGATATGTATAGGTGGACCAGTTCCAAGGCCACCATGCTCTCCAGACTTAAAACCACTCGACCTTTATTTGTGGGAGCATTTGAAAGCATTATATTCGGAACCCGGCACAAATTGTAAGATTCTTGGTGCCCATATTGTGTGAGGCTGCGAAAAAGGGTGCAGTTCTCCAGGATTACATCAATGGATTGGTGATTGAATGCAACAAAGGGCTGTATCCGAGGGGTTTTTTGAACGTTCCATTTCGGAAAGGGTTTAGAGCTGAGCTGAAACATTTGTTTGCTGTGTGTTCTCACCATTAATATACGAAGAGAAGTGGAAAACGAGCAATTACATGGCGAAAAGGTGTTTCTGACTGATATCTATATAACTTACTTTCTTGCTTTCTGTGTGAAGAATGTTCCCTTAAAGTCAGGCCACACCATTTTCTTCCATCCTGTAGATAACTTCATTGCAATACATTGCTGATTTTTTATTTCCATCGTCCTGAGATCAACTGTGGACAATTATCTAACACAGCTGCTCTTGGCCTACCTACATCTTTTAAATACTTACCGAATTTAGGCACTGAATTCCATCCTGAAGATTAGCTAATGCGATGTATTCTCAGCACTAATATGGACCAAACATGCCTACAGGAATCAAGCCTAATACATCGTGTGGTAGGATATTTTAATGAACCTTTACATGGTTTCGTTTGCTTCATTGACATTCTGACATTTATTGCCACTAGTAATATGTATGATCAACTAAAAGAAATTATTCAGATAGTGAAGGGTGACGAAAATTTAATTGTCATGGGTGACTGGAATTCGGTACTAGGAAAATGGAGAGAAGGAAACGTAGTAGGTGAATATGGACTGGGGCAAAGAAATGAAAGAGGAAGCCGCCTGGTAGAGTTTTCCACACAGCACAACTTAATCATAGCTAACACTTGCTTCAAGAATCATAAAAGAAGGCTGTATACATGGAAGAAGCATGGAGAAACTGACATTTTTCAGATAGATTATATAATGGTAAGACAGAGATTTAGGAACCAGGTTTTAAATTGTAAGACATTTCCAGGGGCAGATGTGGACTCTGACCACAATCTATTGGTTATGACCTGTAGATTAAAACTAAAGAAACTGCAAAAAGGTGGAAATTTAAGGAGATGGGACCTGGATAGACTAAAAGAACCAGAGGTTGTATAAAGTTTCACGGAGAGCATAAGGGAGCAATTGACAGGAATGGGGGAAAGAAATACAATTGAAGAAGAATGGGTAGCTTTGAGGGACGACGTAGTGAAGGCAGCAGAGGATCAAGTAGGTAAAAAGACGAGGGCTAGTAGAAATCCTTGGGTAACAGAAGAAATATTGAATTTCATTAATGAAAGAAGAAAATATGAAAATGCAGTAAATGAAGCAGGCAAAAAGGAATACAAACGTCTCAAAAACGAGCTCGACAGGAAGTGCAAAATGCCTAAGCCGGGATGGCTAGAGGACAAATGTAAGGATGTAGAGGCTTATCTCATTACGGGTAAGAAAGATACTGCCTACAAGAAAATTAAAGAGACGTTTGGAGATAAGGGAACCACTTGTGTGAACATGAAGAGCTCAGATGGAAACCCAGTTCTAAGCAAAGGAGGGAAAGCAGAAAGGTGGAAGGAGTATACAGAGGGTCTATACAAGAGCGATGTACTTGAGGACAATATTATGGAAATGGAAGAGGATGTGGATGAAGATGAAATGGGAGATACGATACTGCGTGAAGAGTTTGACAGAGCACTGAAAGACCTGAGTCGAAACAAGGCCCCTGGAGTAGACAACATTCCATTGGAACTACTGACGGCCTTGGGAAAGCCAGTCCTGACAAAACTCTACCATCTGGTGAGCAAGATGTATGAGACATTCGAAATACCCTCAGACTTCAAGAACAATATAGTAATTCCAATCCCAAAGAAAGCAGGGGTTGACAGATGTGAAAATTACCGAACTATCAGTTTAATAAGTCACACCTGCAAAATACTAACGCGAATTCTTTACAGACGAATGGAAAAACTAGTAGAAGCCGACCTCGGTGAAGACCAGTGCGGATTCCGTAGAGATGTTGGAACACGTGAGGCAATACTGTCCCTACGACGTACCTTAGAAGCTAGATTAAGGAAGAGCAAACCTACGTTCTAGCATTTGTAGACTTAGAGAAAGCTTTTGACAATGTTGATTGGTATACTCTCTTTCAAATTCTGAAGGGAGCAGGGGTAAAATACAGGGAGCGAAAGGCTATTTACAATTTGCACAGAAACCAGATGGCAGATATAAGAGTCGATGAACATAAAAGGGAAGCAGTGGCTGAGAAGGAAGTGAGACAGGGTTGTAGCCTCTCCCCGATGTAATTCAATCTGTATATTGAGCAAGCAGTGAAGGAAACAAAATGCATGGAGAAGAAATAAAAATGTTCAGGTTCGCCGATGACATCGTAATTCTGTGAGAGACAGCAAAGGACTTGGAGGAGCAGTTGAGCGGAATGGATAGTGTCTTGAAAGGAGGATATAAGATGAACATCAACAAAGGCCAAACGAGGATATTGGAATGTAGTCGAGTTAAGTTGGGTGATGCTGAGGGAATTATATTAGGAAATGAGACACTTAAAGTAGTAAAGGAGTTTTGCTGTTTGGGGAGTAAAATAATTGATGATGGTCGAAGTAGAGACGATATAAAATGTAGACTGGCAATGGCAAGGGAAGCGTTTTTGAAGAAGAGGAATTTTTTAACATCGAGTATAGATTTAAGTGTCAGGAAGTCATTTCAGAAAGTATTTGTATGGAGTGTAGTCATGTATGGAAGTGCAACATGGACGATAAATAGTTTGGACAGGAAGAGAATAGAAGCTATCGAAATGTGGTGCTACAGAAGAATGCTGAAGATTAGATGGGTAGATCACATAAGTGATGAGGAGGTATTGAATAGGATTGGGGAGAAGAGACGTTTGTGGCACAACTTGACCAGAAGAAGGAATCGGTTGGGAGAACACGTTCTGAGGCATCAAGGGATCACCAATTTAGTATTGGAGGGCAGCTTGGGTGGTAAAAATCGTAGAGAGAGACCAAGAGATGACTACACTAAGCATATTCAGAAGGATGTAGGTTGCAGTAGGTACTGGGAGATGAAGAAGCTTGCATTAGATAGAGTAGCATGGAGAGCTGCAACAAACCAGTCTGAGGACTGAAGACCACCACAACAACAACAACAATTTGTTGTTCCGTATGCTTTTCCATGCTCTTGGAAAAAATCATTTCCACCATTTTTTTGGGACCTTACCTAACACAAAAATGTTCATGGCACACAGGGATGTAAGCAATTAGCAGCTCTACGTAGCCCTGTGGCCAGCATATCTTCAGTTCATGACCTCTTCCACCTGAATAGTATTTCTTGAAATTTAGTACAATGCCTTCAGTTTCGTCCTGCATGTGGTTCCGTTTTGACAATACTGGCTGCCAGCTTTGATTTTCTTTTTGTAGTCTTTTCAGTTGTTTACATACCCAGCTGATAACACCTTTTAAACCCATTGTTAGGTAGTTTTCATAAACTCCTAAGCTGTCTTCCTTTTCCTGAACGTCTATGGGAGAATGAGATAGCACATCTGCTACCACGTTTTGTTTTCGTTTAACACATTTAATTTGTATATCGAATGCTTCTACGACCAATATAAATCGAATTACCATGATATGCAGCATTGTCTTGTTGTCCATGAGAACTATGGCACTGAACCACCATGCATAATAAATGAACGTCTCTAACCCCATGCAACTGCTAGTACACCCTTTTCTGATACGCTGTAGTTCTTCTCACACTTAATTAGTGAACGTGTGTTCTGATTCGTTCTTCATTCCCTTTTTCTTTCGTGGGGTACCCATTGCAGTCAGTGTTTTAATGAAATTATATAGTACAGTCAGATTGATTCGGCACTTCCTGGTAGTGGCCTTAATTGCTTCTTTCATTCCAGAGGAAGAGCGTTTATGGTTGTGCCTATTTTCTCGGGGCCAGTGCTGTAGCATAGGATGTAGATGCGACCGGGTTGAGGCTGCGTGTTATGCAGACATTCGATTCAATTGATTAATTATATAGAGGGGTATCTGTTGAGAGGCCAGACAAACGTGTGGTTCCTGAAGAGGAGCAGCAGCCTTTTCAGTAGTTGCAAGGGTAACAGTCTGGATGATTGACTGATCTGGCCTTGTAACACTAACCAAAACGGTCTTGCTGTGCTGGTGCTGCGAACGGCTGAAAGCGTGGGGAAAATACGGCCGTAATTTTTCCCGAGGACATGCAGCTTTACAACAACATAGAGGATCAACAGCGCAGTGATACAGTTCCAAAAGAAACAAAACAAAATACTTATCTAGCCATAAAGAGCCTTGTACAGACGCTGCAAACTAGTATTACAATAAAGTTCCTTCCATTATATAAAGGTATTGCATATCACCTATGCTCTAATATACATAAGCAGACGACAACATTAATAATTTGTAATGCTTGTCCCTTAGCCACGAGGGGTAATATTACCTGAGGCAACTTCAGATGTAAAGCATAAGATGCCCAAATGCTCTTAGCGTAACTGGGACCATAACAAGCCACTACTCATTGGTATACTGGTACTACTGTAGTACCAGCTAGCTACCACTACATGCTACACACATCTTTCTACTAAGCTATCTACGCATACATCTTAGTAATCCTTCCATAATAGTACAGATAATATATTACAGACACAGAACAAGTAACAAAGTGAATTCTCAGCAGAATGTGTCAACTACTGAATTCGCTCATGGTGTAGCTTAAAAAAACGCTTTGTGATTATTAAACCACCAAATGATACACAAAAGTTTCTGCCAAACTAACTATACTTCAATTTTTATAATCCTTATACAAAAATACAAACAAAACACTATTCATACATAACAAGTAACAAGATGAACTCTCAGCAGAACGCGTAGAAAACTTAATTCGCTCATGGTGTAGTTTCAACAAAACGTTTTAGAAGTAATACAATTAATCACGTTCAGAGAGTGTACTTAAAAAATGTTAACTGCTCTCATTAACAGTACTGAGTGCGCCATTATTTAGCAAGCACGGCTTGTCAGATGACAGCCACGGTCTTCTATGCACAATTAGTGGATACCAAACACATCCATTGCACTGTTCCTGTACCACACTGTATCACCCGTAAAACTACTTTTGAGGAACCGTTAGCTCCAAAAGCGTTCAGGTAGATATCCACTTGATATAGTGAAGCCTCTTTGTCTTCTTTGACTAGGATCACTGAAGGTTCTCCCGGGAAAAGCTCCACTGAGCCGTCGCTCCCTGTACCTCAAACAGTGACGTCTGATTGACAGAACGACAGCACGCCAGTTTCTTTAAGCCTTCGCTGACGGCTCTGGTGAGAACTTGCTCGTTCGTCCCCTCCAGCAACTGACTCTCCAATATGTTTCGGGCCAGCCTGCCGTTATGGACACATGGACTGCCCTTCCAATCCGGTCCCTGGTGACACCCTTCTGGCTTGTCCACCACTTCAACTGCGACGACGGCACTGGCCTCCGAAATATGCGGAAGATGTGGTTGGTTCCACTTGCTGCAGCTGAGTCACCCCACTGCCGCGCGTGCTAGCCACCCGCTCGGCCACAGTGGTTCTCGCACAATCATGTATCCGAACTGTCTAACCTTTTGCGACACAAGTATGACACGCCACTCAAAATGACTTTCAGGAAAGGGTGAAATCAACTATTTCACTCGGCCTGCCGTCCTTAGATTTGCAATGGCTCAGAAATTTTATTCTCTCAATCATAAACTATGACTCGTCTACGGCATCGCTGCTCGGAGTATGGCTTTTCTAGTATCCCGAAGTGTTCAGTCCGATGTCTACTGGTCACTACCAAGTCACCTTGTAATATTTCTGGCAATCTTTAATGTTATATAGTGTGGCTAAATCCATCTTGGCAACGCAGTTTCACCGTGATGCGTCGTAACCGTGCACTGTGTGCGTGGGTAACACCTGAATTCGCAGAAAAGGTGCTTACTTCATCCTGGGAAAGAAGCGAAAGAATTTTTTCTGGTCTCCCACTCGTTATCCCTTATGCATGTAGAGCAACACTGTGTTTTTCATTCGTGTGTAATTTTGACATTGTTATTGTAAAGACGTGTAGTGGCTGATATTGCACCATGACAATAAGTTATTGTAGCTTGGCGCATACCGAAATCTCCGTGGTGGCTTCCGTAGTGGCGCGCATCATCCTGCTGGCGCCACTTGTGTGCGCGTTCTGTCGACTCCAGCCCTTGTCGTAGAATCTTCGTTGGGTTATGTGTTCCCACTGGGGCTGTGTGGTGGAATGGGGAGCAGGACGTGTGTGTACTCGAGGTACTGGTGACTGCAGCGTGGTAACACCGTCGGTCTATGGGGGCCTTCGTTTTCCTGCCGCGTTGACCGTTTCCACCGACGAGTTAGTGGGCAAGGAGCGGACCTCGTCGCGAACAACGTGGTTACGGCATGCATCAGTAATTGTGGGGTGGTAAATGTGGCGAGGTGTACTGAACAACTTGTTAACTCCGACGAACAGCAGGCTAGCACTACCCAGTGCCTACCTGAAGTGCTGATGCTATTGGCATCCGCGGCAATAGTTTGAAATTATGTCAAGACTGTTTAGTAAGTACTGTACTTAAAGATTGTTAATTCTGTCCGTTGTGAGCTGGCCAGGAATCCAGGTTTTGTATGCCTTTCGGTGACCCCTTTGGTTCTATGTGTGCCAAGCTAGTATTTTGCAATGTTAATCTTGTACTTGAAATCATTTTTTGTTGTTACTGACTATCTGATACTACTGACAGTAATTTCTGTTTGTTGTAGTCCCCATGGCCTTTGCTGGGGCGACTTATTGGATTTGGTCTGTAACCATAATGGTGTGCGCTCAGACTAAAGGTACGCACATGTAGGTAGTGCGTGTTCACGTGCTTGTATTTGCACACGCTCTTACTCCGTGTTGAGGAGCCCTTCGGGTTATACGTGTACGGTTTAATCAACCATCTGCCATTTGGTGCGTATCCCAATTAGCATGTCTATTAGCCCTTAAAGGCCCCAGTAACGACATACTTTCATTTTTTTAAATTTTGTTTGAAGTTTTATGTAACTATTCTTTTAAAAAACTTTGTACATTGCTTTTTCTTGTTTCTGGGAAGATTAACTGGCAATGTTATGAGCGGGCCACTCCAATACTGAAGTTAAACAGTCGAATTTTTTACCGTCCGTGTAAGTATTACTGTCTACCTTAATTGTTATCATACTTATTTTGCTGTTTGTTGTTTGGTGTATGTTGACAGCCTTGTATCTAAGACGGTTGACGCGTTGCTGCTCTACTGGCCCGGGCAGGGAGGCGTTTTCCTTCTACTTCCACGGCTTTCCCGTAATCGCACGAGGCCTAAGTGTTGGCAGGCCACACGCGATTCTACGGATCCCCCAGTTTCAAAAGTAGTAGTTATTATTTTGGCATCGTGCCACGGCCGGGGTGTTGCCGGATTAGGATCTGATTGACTGTCTCAATATTTCTGCTATTGTAAGGCTCTGGTGTGCGTGTGATGAAGGTCTCTGGGCAAACTAAGAACTGACTTTCTTGATATCTTAAAAAAAAATTAAGCGTGTCATTATCGTTAACATTTTAGTTGTCTTTTGGGGGACCAATAATTTAAGTACTGAAAGTGAATTACGTGGAACATGCTTGTGGGCAGTCAGAGAAGTACTACTCCTATTTCGCTTTTATGAGTGGGTAGGCTTTGGGCAGCTTTGTTGTTTCTTGTCTATATGACAGCAGAATAACCAGTAGAGATATATGCATTTTTATGTCTTTTAAGTAATGTTTGTTGAACTTGTTTCAAGTCATGCTCTGGGATTAACCAACAGTTACATTCAAATAATTGTTTGAGAATGATAAATGACGCATCAAGTTGTGCTACCATTCAACTTGTTTTCCGTAAAGTAATCCCGGTCGGTGTTCTGGGTCTCAGTCTTGACATTGTTACTGTGCCGAACTATAGTGGCTCACATAAAATAATGATAATAAGTTATTGCCGCTTGTTTAATCAACATAGTCGTGGATGCATTTAAGTTGTTACATTTTATTTTTTAGATAATACCTTACGATTTTCTAAGGGGTCATCATCAGATCAACATTTATTGATGACAGCAGGAAACGCTGGCGTGCAGCAGGTACGTCTGTTTTCGGCATAGAGAACACTTAACACACGAACAGGCAGACATAAAAGAGGTGGCAAAAAAATTGTGTGATATCATTACAAATTAAGTCTGCAGTTTTTTTCCTTCATCTTTAGTGTCAATCCTAGCTTCCTGCAAAATTTTATGACTCTTGGTCAATGGTGACCATATAGGTTTTGATGAGTGAGTCTCTAAGTTTACTAATATGTGACACAGAAGGTCGTAGATTTTGATTGGGTTCATTTAGGAGCTAAAACGTTTCACACATCCAAGGGATCATAGACGGAAGCACGTGACACAAATTTCAACCTGATACCTGTTCCTGTGCCTGAGAATAAATGGGTCTTAACATTTGGACAGACCAAAGGCGAACAAAGTGGTCCTACAAAGACTCCGGTTTTACCTATTGAGATAAGTCTTCCCGAGAGCATCTTATTATTAAAATACACAATTTAACCATGAGATCACTGTTGCGTAGTAAATAATGTGTTAAACTCATCGCTCATCACATCAATAAACACAATCCTTAAAATAAATTGGTGCAAGATCATAATTCACAAAATCAAAGATTGCCGAACATTACCGAACACAAAATAAAAGCATCTTCCTTTTCTTATTAAAATAATTTAAGGTACTAAACAGTTTCAACAAGAATTATTAATAGCCACAAGGCGTTATTCCTTCACAGGCGACAGTAGCTCAAGGACGACATTTCAAAAAATGGTTCAAATGGCTCTGAGCACAATGGGACTTAACTTCTGAGGTCATCAGTCCCCTAGATCTTAGAACTACTTAAACCTAACTAAACTAAGGACATCACACACACCCTTGCCCGAGGCAGGATTCGAACCTGCGACCGTGGCGGTCGCACGGTTCCCGGCCGGCGACGACATTTAATCAAACAAATAAATACCCTTAGGAAATGCACAAAGTACTTAAGTCTCAATGGTAAATGTCTAGCACAGCGAAGCCCTTTCAAGTTATTTACATGAAAATTTCCTTAAGGAGGAATATTACTCGTCGCTAAAGAGCTACTCAAGGCCTTACTGATTAATCTTAATTGAACAAAATATCACAACCCAGACGTTTTTAATAATGTTTAAGGGAGATACGGGATAACAGAGTCAACGGCCATGCAAACAGGATTCAGAATGGGCGACGCTGCTTTATAATTCACACGAAATTTGTTAAAGAATACAAGATTCCTATTATTAATTGTTTTAAGGGACCATAAGTTTACATTCTAATAGTCCTTCGTTGGCAGGCAGGCTATAACGCTTATAAACACAGTGAGCTTTGTGGTGGAACGGTCGATCGAAACTCCAGGCACAAGGTGTGAAATTCGTGAGAACGTCACGGTAAAGTAACTAGAACATGTCAATCGTAAGGCAAACTAATAATAATTATAGAGGTCCTCAGTCTGGTATCATACAAAAATTGGAATATATAACGTCAAAGCAGGGTACACACCTAATCTCAGGCACTTAATACAAACAAACAACGGCAGTGGCCGTTCAAATATGCAGCAAAACTTAGCTGAGGCTGGTGGGTAGAAATTGCCAAAATAAATAAATAAATAAATCGCGATGTAATTATCTCAGAGACGGCTATTAAAGCAAACAGCTAATGTCGATTGACTAGAATCAGGTGCCCAGTTGTCTTACCAAACTGCGTACATCCACAGATGTACGAGGACTTTACATTACTACAGATGATGATCTAATAAAAGTCTCAGCACCACTTATTTCCTTTGCGGTTTCGCCCTTGAAATCTGCGCAAAAGCTATTAGATAATGGTAAATCTGGCCATTAACACACACATGTACAGAATTAACAGAATTATAAAAGCTAGAAAATACAAATAAACAAAACAACCCTGGTAAGCACTGAATAACTAATATCCAGACAAGATGCACACAAAAAACTTTTGACAAAAGTTACATACACAATCAACGAAACCGTGCTACTGAGTAACGTCGTAAGTACGAATCAGAACCCAACTACAAACCCTTTTGCCAGGAATAGCGAATACTTGTCCAGAATATCGACTGAACACTGTTTTGGACTCTTATAACAATAACCGCCTTCCAGAAAAATTGATTTTTGGATTGCTTGTGTTGGCAAGAGACTGCTAGAAAGCTTTTTAACACTGGACGTATTCGTAGGTGAAACATAGGCTTATCTGATGAAATATTTGAAGATTTGGTCCAGTGTCTCCAGGATATGCTCGCACCCTTTTAGACGTATTATCCGGGAGAATGCAATACACAACGAAAAATGAATTGAAGGGTTCAGAATCCCTTTCTCCCAAAATTTTAGGAGCCAAAAAATGTCAAACTTCACCTAAAAGCCCTTATAGAGAGGACATTGGCTTGAAGCATTGTTTAAAACTATTTCATATGATGATTTTTGATGCACAGTTGGTAAAAATATCCACATCTTGTCACCCAGTCCCTTACTGTTCTTCTCTCGTTGCCAACAACAAATATCTACGAAACCTAATTCTAAGCATATTCAGCAACAAAGACAGCATAACACAGTACACTGGATGCTAAACCTGACATACATCTTTATCTCCCTTGTATCATCCATGATGTTGAATATCTGGTCATAAGCAGAGTATACCTTCGTATCTTCCAAAAATGCAAACCGTTTAATCAGTTTATATTCGAATCTGTACAGAGCTATTCTGTGTGTTGTATAATAGCGTAATGTTTTCTATATTGTCGTGGAAGTCAGTAGTGTACAATGGACCTGTTTATGAATGATGTCAGTAGTCTATTATGTACCTGTTTTTGAATGAGTTTCATTAAACGGTTGCAACTAAAGACTGAACATAAAATCAGGTACAGATTATTTTAGGGCCTCATATTACAAAACGATGTCGTCGCCAAAAATGTTTGAGGACCACTGGTCTATCACGTCTTTGTTTCTTTTCTTCCTCCTTCAATTCATACCTATTGTTTTCTAAAACATTAATCTTTAACAAATCATCGTCCCAGCGATTAATGTGTGGGTTGCCGTTAACAGTTAGTTCAATACAATCCTCCTCTCGCGCTACTTAAAGTTTTTGCTTTGGACTTAAACCGCTGCATATCAAGCGTCTAATATATAGTACTTGGAAGTAACTTTCTTCGATTCTATCACACTTCCGCATTCCCCGTTGTGTCTGTCAGTTACAATGAATGCTCTCAGAAACGTTCTGCTTTTTGTGTACATGCATCTGTAGGGTTTATTATTAGAAAAGTTTCCGTTCAGAGCAGATATAGCGAATGATTTATTTGATACTCCCAGTTCTTCGCTCTCGGTATCAGCTGTGGGCTACACCCAAGGGCGCCCCCAATTTTTAGGAAATTTTCCCGCATTGTTTCCCTTCTGTCGTCTCTCTCTCTCTCTCTCTCTCTCTCTTTCCTCCGAGCTTCTGGTGTTTCTTTCATCATGTTGTCTCCCTCAACCTCCTCCGTCATCTCTTCGGTGTTCATGATCTCCATTTTGTCAGGGTGTATTTCTAATACAGTTTCCCGCTATAAGTACTTTTAATGTGTAAGAAAATTTGAAAGAAACAGGCTGCATATCAGGTGCTAACATATAATATTTGGAAGTATGTTTCTTGGATTAAAATATAATTCGACGTTTGACATAGTGAAAATAGTAGATTATAGATTTGACACACTGCTCATTTAGTTTTTATAATCGGCAAATAGTGATGAACTCATGGGCACTGAATTAATAAATACTATGTAGTATAAATTTTCATATGAGAGGAAAATATAGGTTTTTATGGCTTTAGCCAAGAATTATATTCCTAAAAAGTAAGCCTACTTTTCCCAATTTACAAAGGGATAAGTTATTTCCAGGTAGATTCTTTTGTTTCTCTTGTATCGTAATGAAATGGAACATCTTCTGTCAATATTTCGAACTTTCAAAAATTACTAAGTCCTAAACGAACAGTCTCCTAAATTCAAATGCTGTATAGAACATCAAAACCCTTTTTCCAACTACTGTATAAAGCTCCGCTGGCACAAATCTCTCTAAAACACCGTACAGATCTGGAGAAATTGATAATCTAGTTGCAAAACCATACGAAAGTCTCTTGTGTGGACATCAAATACTGACAGAGGTGCTGTTGACGGTCTACGCTCACTTTTAAAAATCATAATTTTATGCTGTAGTAGCTGCAACAAGTCGCTATGAGGCAAAGATATCAATGTACCCGGGCTCCGAAGAGTAAAACGTCATTCCAGACTCATTTGAAGATGAGAGTGAAGCATTCGATGATCCCAAGGGTGCCCACTTAACAGTTTGTAGAAGGGAGAGGGAGATTTAGACCGGGGGGGGGGGGGGGGTATGGAGTATTTTTAAAATTTTGGAAGTCGGGTTGCGAGTTGTAAGCAGCCATAAAAAAACTCAATTTTCAACCCTATTCACAACCTGGGTAGTACAGACTTTTAAATCATCATCTTAAAAGAAAAAAACCTGACTACAATGTATTTTTCCCTTTTAAAGGGCTAGGGGGTGCCACCCCCGTCCCCCTAGACCCAGCGTATGGGCACCCTTCGTCTAACCTGTGCTACAGAGGATAAACAATATCAATCTGGTATCCAGAGAAGTTCAAGTTCTGACATACGTCTATTGAACGAACCACTTTTTACGCAATACTGTTAATTTTCGTAAACCATCATAATGAGATATAAGTATGTCTGTTGACAGATGAAGAAATCGTTGCAATGAACTCAGCAGAAAAGTGTCAACAGAGATGATAGTAAATGATGTTCTTGAGAAACTTACTGTTTCTCAGAAATCGGTTTGCTGTAACCTTCGAAAAAATCATTTCATCCGGTATTTTAATGTCAAAATCATTCCCTCTATTATTAACCTTGTGTATCGACAAGAAATAATAAACAGTGTTGGAAGTTCTTAGTTCTGCATACTGAGGAACATTTAAAGTGCAAAATCCACGTAGTAGACGTGCTAAATTATTTACATACGATTACTTTTGTCCTAAGACTAATTGCAACTTTGGGGGTACAGCAACTAGTAAGTCAATATATTTAGCACATTTCCAGTTACTGATGTCTAATGGGATGATGTTCTGGGGAATTCATCATTTATGCAATAAACTTTCATTACATAGAAGAAAATAATTGAAACTGTGTATTGGATTAACACACGAGAATATGGTCGGCATTTCTTTAAGCAGCTAGGAATGCTAATAGCAGTCTCACAGTATTTTTAATCACTCATAAATTAGGTTATCAACGATCTGTCTCAAATAGATGGAAACAAAGATATCCACAACATTAGAAGAGCAAGTGATATGCATTGTCATATGATGAATCTTGCTTTTACACATACGACGATGAAAAATGCAGCTATAAAACTGTTTGAAATTTCCCCACGGAAATTAATACTCCGACATATGGGAAAGAGTTTTTATATATAGCTTAAACATCTTTCTCCTTAACATATCCTTCTATATCATGGAGAAATCTTGAATATAAATAATTAGTTATTTGTATACAGAAATACCGTATCTGTAAGTAGCCCTCATATATATGCAAAAACCCTCCTGTCCCTAGTAACAATATTCTTTTAACTAACACAAAAGAGATGACTGTTTTTTTCTGATAACGTATTTGATCAAAGAGCCCCAGAGGATATTCGAACCTTGTCTTTTCTCATATCTCAATTAAATCACTTCAAATTTTGTTTTATGTGCTAAAGATAACACGTTCATCAATACTAGGATGTAGTCCATTACACAATAACTTATTATATTTTAGACGTCAAAACTTTTGTCATCGTTTTCATTGGTGAATGTTTCTTGTAAACACATCTACAATAACTGAGTAACCAGCTTTTCAGTTCGAATGAGAAACAAAATTTCAGACTGTTCGCATTACAAATTCTTTGTTCCAGACTGCTAGGAAAACTAGCATAGTCATTTTGTTCCATTTTCAGCTGTCCATCATTACGCTGTGGGGTGTTTCTGTGTGCTGTGAGTATATCCTGAATAAATCTGTGCCGGCCGAAGTGGCCGTGTGTTTCTAGGCGCTACAATCTGGAACCGCGAGACCGCTACGGTCGGAGGTTCGAATCCTGCTTTGAGCGTGGATGTGTGTGATGTCCTTTGGTTAGTTAGCTTTAACTAGTTCTAAGTTATAGGGGACTAATGACCTCAGAAGTTGAGTCCCATAGTGCTCAGAGCCATTTAAATAAATTAGTATTCGTTCGGACTAAGTAGTTGCGGAGTACAAAATGTCTGTCAGCTAACATCGGAATTAAATGGTGTGATGATAATTGCAGGTACTGTAAGACAAAACTCTATGGCACGGGAAAATCACATCCGTTCACGTCACGTCGTTGGAAACAACACATATTACCATAAGCAACTGCGAGATACCTAGCTTTGAACAACAAGGGTATTGTCAGAAAGAGGACTACTAAAAATTGTATGCAAAACTTACTAGCAAAACAGCGCAAACTAAATCGAGGAAACCCTACAAGGAATTCACACGGTACTACGAAGAAAATCCTCCATGTTGCAGTGTATTTAGCTAAGCCAAATCTCATCAATCAATAACCGCGCTCTAATGATCCTGCCACAGCCCGCATAAATTTGGCACATAACCAACAGTAATGAGCCGAAGTGGTGGCAACAAATTTTTACCTGGTAGTTTAAAAGACTTTTCGTTTGTTGGAAACGCGTTGGCAAGACTCAACATATACTACATACATTCATCTCAGTAAACAATATTACACATGATAACTATCAGGTGACTAAAGTTGTATTTATCATTTTACACTCCCGGTCCATACAAAACTTAAGCAGTAAAGCTGCGTATCACACAGAGTGTGGGAGAAAAGTAACTACCTATTTTAGTTTTCAATTTCTTTGATATTATGTGTGGACAGCAGTGAATGCTATCTGGTTTTATAGACCAAAGCATGCCATTTTTAATATTTTTTCTAGATCCTGTGATTCCATAGAGATGCCAGGAAAATGAAGTACTGAAAAGAGAGCTAAACTAACAACAAGTAATGAGGTGTGGTAATCTGTAATTTACGTCCAACGATGGTGGAAGCATCATCAAGAGAGTCAAGATGTTCTGGATACAATAAACAAATAAATATTGCGACAGAAAATTAAGAACTATCGGAGGTGTTGTGGAGGCGAAGAGATGAAGTAGACGTTTGGCTTCAGTATCAGGGGAAAGGGTTTCACAGTGAGGGAGACGAACGAGAGAGGCACTCGAAAATCTACAGGCAGGCTCCAAGTGAGAGTGGCATTACAGTCTATTCTGTGCGGTGCAGTTTATCAAAGAGAGTTACGTTTCAGACCGTGGAAGCACCCTTATGTCAGAACTTGAAATTCCAATGATTTTAATTGGCTTGTTGAATTTGGTGAAATAGTGCTCATATGGCATGAGGGTCATTCACACCTGCAAATCCATTAGGAAAAATTCTGTGGAAGGCTGGAGCTATGTTGCATTTAGGGGGAATTGGTTTAGTTAACCGCAAAATAGCCATTATTGGGTAAAACGTGAACCCAAAGGGACCATAGAAAAGAATCCAGGCTCAGCTGAAGGTGACTACGTTCTGCAGATTAACTTCTAGAGGCATTGTTAAACACTTTCTGTTGGGAGACACATTAACGCTAAAAGATACCCAGAAAGGTTAGAGCATTTTATACGGTCTAAAATTTCTTAATGGGACGAGCCACATGCAAGATGTAGCTCCCCAACATTCCTTCTTGTCTATAAGACAATGGATGTTGAATACTTCACAGGATGCTGGATAGGCCAGAGCTAAGTCGACGCCTCACCTCATTCAATTTTGTGTGGGGGTGGGCTAAGGAAGAAGTGAATCGCAGCATACCACAGACTCTTAGCGAACTTGAGAATAAGATCTGCGAGGTCATAAGTGGTGTCCCTCCTGTTTCTTGACGAAGATCGTAACAAACGTACCTTGTCATTTAAGACGGTGTCACGAGAATAGTGAAACACGCATTAAGTTGCAACTATTGGAAAGATAACAGCATATAATAAACTCTTTGTGTGCAAAAAATTGAGTTAGCACCTATGATATCTTAGGAGTGGAAAAAAAAATTAAAAATATGAAATTGTCGACTGCCAACTCTAAATGGAATGTGCTTAAACTGACCCAGAAAGTTATAATAATCTGAAGACACCTATAAACGTATTGCTCGTTTTCTAGCTCCTGCCTCAATAATAAGTTCCAATTACATTAATTTAGCATTTGTTATATCCAGTTTTCTGTCAACATACAGATTCATGTGCTTCACAAGGTCGAAACGAGTGTGTGCCACACTTGCAAATTTTCCCATAGTCAAAGGCCTACTAATACAACTGCACATTAGTACACTACCTTTCATGTAGGAACTTCTAGAAATTTCATTTGTATCTACTGTCATTGAATTTCTTTGTCAATAACCAGGAAGCCACGTTTCATGTGATTCCAACACGCACCACATATGTTAACAAGTTCATTGCGTTTCATGTCAGCTCATACTTAATTTGATATAAATGTTTCAAAATTCTGTTGCCCTGTTTGAATGCGATAATAGGATTATCATTATTTCTTACCAACAGCTTTGGAATCCAGGAATACATCCGGTTCAATAGAACGCATCGGGTTTAATTTGACAGATGGTACAAAAATATTTGTGCATCGGAATTTGGTTTTCCACTGTAAAATTAGTAACTATGAATAATCTATTTGGCTCTACTTACTCAGATGGTAGAATATAATTATTCTGCTAATTCTGGTTGGCTGATAAGGGGAGGCGGCCAACCAGCGAGGTCATCGGTCACATCGGATTACGGAGAGATGGGGAAGGAAGTCGGCCATGCCCTTTCAAAGGAATCATCCCGGCATTTATCTGAAGATATTTAACAGATTCACGAAAAACCTAAATTAGGACGGGCGGACGCGGGTTTCAAGCATCGTCCTCCCAAATGCGAGTCCAGTGTGCCACACACTGCGGCACCTCGCTCGGCTTCTGCTAATGTCTGATCGGTTACTCCATCAGTGCTTGCAAAGTATCTTGTAATAGTTTATATATGGACTGAAACAGGATTTTTGAAAATTTATATACATGTTCGAAACGAATACCATTAGATGTGTTAACAGTGACAGAATAAGGTTCGTCTTCCTGCAGTAAGAGGATCCAACAAGCAGTGCACATACATTTTCGTGAAAATCTTGTTCCTGGTATCATTGCAGGACCAGTCGCTTACTACAGTTCCCTTGTGGTGAGGTGCTTCATCCACTTGCTTATAGTAGCAACTGTTTATTTACATTGGAATGCTGGAAATGTTATAAGGAAACAAAAAACAACACGCGCATAGCTGTTAATCCTTTTTAAAAATTGTAATAAGTTTCATATAGCTGGGTATACAAACAAACCTAAGGACTACCATAGTGAACTTACCTGATCAAAAGTATCCGTACACCACCAAAAACATACGATTTTCATATAAGATGCATTGTGCTGCCACCTACTGCCAGGTACTCCATATCAGTGACCTCAGTACTCATTAGACATCGTGGCAGAGCAGAATGGGGCGCTCCGCGGAACTCACGGACTTCGAACGTGGACAGATGATTGAGTGTCACTTGTGTCATATATCTGTACGCGAGATATCCACACTCCTGAACATCCCTAGGTCCGCTGATTCCGATGTGATAGTTAAGTAGAAACATGAAGGGACATGTACGGGTGCGCAGCTCGTAGTCATGCGGTAGCGTTCTCGCTTCCCGCACCCGGTTTCACGGGTTCGATTCCTGGCAGGGTCAGGGATTTTCTCTGCCTCGTGGTGATTGGGTGTTGTCTGCTGTCCTTAGGTTAGTTAGGTTTAAGTAGTTCTAAGTTCTAACGCCTGCCGCACGATAGCGTACAGGCCGACCTCGACTGACGGAGACAACTGACAGCTGAAGAGGGTAGTAATGTGTACTAAGCAGACATCTATACAGACCACCACACAGGAATTGCAAACATCAGGATACACTGCAAGTTCTATGACAGTTAGGCTGAAGGTGTTAAGACTTCGATTTTATATTCGAGCAGCTTCTCATAAGCCGGTAAATGCCAAACGACGCCTCCCTCGTGTAGAGAGCGTAAACATTGGACGATTGTAACAGTGGAAAAACGTTGTGTGGAATGACGCAATCGAGCTCCTGTTCATAATGCACGGTCTATGGCGGAATGGTTAGACGACAATAACATACCTGTAATGGACTTGCTTTCAGAGAGCCCTGACCTGAATCCTACAGAACACCTTTGGGATGTTTTGGAACGACGACGTCGTGCCAGGCCTCACCGACTGACATCGATATCTCTCCTCAGTGCGGGTCTCAGTGAAGAATGGGCTGCCAGTTCCTAAGAAACCTTCCAGCACCTGACTGAAAGTGTACCAGCGAGAGTGGAAGCTGTCAACAACGCTAAGGGTGGGCCGACACCATATTAAATTTCAGTATTACTGATGGAGGGCGCCACGAAACTTGTAACTCATTTTCAGGCAGGTGTCCAGATAGTTTGGAGCACACAATGTATGTGCTCAAATCTGGCAAAGTTGATTCATTCATCTCCTCAACTATTAAGGCAAAGTATAAATCGTTGAGCTACTGTTTCTTCTAGAGGGTGGAGAGTCTTACAATCGAACTCCAGCAGATTGCTTCACAATGTCTCAAGGAAATGGTGGACACATGGCGGCCAAATTATTCGGCACGCTAGCTCATGCTGTGTTTTATAGGTGGTTACATTCTGCCCCTCTGGACGCATGCGCCCTCTGTTATTAAAATTTTTTTTCGGTTCCAGGGAGTCCCCTACAGAGGCTGTATGATCACCATGTGTCACTGACAGAGAGTATAGGTTTCAGTGGAACAAATATAGTCGATACCATTCTTCCATAGATAATATCAGTTTGCTGTCGCTATACCAAAGGTTTTCAAGTAATACCACGAGGTAGAACTCCAGTTTTTGTATGACTTCAAGACTGACATATTTACAGCCATAGGTGTTTAAACTGTATGTTCGACTGAATTACATTACTTCCATGCCAGGTGGCTGCAGCTGTAATGATTCATCAGCCCACCAGAGAATATATTTATTAGTTAAGTAGTTTTTTTGCCTAAACTCCTATTTATGTTCATCACGGTTAACACAAACATTGACTCTCGGTAGGGTGTGTTGATATACATCCCAACACCCTTACCTTTTGGCATTTCTCTCATAAGAGGGTGAACCCTTTATCAGTCACTGTAAATACGTAACATTCGTAAAATTGGTTTTTATAACAAGTTTGTGGCACAACTTGACTAGAAGAAGGGATCGGTTGGTAGGACATGTTTTTAGGCATCAAGGGATCACAAATTTAGCGTTGGAGGGCAGCGTGGAGGGTAAAAATCGTAGAGGGACACCGAGAGATGAGTACACTAAGCAGATTCAGAAGGATGTAGGTTGCAGTAGGTACTGGGAGATGAAGCAGCTTGCACAGGATAGAGTAGCATGGAGAGCTGCATCAAACCAGTCTTAGGACTGAAGACAACAACAACAACATGCTGACTTCGACGGATTCTTCGTAATCATCATCAAAATGAAAAATTTGTTTCTCTCTTTAGTACTAAATGCAGAGTGTCGTTGCTCATTGTCAACTTATATAAACTTGGAATGCTGTCACAGATATTCTGGAGCTAATTACTCAAGTCTATGCCCAAGTGATTAAAACGTTTTTTTAAGACATGGAAGTATTACACGGGTATTGTGTGTGCTGTGAAGTGGCTTGCGGAAGATGCAACTGCTGCTGATACTGAGAAGAGATGACGTGCACAGTGTAATGAATATGCGAAATGTGTCCGCAGCTCGTGGTCGTGCGGTAGCGTTCTCACTTCCCGCGCCCGGGTTCCCGGGTTCGATTCACGGCGGGGTCAGGGATTTTCTCTGCCTCGTGATGACTGGGTGTTGTGTGATGTCCTTAGGTTAGTTACGTTTAAGTAGTTCTAAGTTCTAGGGGACTGATGACCATAGCTGTTAAGTCCCATAGTGCTCAGAGCCATTTGAAGCATTTTGAAGTATGCGACGTGTGGCTGACAATTTCCTCAGAGTAAGAGGCAATGAATTCAGCGAGAGTGCAGTGCATGTCCTCTGCTCAGCACCGCACACCTAAAGTTATTATTATAGGCTCTTCAGACAATTAAACTGATGACTCTTAATAAACTCCTAATGTTGGATATATTTATTTACATAATGAAAATTTTACAATATTTTTCCTGTTTACAATATACGGGTGTTGCTGCTCAGACGTGCGCAACACCTCTATTTCCTCCCTCGCATGCTGCGATTTGATAGCGTCGAATCCTGATTAGGAGTAACACTACGGTGAGCGAGTTGCCTCTATATGCTGTCGATTAACGAATAGCTTACAGAACAGCCGCTATACGGTTTTGTACGACAGTTCTGCTGTTTGTCTACTGGTGTATTCTGGACCATTAACTATATTCTACCTGAATATGGCTATAATAAACTACTCTGATCCTGACACAAGTGCTATATTAAGACGGAAGAAGCGCTCCTCTCTACAATACTACTTGTGATACAGTCTGTCCGTCGCAATTTGGTACGCTCCACACGAATCATGGAATTTAACGTTCAATGATCCCATTACGTTATTATTTGTGGCCATTCTTTGCGTTTATCTTATGATATCATTAACGTCTAGACAGTGCACTTGTGGTTCAGATATTATTGTACCTCACGAGACAACGTTATAAAACTTCCGGGTTATTATAATTAACCTTTCCCTATTTAACATTTTATAACACGAAAACTAATTACCATACCAGTACCAAACTTGGTAGCATCAACGTTCAGCTTATGGGATGCTTGATTTCCATGCATCACAGCGCCACCGTCCAGTTACACATATGGCCACCACGTGCCATGATCCTTAATAGTCTCTGACCAGTCGCAGTGCATTTCTTGAGCCTGGACAAAATGAGTTGTGCCTCAATGGCAAAGCTTTATTACAAGAACAACAGTAATACTGCAGCTGCACTTATAGAATATCGCCCGCTGCAAGGGTTACGGAAAGATCCTCTTTGTCCACCTGCTGTGCGGAGTATCATCAAGACGTTCGAACCAACTGGAGATCTGGGCGTCGCTTTGGGAAGAGGCCGGCGACCGGTTGCACCACAAGTGTTTGACGAAATCGCTGTTGCAATTCCCGATAGTCAGGCAGTGCACGTTCTGTCACGACTGATGAACATCCCATGGCCTTCTGTCGGCAAGGTGCTTCTCAAATGAGATCCATTGAAGATCCATATCGCACAGCAGTTTGCGCCATATGCGTTTTGACTTCGTTCTCCATTTTCACGTAAGGACTGAAGATGCGAAGGAACAAAGATCATTGTTCTCTAATGCATGAGATGAACAAACTTCACCTGCAGTCACTGTGCATGAAGTTACTCTGTATGGTGAACGTGTCACCGTATAGTGCGGCTTCACGGTTAAGTTAATCATTGGTCCATCCTATCTTGAACAGGATGGCGCTTAAGGACCAAAGACGTGCTGTGTGACTGGCCAGCGTTACTGTAATATGCTTCGCCAGCATGTCATACCGGCTCTACAGGAGAGAGACGCATTGAACTCACCACTTTTCATACAAGATGTGGCTCAACCGTGCATAGCTCGTGAACTTTACCTGCTTCTCCGAAACACATTTGGGAACGATGGAATTACCAGCCGATCGTTTCCAAATGCTTGGGCGGCACGATCACCTGATCTCACTCCGTGTGATTTCTGACTGTGGGGCTACCTGAAGGACAAGGTTTATGAGCGAACAGTCACACATCTGCTGATCTGTAGCGCAGCATATCAAGATAGGTAGCCGGCTCGCGTACGGACTTGCTTCCTTTTGCTGTGTAGAATGCAATCATGCGCTATCACACTCTGCTGGACACTGATGGATGCCATACTGAGCCGCTTTCGTAGCGGTAATCGACCGATATGTGATGGTATGATGTACCGTAGCACCACATTAAAAGTGTTTCAGTTAAACTAATTCTACATTATTTCTCTTCCCCACGTCAGTGACATTAATGCTACCAGTTTTCGTAATCGTACAGTAATTACTATCCGTGTCATAAAGTGTTAATAAGGAAATCTTTAATTATAACCACCCGGTACATTAACGGAACAAGCCTGCTTATGTAGATCTTTAAAGTTTTTCCAAGGTGGAGCGAAGTGTTGCTTGAAGGCAAACGAATGTGCAACGCCCCCTAGGATTATACTATCTGCTAAGACTATTTGAGTGGACAGTTTAATGTAATTGACCTCCAACTGAAAAGTAAAGATTCTATGAAATGTTATATATGTCAAATCACGAGCCCAAGGGGGGGGGGGGGGGCGGTATCTTAAGCACCCTATAAATATTGTAATGTGGTCGGACACTTTATTATACGAAACTTTCTTACCTTTCCTTGGCTAAAGAACATGTTATTAGCAGGCTTGAGGTCACCGCGGAATGGATGGTGTGTCTGTTTCCTTTGTGACGTTCTTCATATAAATGTGCCTGATAACTACTGTCTTTTCAACATCATAGGTTGCCTGAACCTCTAACGTCATTTCTGGTTGCTTATTAGAGGTTTGAACGCGAATGATGTGCTTGAGGACTTGATATTAAACGTATATTTCAGCTGAGACGACATCATGCGTTGGCAAGATCTGTAATGTAATTTCCAGTTATGATCAACAGATTTTTTTTTTTTTTTTTTTTTTTGAACGCAGCGACTTCCACCTATATGTTTCAATATCAGTTCGTTACAGAGGATAACATCATTTTAATGCATGGTATGGTATATGTTTACTATTTATAGCAGTGCAGGATGGTCATACAATGTCTTGCGTTAGGTGTTAGGCGTGTTATGATGGCTCCTTGTGGTGTACGAAATCGAATTTTCGTAGTAGTTTGGCTTATATTACGATAAACATGTATTTTATTCAGTTACACAAATAGTAGGCCTAACTCTTTTATGCAAGGAATTGGCTCTGACATTGTCTCTGAAAATGTCACATCTCTCACTGTTATGACCATATTCCTTCCTTACTTCCCTAATAAGATATTTGTGTTATATGTATGATTTTGGTGGTGTAATTGACTAGAACGTTTTATTTTAGTGAGCCATAGTGTCTGTAAATGCAGCTACACAGACTGAATAAACACTTTATGGATTTAGACACCACTGCAATATGAACATCGCATTTTTCACGTTTCTGATGTATTTTTTGAAGTACTATGACCAATAATACCAGACACATACATTCTATAAAGTTTTTCGAGGCCCTTTTTTTATAACAATGTGGTATTATTTAAATCTCCCTAATAGGCGCCTTTCGTGTATAATAATAGCAAATAAAAGGCAATGAATAACATCATGTTTCACATGTTTTCTTGTGAACAATTTTATGTATTGTTTTTGTCCCTCATAAAACGGTAAAAGGGTGTTTGAGAACGATTTCAGTGTGCAAATACACACTATGAGGGTGAGCAGTGACTTATACAAAAAAGAAGCATAATCAGTTACATTCAGTCTGTTTATTTAACATACATTTTTGCAGTTATAGGCCTTGTTAGGGTAGTTTTACAACATCGAATTAATAGGCCTAAATTATATATAGCGGAAATTGTTATTAGACATGGAAATCGAGCATTCGAATTCTGGGTGCTAATTTGGCACATACGTGTTATGTGGACATTAACTGTTAGTTGCCTTTATATTGCAGATGTATGTGACGTCACGTTCATTGATTTGAGTCTTTCAGAGTTTTTTCGTATATTAACATCAACAAACAAGCCAATCATAGTACTTTTTACGTTGCCTACATACTTTGAATCATTTTAGAACTTTTTGTGTTAAACAATTAAATTCCGATACTATGGCGTTTTGCCACCATAGGTATGCATTCAAGCTCTTACTGCTGTACATAGCCTTCAGAATGACTGTGTCATTTGTAATAACAGCAGTAACTGGCAATTAGTAACATACTTTTGGTTCTAGTGAATAATATAGGGCATTATCTGTCACAAAATAAAAGTGGTACTTCAGAACAATTAAAATATGTGGACCTATTTAATTTTTGAGGAAATATTGTAAATAGACCATATTAGTTACAATCAGACTGTGTATTTATCTACTCAGGGCAGTATGTATTAGCTGACACATATTTTTCATAAGTTACATGCCTGTTCAGGTTCGTTTTTTCATATCAATTTATTAGGCCTACCTTTAAAATAACAACTGTTGTTAGATGTGTAAATCTGAGAGTGGGTTACATACTTTAGAATTATTTCGGGCACTGACTTGGCGAATATGTGTACATATTAAAATTAACTTACACTTTATTTAAAAACACAGACTATTTCAGTATTGTGGTTTTCCATTAACGAACTCCTACAGCATTTTAATTTATTAACCTCAACTAGTTACGTAAACATCGCAACTTCCAAGGTACTGACGTATTTTTTACACATTTTAGAATTTTTTCAACATCTTAGCTGCGGAAAATTACTACACTGAAGCGCCAAAGAAACTTTAATAGGCATGCGTACTCAAATACAGAGACTTGTAAACAGGCACAATACGGTGCTGCAGTCGGTAACGCCTCGCTCAGATAAGTGACTACTGCTACAATGACAAGTTGTCAAGTTTTAAGTGAGTTTGAACGTGGCGTTATAGTCGGCGCACGAGCGATGGGACACAGCATCTCCGAGGTAGCGACGTAGTGGGGATTTGACAGCACAGCCTTTCACGAGTGTACTGCGAATATCAGGAATTCGGTGAAACAACAAATCTCCGACATCACTGTGGCCGGAAAAAGATGCTGCAAGAATGGAACCAACGACGACTGAAGAGAATGTTTCACGTGACAGAAATGCAACCCTTGCGAAAACCCAGTGCTGGGCCATCAGCATTGGTCATCGTGTGAACCATTCCACAAAACATCATCGATATGGGGTTTTGGAGCTGAAAGCCCTTGATGACTGCACTCCACAAAGCTTCACCCCTCGCCTGGGCCCATCGACACAGACATTGGACTGTTGATGACAGGAAGCGTGGTGCCTGGTCGGACGGGTCTCGTTGCAAATTTTAAAGAGCGGATGGATGTGTACGGGTATGAAGACAGCCTGATGAATCCATGGACGCTGCATATCGGCAGGGGACTGTTTAGGCTGGTGGAGGCTCTGTAATGGTGTGGGACGTGTGCAGCTGGTTTGATATGGGGCCCCTGATAGTCTAGAAACGACTCTTACAGGGGGCACATACGTAGTAGCATTCTGTCTGATCACCTGAAACCATTCATATCCACTGTGCATTATGACTGACTTGGGCAATTCCAGCAGGACAATGCACACCTCACACGTCCAGAATTGCTGCAGAGTGGCTCCAGGAACACTCTTCTCAGTATAAACACTTTCGCTGGCCACCAGACTCTCCAGACACGGAGATATTCACAGCCCTGCACGATTCATGGTGTCAGTTCCCTCCAGCACTACTTCAGAACTTAGTTGAGCCCATGGCACGTCTTGTTGCGGCACTTCTGCATGCTCGCGGGGTCCCTACATGATATTAGGCAGGTGTACCAGCTGCTTAGGCACTTAAGTGCAGTTTACAACTCTGTTGCGTTTTCTAACCTTGTAGAAATTTATTGGCAGAAGTAAGAAATCCTGGTATAATAAACTAAT
This sequence comes from Schistocerca gregaria, assembly GCF_023897955.1. Lineage (NCBI taxonomy): Eukaryota > Metazoa > Arthropoda > Insecta > Orthoptera > Acrididae > Schistocerca > Schistocerca gregaria. The sequence continues at coordinate 576,998,517 of NC_064922.1, forward strand.
TTCACATCAAACAGCTATACAAACATCTTAGATGTGGAAAATAATTCCTTTACAATGCTGTTGGTTTTTTAAGTGTGCAGTCATCTGCTGGTGGAGCTATGCGCTAATTGTCTACACTGCACCTGTCTGTTGGTGACAGGAGCGAGCTGAATGTGAGTCTGGAATTACTTTTATTTGAGTTTTCAGGGCTTCAAGGACAGTACTTAAGGTATAACTCCTCTTCAACAAGTATTGATTTCTACTTTGCTATTTACACTCCTGGAAATGGAAAAAAGAACACATTGACACCGGTGTGTCAGACCCACCATACTTGCTCCGGACACTGCGAGAGGGCTGTACTAGCAATGATAACATGCACGGCACAGCGGACACACCAAGAACCGCGGTGTTGGCCGTCGAATGGCGCTAGCTGCGAAGCACTTGTGCACCGCCGCCGTCATTGTCAGCCA